>NC_089839.1:208123174-208444671 GCF_035609145.1 Eleutherodactylus coqui | reverse complement strand
CCATTGTGACATCACAATGCACTTTTCCCCATTGTGATATCACAATGCCCTTTCCCCCATTGTGACATCACAATGCACTTTTCCCTATTGTGACATCACAATGCAGTTTTCCCCATTGTGACATCACAATGCCCTTTCCCCCATTGTTTCATCACAATGCACTTTTCCCCATTGTGACATCACAATGCAGTTTTTCCCATTGTGACATCACAATGCCCTTTCCCCCATTGTGACATCACAATGCCCTTTCCCCTATTGTGACATCACAGTGCAGTTTTCCCCATTGTGACATCACAATGCCCTTTCCCACATTGTGACATCACAATGCAGTTTTTCCCATTTGTGACATCACAATTCACTTTCCCCCATTGTGACATCACAATGCCCTTTCACCCATTGTGACATCACAATGCCCTTTCCCCTATTGTGACATCACAATGCCCTTTCCCCCATTGTGACATCACAATGCAGTTTTCCCCATTGTGACATCACAATGCAGTTTTTCCCATTGTGAAATCACAATGCCCTTTCCCCCATTGTGACATTACAATGCCCTTTCCCCCCATTGTGACATCACAATTCCCTTTCCCCATTGTGACATCACAATGCCCTTTCCCCCCATTGTGACATCACAATGCCCTTTCCCCCATTGTGAAATCACAATGCACTTCCCCCATTGTGACATCACAATGCCCTTTCCCCCATTGTGACATCACAATGCCCTTTCCCCCATTGTGACATCACAATGCCCTTTCCCCCATTGTGACATCACAATGCCCTTTTCCCTAATGTGACATCACAATGCAGTTTTCCCCATTGTGACATCACAATGCAGTTTTTCCCATTGTGACATCACAATGCCCTTTCCCCCATTGTGACATCACAATGCACTTTTCCCCCATTGTGACATCACAATGCCCTTTTCTCCATTGTGACATCACAATGCCATTTCCCCTATTGTGACATCACAATGCCCTTTCCCCCATTGTGACATCACAATGCCCTTTCCCCCCATTGTGACATCACAATGCCCTTTCCCCCATTGTGAAATCACAATGCACTTCCCCCATTGTGACATCACAATGCCCTTTCCCCCATTGTGACATCACAATGCACTTTTCCCCATTGTGATATCACAATGCCCTTTCCCCCATTGTGACATCACGATGCCCTTTCCCCCATTGTGACATCACAATGCCCTTTCCCCCATTTGTGACATCACAATTCACTTTCCCCCATTGTGACATCACAATGCACTTTTCCCCATTGTGATATCACAATGCCCTTTCCCCCATTGTGACATCACAATGCACTTTTCCCTATTGTGACATCACAATGCAGTTTTCCCCATTGTGACATCACAATGCCCTTTCCCCCATTGTTTCATCACAATGCACTTTTCCCCATTGTGACATCACAATGCAGTTTTTCCCATTGTGACATCACAATGCCCTTTCCCCCATTGTGACATCACAATGCCCTTTCCCCTATTGTGACATCACAGTGCAGTTTTCCCCATTGTGACATCACAATGCCCTTTCCCACATTGTGACATCACAATGCAGTTTTTCCCATTTGTGACATCACAATTCACTTTCCCCCATTGTGACATCACAATGCCCTTTCACCCATTGTGACATCACAATGCCCTTTTCCCTATTGTGACATCACAATGCCCTTTCCCCCATTGTGACATCACAATGCAGTTTTCCCCATTGTGACATCACAATGCAGTTTTTCCCATTGTGAAATCACAATGCCCTTTCCCCCATTGTGACATTACAATGCCCTTTCCCCCCATTGTGACATCACAATTCCCTTTCCCCATTGTGACATCACAATGCCCTTTCCCCCCATTGTGACATCACAATGCCCTTTCCCCCATTGTGAAATCACAATGCACTTCCCCCATTGTGACATCACAATGCCCTTTCCCCCATTGTGACATCACAATGCACTTTTCCCCATTGTGATATCACAATGCCCTTTCCCCCATTGTGACATCACGATGCCCTTTCCCCCATTGTGACATCACAATGCCCTTTCCCCCATTTGTGACATCACAATTCACTTTCCCCCATTGTGACATCACAATGCACTTTTCCCCATTGTACATCACAATGCCCTTTTCCCTATTGTGACATCACAATGCAGTTTTCCCCATTGTGACATCACAATGCCCTTTCCCCCATTGTGACATCACAATGCCCTTTCCCCCATTGTGACATCACAATGCCCTCTCCCTATTGTGACATCACAATGCAGTTTTCCCCATTGTGACATCACAATGCAGTTTTTCCATTGTGACATCACAATGCCCTTTCCCCATTGTGACATCACAATGCAGTTTTCCCCATTGTGACATCACAATGCCCTTTCCCCCATTGTGACATCACAATGCCCTTTTCCCCATTGTGACATCACAATGCCCTTTTCCCCATTGTGACATCACAATGCCCTTTCCCCTATTGTGACATCACAATGCCCTTTCCCCCATTGTAAAATCACAGGGCACTTTTCCCCATTGTGACCTCACAATGCAGTTTTTCCCATTGTGACATAACAATGCCCTTTCCCCATTGTGACATCACAATGCCATTTCCCCCATTGTGACATCACAATGCCCTTTTCCCTATTGTGACATCACAATGCAGTTTTCCACATTGTGACATAACAATGCACTTTCCCCCATTGTGACATCACAATGCCCTTTCCCCCATTGTGACATCACAATGCCCTTTCCCCCTATTGTGACATCACAGTGCAGTTTTCCCCATTGTGACATCACAATGCCCTTTCCCACATTGTGACATCACAATGCAGTTTTCCCCATTGTGACATCACAATGCCCTTTCGCCCATTGTGACATCACAATGCCATTTTCCCCATTGTGACATCACAATGCCCTTTCCCCCATTGTGGCATCACAATGCCCTTTCCCCCATTGTGACATCACAATGCCCTCTCCCCCATTGTGACATCACAATGCACTTTTCCCCTATTGTGACATCACAATGCCCTTTCCCCCATTGTGACATCACAATGCCCTTTCCCCCATTGTAACATCACAATGCCCTTTCCACCATTGTGAGATCACAATGCCCTTTCCCCCATTGTGACATCACAATGCAGTTTTCCCCATTGTGACATCACAATGCAGTTTTTCCCATTGTGACATCACAATGCCCTTTCCCCCATTGTGACATTACAATGCCATTTCCCCCCATTGTGACATCACAATGCCCTTTCCCCCATTGTGACATCACAATGCCCTTTCCCCCATTGTGACATCACAATGCCCTTTTCCCTAATGTGACATCACAATGCAGTTTTCCCCATTGTGACATCACAATGCAGTTTTTCCCATTGTGACATCACAATGCCCTTTCCCCCATTGTGACATCACAATGCACTTTTCCCCCATTGTGACATCACAATGCCCTTTTCTCCATTGTGACATCACAATGCCATTTCCCCTATTGTGACATCACAATGCCCTTTCCCCCATTGTGACATCACAATGCCCTTTCCCCCCATTGTGACATCACAATGCCCTTTCCCCCATTGTGAAATCACAATGCACTTCCCCCATTGTGACATCACAATGCCCTTTCCCCCATTGTGACATCACAATGCACTTTTCCCCATTGTGATATCACAATGCCCTTTCCCCCATTGTGACATCACGATGCCCTTTCCCCTATTGTGACATCACAATGCCCTTTCCCCCATTTGTGACATCACAATTCACTTTCCCCCATTGTGACATCACAATGCAATTTTCCCCATTGTTACATCACAATGCACTTTTCCCCATTGTGATATCACAATGCCCTTTCCCCCATTGTGACATCACAATGCACTTTTCCCTATTGTGACATCACAATGCAGTTTTCCCCATTGTGACATCACAATGCCCTTTCCCCCATTGTGACATCACAATGCACTTTTCCCCATTGTGACATCACAATGCAGTTTTTCCCATTGTGACATCACAATGCCCTTTCCCCTATTGTGACATCACAGTGCAGTTTTCCCCATTGTGACATCACAATGCCCTTTCCCACATTGTGACATCACAATGCAGTTTTTCCCATTGTGACATCACAATGCCCTTTCCCCCATTTGTGACATCACAATTCACTTTCCCCCATTGTGACATCACAATGCCCTTTCCCCCATTGTGACATCACAATGCCCTTTCCCCTATTGTGACATCACAATGCCCTTTCCCCCATTGTGACATCACAATGCAGTTTTCCCCATTGTGACATCACAATGCAGTTTTTCCCATTGTGACATCACAATGCCCTTTCCCCCATTGTGACATTACAATGCCCTTTCCCCCCATTGTGACATCACAATTCCCTTTCCCCCATTGTGACATCACAATGCCCTTTCCCCCCATTGTGACATCACAATGCCCTTTCCCCCATTGTGAAATCACAATGCACTTCCCCTATTGTGACATCACAATGCCCTTTCCCCCATTGTGACATCACAATGCACTTTTCCCCATTGTGATATCACAATGCCCTTTCCCCCATTGTGACATCACGATGCCCTTTCCCCCATTGTGACATCACAATGCCCTTTCCCCCATTTGTGACATCACAATTCACTTTCCCCCATTGTGACATCACAATGCACTTTTCCCCATTGTACATCACAATGCACTTTTCCCCATTGTGATATCCCAATGCCCTTTCCCCCATTGTGACATCACAATGCCCTTTCCCCCATTGTGACATCACAATGCACTTTTCCCCATTGTGACATCACAATGCAGTTTTTCCCATTGTGACATCACAATGCCCTTTCCCCCATTGTGACATCACAATGCCCTTTCGCCCATTGTGACATCACAATGCCATTTTCCCCATTGTGACATCACAATGCCCTTTCCCCCATTGTGGCATCACAATGCCCTTTCCCCCATTGTGACATCACAATGCCCTCTCCCCCATTGTGACATCACAATGCACTTTTCCCCCATTGTGACATCACAATGCCCTTTCCCCCATTGTAACATCACAATGCCCTTTCCCCCATTGTGACATCACAATGCAGTTTTCCCCATTGTGACATCACAATGCAGTTTTTCCCAGTGTGACATCACAAT
Source organism: Eleutherodactylus coqui (assembly GCF_035609145.1). Taxonomy (NCBI): domain Eukaryota; kingdom Metazoa; phylum Chordata; class Amphibia; order Anura; family Eleutherodactylidae; genus Eleutherodactylus; species Eleutherodactylus coqui. The sequence continues at coordinate 208,439,549 of NC_089839.1, read as the reverse complement.
GCAGTTTTTCCCATTGTGACATCACAATGCAGTTTTTCCCATTGTGACATCACAATGCCCTTTCCTCCATTGTGACATCACAATGCCCTTTCCCCCATTGTGACATCACAATGCCCTTTCCCCCATTGTGACATCACAATGCCCTTTTCCCTATTGTGACATCACAATGCAGTTTTCCCCATTGTGACATCACAATGCAGTTTTTCCCATTGTGACATCACAATGTCCTTTCCCCCATTGTGACATCACAATGCCCTTTCTCCCATTGTGACATCACAATGCACTTTCCCCCCATTGTGACATCACAATGTACTTTGCTCCATTGTGACATCACAATGCCCTTTCCCCCATTGTGACATCACAATGCACTTTTCCCCATTGTGACATCACAATGCACTTTTCCCCATTGTGACATCACAATGCCATTTCCCCTATTGTGACATCACAATGCCCTTTCCCCCATTGTGACATCACAATGCCCTTTCCCCCCATTGTGACATCACAATGCTCTTTCCCCCATTGTGAAATCACAATGCACTTCCCCCATTGTGACATCACAATGCCCTTTCCCCCATTGTGACATCACAATGCACTTTTCCCCATTGTGATATCACAATGCCCTTTCCCCCATTGTGACATTACGGTGCCCTTTCCCCCATTGTGACATCACAATGCCCTTTCCCCCATTTGTGACATCACAATTCACTTTCCCCCATTGTTACATCACAATGCACTTTTCCCCATTGTGATATCACAATGCCCTTTCCCCCATTGTGACATCACAATGCCCTTTTCCCTATTGTGACATCACAATGCAGTTTTCCCCATTGTGACATCACAATGTCCTTTCCCCCATTGTGACATCACAATGCACTTTTCCCCATTGTGACATCACAATGCAGTTTTTCCCATTGTGACATCACAATGCCCTTTCCCCCATTGTGACATCACAATGCCCTTTCCCCCATTGTGACATCACAATGCCCTTTCCCCATTGTGACATCACAATGCAGTTTTCCCCATTGTGACATCACAATGCAGTTTTTCCCATTGTGACATCACAATGCCCTTTCCCCCATTGTGACATCACAATGCACATTTCACCATTGTGACATCACAATGCCCTTTCCCCCATTGTGACATCACAATGCCCTTTTCCCCATTGTGACATCACAATGCCCTTTTCCCCATTGTGACATCACAATGCCCTTTCCCCTATTGTGACATCACAATGCCCTTTCCCCCATTGTAAAATCACAGGGCACTTTTCCCCATTGTGACCTCACAATGCAGTTTTTCCCATTGTGACATAACAATGCCCTTTCCCCATTGTGACATCACAATGCCATTTCCCCCATTGTGACATCACAATGCCCTTTTCCCTATTGTGACATCACAATGCAGTTTTCCCCATTGTGACATCACAATGCCCTTTCCCCCATTGTGACATCACAATGCCCTTTCCCCTATTGTGACATCACAGTGCAGTTTTCCCCATTGTGACATCACAATGCCCTTTCCCACATTGTGACATCACAATGTAGTTTTCCCCATTGTGACATCACAATGCCCTTTCGCCCATTGTGACATCACAATGCCAATTTCCCCATTGTGACATCACAATGCCCTTTCACCCATTGTGGCATCACAATGCCCTTTCCCCCATTGTGACATCACAATGCACTTTTCCCCCATTGTGACATCACAATGCCCTTTCCCCCATTGTGACATCACAATGACCCTTCCCCGATTGTGACATCACAATGCCCTTTTCCCTATTGTGACATCACAATGCTGTTTTCCCCATTGTGACATCACAATGCACTTTCCCCCATTGTGACATCACAATGCCCTTTCCCCTATTGTGACATCACAGTGCAGTTTTCCCCATTGTGAGATCACAATGCCCTTTCCCCCATTGTGACATCACAATTCAGTTTTCCCCATTGTGACATCACAATGCCCTTTCCCCCATTGTGACATCACAATGCCATTTTCCCCATTGTGACATCACAATGCCTTTCCCCCATTGTGGCATCACAATGCCCTTTCCCCCATTGTGACATCGCAATGCCCTCTCCCCCATTGTGACATCACAATGCACTTTTCCCCCATTGTGACATCACAATGCCCTTTCCCCCATTGTGACATCACAATGCCCTTTTCCCCATTGTGACATCACAATGCAGTTTTCCCCATTGTGACATCACAATGCCGTTTCCCCCATTGGGACATCACAATGCTGCTTAACCCATTGTGACATCACAATGCAGTTTTTCCCATTGTGACATCACAATGCAGTTTTTCCCATTGTGACATCACAATGCCCTTTCCCCCATTGTGACATCACAATGCCCTTTCCCCCATTGTGACATCACAATGCAATTACCCCCATTGTGACATCACAATGCCCTTTCCCCCATTGTGACATCACAATGCAGTTTTCCCCATTGTGACACCACAATGCCCTTTCCCCCATTGTGACATCACAATGCAGTTTTCCCCATTGTGACATCACAATGCAGTTTTTCCCATTGTGACATCACAATGCCCTTTCCCCCATTGTGACATCACAATGCCCTTTTCCCCCATTCTGACATCACAATGCCCTTTTCCCCATTATGCCATCACAATGCAGTTTTTCCCATTGTGACATCACAATGCCCTTTCCCCCATTATGACATCACAATGCCCTTTTCCCCATTGTGATATCACAATGCCCTTTCCCCCATTGTTACATCACAATGCCCTTTCCCCCATTGTGACATCACAATGCCCTTTCCCCCATTGTGACATCACAATGCAGTTTTCCCCATTGTGACATCACAATGCCCTATCCCCCATTGTGACATCACAATTCACTTTCCCCCATTGTGACATCACAATGCACTTTTCCCCCATTGTGACATCACAATGCACTTTTCCCCATTGTGACATCACAATGCCCTTTCCCCCATTGTGACATCACAATGCAGTTTTCCCCATTGTGACATCACAATGCAGTTTTTCCCATTGTGACATCACAATGCCCTTTCCCCCATTGTGACATTACAATGCCCTTTCCCCCATTGTGACATCACAATGCCCTTTCCGCCATTGTGACATCACAATGCCCTTTCCCCCATTGTTACATCACAATGCCCTTTCCCCCATTGTGACATCACAATGCAGTTTTCCCCATTGTGACATCACAATGCAGTTTTTCCCATTGTGACATCACAATGCCCTTTCCCCCATTGTGACATCACAATGCCCTTTTCCCATTGTTACATCACAATGCCCTTTCCCCCATTGTGACATCACAATGCAGTTTTCCCCATTGTGACATCACAATGCCCTTTCTCCCATTGTGACATCACAATGCAGTTTTTCCCATTGTGACATCACAATGCAGTTTCCCCCATTGTGACATCACAATGCACTTTTCCCCCATTGTGACATCACAATGCACTTTTCCCCATTGTGACATCACAATGCACTTTTCCCCATTGTGACATCACCATGCACTTTTCCCCCATTGTGACATCACAATGCACTTTTCCCCATTGTGACGTCACAATGCACTTTTCCCCATTGTGACATCACAATGCCCTTTCCCCCATTGTGACATCACAATGCACTTTTCCCCCATTACGACATCACAATGCCCTTTATCCCATTGTGACATCACAATGCCATTTCCCCCATTGTGACATCACAATGCACTTTCCCCCATTGTGACATCACAATGCCCTTTCCCCCATTGTGACATCACAATGCCCTTTCCCCCATTGTGGCATCACAATGCCCTTTCCCCCATTGTGACATCACAATGCCCTTTCCCCCATTGTGACATCACAATGCACTTTTCCCCATTGTGACATCACAATGCCCTTTTCCCCATTGTGACATCACAATGCAGTTTTCCCCATTGTGACATCACAATGCCGTTTCCCCCATTGGGACATCACAATGCAGTTTAACCCATTGTGACATCACAATGCAGTTTTTCCCATTGTGACATCACAATGCAGTTTTTCCCATTGTGACATCACAATGCTCTTTCCTCCATTGTGACATCACAATGCCCTTTCCCCCATTGTGACATCACAATGCAGTTTTCCCCATTGTGACATCACAATGCAGTTTTTCCCCCATTGTGACATCACAATGCCCTTTCCCCCATTGTGACATCACAATGCCCTTTCCCCAAATGTGACATCACAATGCCCTTTTCCCTATTGTGACATCACAATGCAGTTTTTCCCATTGTGACATCACAATGCAGTTTTTCCCATTGTGACATCACAATGCCCTTTCCCCCATTGTGACATTACAATGCCCTTTCCCCCATTGTGACATCACAATGCCCTTTCCCCCATTGTGACATCACAATGCCCTTTCCCCCATTGTGACATCACAATGCAGTTTTCCCCATTGTGACATCACAATGCCCTTTCCCCCATTGTGACATCACAATGCCGTTTCCCCCATTGTGACATCACAATGCACTTTTCCCCCATTGTGACATCACAATGCACTTTTCCCACATTGTGACATCACAATGCCCTTTCCCCCATTGTGACATCACAATGCCCTTTCCCCGATTGTGACATCACAATGCAGTTTAACCCATTGTGACATCACAATGCAGTTTTTCCCATTGTGACATCACAATGCAGTTTTTCCCATTGTGACATCACAATGCCCTTTCCCCCATTGTGACATCACAATGCCCTTTCCCCCATTGTGACATCACAATGCAATTACCCCCATTGTGACATCACAATGCCCTTTCCCCCATTGTGACATCACAATGCAGTTTTCCCCATTGTGACATCACAATGCCCTTTCCCCCATTGTGACATCACAATGCAGTTTTCCCCATTGTGACATCACAATGCAGTTTTTCCCATTGTGACATCACAATGCCCTTTTCCCCATTATGACATCACAATGCAGTTTTTCCTATTGTGACATCACAATGCCCTTTCCCCCATTATGACATCACAATGCCCTTTTCCCCATTGTGATATCACAATGCCCTTTCCCCCATTGTGACATCACAATGCCCTTTCCCCCATTGTGACATCACGATGCCCTTTCCCCCATTGTGACATCACAATTCACTTTCCCCCATTGTGACATCACAATGCACTTTTCCCCCATTGTGACATCACAATGCACTTTTCCCCATTGTGACATCACAATGCCCTCTCCCCCATTGTGACATCACAATGCCATTTCCCCAATTGTGACATCACAATGCCCTTTTCCCTATTGTGACATCACAATGCAGTTTTCCCCATTGTGACATCATAATGCAGTTTTTCCCATTGTAACATCACAATGCCCTTTCCCCCATTGTGACATTACAATGCCCTTTCCCCCATTGTTACATCACAATGCCCTTTCCCCCATTGTGACATCACAATGCAGTTTTCCCCATTGTGACATCACAATGCCCTTTCACCCATTGTGACATCACAATGCAGTTTTTCCCATTGTGACATCACAATGCCCTTTCCCCCATTGTGACATCACAATGCACTTTTCCCCCATTGTGACATCACAATGCACTTTTCCCCATTGTGACATCACAATGCAGTTTTCCCCATTGTGACATCACAATGACCTTTCCCCCATTGTGACATCACAATGCACTTTTCCGCATTGCGACATCACAATGCCCTGTCCCCCATTGTGACATCACAATGCCCTTTCCCCAATTGTGACATCACAATGCCCTTTTCCCTATTGTGACATCACAATGCAGTTTTCCCCATTGTGACATCATAATGCAGTTTTCCCCATTGTGACATCACAATGCCCTTTCCCCCATTGTGACATCACAATGCACTTTTCCCCATTGTGACATCACAATGCAGTTTTTCCCATTGTGACATCACAATGCCCTTTCCCCCATTGTGACATCACAATGCCCTTTCCCCTATTGTGACATCACAGTGCAGTTTTCCCCATTGTGACATCACAATGCCCTTTCCCACATTGTGACATCACAATGCAGTTTTTCCCATTGTGACATCACAATGCCCTTTCCCCCATTCGTGACATCACAATTCACTTTCCCCCATTGTGACATCACAATGCCCTTTCCCCCATTGTGACATCACAATGCCCTTTCCCCTATTGTGACATCACAATGCCCTTTCCCCCATTGTGACATCACAATGCAGTTTTCCCCATTGTGACATCACAATGCAGTTTTTCCCATTGTGACATCACAATGCCCTTTCCCCCATTGTGACATTACAATGCCCTTTCCCCCCATTGTGACATCACAATTCCCTTTCCCCCATTGTGACATCACAATGCCCTTTCCCCCCATTGTGACATCACAATGCCCTTTCCCCCATTGTGAAATCACAATGCACTTCCCCCATTGTGACATCACAATGCCCTTTCCCCCATTGTGACATCACAATGCACTTTTCCCCATTGTGATATCACAATGCCCTTTCCCCCATTGTGACATCACGATGCCCTTTCCCCCATTGTGACATCACAATGCCCTTTCCCCCATTTGTGACATCACAATTCACTTTCCCCCATTGTGACATCACAATGCACTTTTCCCCATTGTACATCACAATGCCCTTTTCCCTATTGTGACATCACAATGCAGTTTTCCCCATTGTGACATCACAATGCCCTTTCCCCCATTGTGACATCACAATGCCCTTTCCCCCATTGTGACATCACAATGCCCTTTCCCTATTGTGACATCACAATGCAGTTTTCCCCATTGTGACATCACAATGCAGTTTTTCCATTGTGACATCACAATGCCCTTTCCCCATTGTGACATCACAATGCAGTTTTCCCCATTGTGACATCACAATGCCCTTTCCCCCATTGTGACATCACAATGCCCTTTTCCCCATTGTGACATCACAATGCCCTTTTCCCCATTGTGACATCACAATGCCCTTTCCCCTATTGTGACATCACAATGCCCTTTCCCCCATTGTAAAATCACAGGGCACTTTTCCCCATTGTGACCTCACAATGCAGTTTTTCCCATTGTGACATAACAATGCCCTTTCCCCATTGTGACATCACAATGCCATTTCCCCCATTGTGACATCACAATGCCCTTTTCCCTATTGTGACATCACAATGCAGTTTTCCCCATTGTGACATCACAATGCACTTTCCCCCATTGTGACATCACAATGCCCTTTCCCCCATTGTGACATCACAATGCCCTTTCCCCCTATTGTGATATCACAGTGCAGTTTTCCCCATTGTGACATCACAATGCCCTTTCCCACATTGTGACATCACAATGCAGTTTTCCCCATTGTGACATCACAATGCCCTTTCGCCCATTGTGACATCACAATGCCATTTTCCCCATTGTGACATCACAATGCCCTTTCCCCCATTGTGGCATCACAATGCCCTTTCCCCCATTGTGACATCACAATGCCCTCTCCCCCATTGTGACATCACAATGCACTTTTCCCCTATTGTGACATCAAAATGCCCTTTCCCCCATTGTGACATCACAATGCCCTTTCCCCCATTGTAACATCACAATGCCCTTTCCACCATTGTGAGATCACAATGCCCTTTCCCCCATTGTGACATCACAATGCAGTTTTCCCCATTGTGACATCACAATGCAGTTTTTCCCATTGTGACATTACAATGCCCTTTCCCCCATTGTGACATTACAATGCCATTTCCCCCCATTGTGACATCACAATGCCCTTTCCCCCATTGTGACATCACAATGCCCTTTCCCCCATTGTGACATCACAATGCCCTTTTCCCTAATGTGACATCACAATGCAGTTTTCCCCATTGTGACATCACAATGCAGTTTTTCCCATTGTGACATCACAATGCCCTTTCCCCCATTGTGACATCACAATGCACTTTTCCCCCATTGTGACATCACAATGCCCTTTTCTCCATTGTGACATCACAATGCCATTTCCCCTATTGTGACATCACAATGCCCTTTCCCCCATTGTGACATCACAATGCCCTTTCCCCCCATTGTGACATCACAATGCCCTTTCCCCCATTGTGAAATCACAATGCACTTCCCCCATTGTGACATCACAATGCCCTTTCCCCCATTGTGACATCACATTGCACTTTTCCCCATTGTGATATCACAATGCCCTTTCCCCCATTGTGACATCACGATGCCCTTTCCCCCATTGTGACATCACAATGCCCTTTCCCCCATTTGTGACATCACAATTCACTTTCCCCCATTGTGACATCACAATGCACTTTTCCCCATTGTTACATCACAATGCACTTTTCCCCATTGTGATATCACAATGCCCTTTCCCCCATTGTGACATCACAATGCACTTTTCCCTATTGTGACATCACAATGCAGTTTTCCCCATTGTGACATCACAATGCCCTTTCCCCCATTGTGACATCACAATGCACTTTTCCCCATTGTGACATCACAATGCAGTTTTTCCCATTGTGACATCACAATGCCCTTTCCCCCATTGTGACATCACAATGCCCTTTCCCCTATTGTGACATCACAGTGCAGTTTTCCCCATTGTGACATCACAATGCCCTTTCCCACATTGTGACATCACAATGCAGTTTTTCCCATTGTGACATCACAATGCCCTTTCCCCCATTTGTGACATCACAATTCACTTTCCCCCATTGTGACATCACAATGCCCTTTCCCCCATTGTGACATCACAATGCCCTTTCCCCTATTGTGACATCACAATGCCCTTTCCCCCATTGTGACATCACAATGCAGTTTTCCCCATTGTGACATCACAATGCAGTTTTTCCCATTGTGACATAACAATGCCCTTTCCCCCATTGTGACATTACAATGCCCTTTCCCCCCATTGTGACATCACAATTCCCTTTCCCCCATTGTGACATCACAATGCCCTTTCCCCCCATTGTGACATCACAATGCCCTTTCCCCCATTGTGAAATCACAATGCACTTCCCCCATTGTGACATCACAATGCCCTTTCCCCCATTGTGACATCACAATGCACTTTTCCCCATTGTGATATCACAATGCCCTTTCCCCCATTGTGACATCACGATGCCCTTTCCCCCATTGTGACATCACAATGCCCTTTCCCCCATTTGTGACATCACAATTCACTTTCCCCCATTGTGACATCACAATGCACTTTTCCCCATTGTACATCACAATGCACTTTTCCCCATTGTGATATCACAATGCCCTTTCCCCCATTGTGACATCACAATGCCCTTTTCCCTATTGTGACATCACAATGCAGTTTTCCCCATTGTGACATCACAATGCCCTTTCCCCCATTGTGACATCACAATGCACTTTTCCCCATTGTGACATCACAATGCAGTTTTTCCCATTGTGACATCACAATGCCCTTTCCCCCATTGTGACATCACAATGCCCTTTCGCCCATTGTGACATCACAATGCCATTTTCCCCATTGTGACATCACAATGCCCTTTCCCCCATTGTGGCATCACAATGCCCTTTCCCCCATTGTGACATCACAATGCCCTCTCCCCCATTGTGACATCACAATGCACTTTTCCCCCATTGTGACATCACAATGCCCTTTCCCCCATTGTAACATCACAATGCCCTTTCCCCCATTGTGACATCACAATGCAGTTTTCCCCATTGTGACATCACAATGCAGTTTTTCCCATTGTGACATCACAATGAAGTTTTTCCCATTGTGACATCACAATGCAGTTTTTCCCATTGTGACATCACAATGCCCTTTCCTCCATTGTGACATCACAATGCCCTTTCCCCCATTGTGACATCACAATGCCCTTTCCCCCATTGTGACATCACAATGCCCTTTTCCCTATTGTGACATCACAATGCAGTTTTCCCCATTGTGACATCACAATGCAGTTTTTCCCATTGTGACATCACAATGTCCTTTCCCCCATTGTGACATCACAATGCCCTTTCTCCCATTGTGACATCACAATGCACTTTCCCCCCATTGTGACATCACAATGTACTTTGCTCCATTGTGACATCACAATGCCCTTTCCCCCATTGTGACATAAAATGCACTTTTCGCCATTGTGACATCACAATGCACTTTTCCCCATTGTGACATCACAATGCCATTTCCCCTATTGTGACATCACAATGCCCTTTCCCCCATTGTGACATCACAATGCCCTTTCCCCCCATTGTGACATCACAATGCCCTTTCCCCCATTGTGAAATCACAATGCACTTCCCCCATTGTGACATCACAATGCCCTTTCCCCCATTGTGACATCACAATGCACTTTTCCCCATTGTGATATCACAATGCCCTTTCCCCCATTGTGACATCACGATGCCCTTTCCCCCATTGTGACATCACAATGCCCTTTCCCCCATTTGTGACATCACAATTCACTTTCCCCCATTGTGACATCACAATGCACTTTTCCCCATTGTTACATCACAATGCACTTTTCCCCATTGTGATATCACAATGCCCTTTCCCCCATTGTGACATCACAATGCCCTTTTCCCTATTGTGACATCACAATGCAGTTTTCCCCATTGTGACATCACAATGTCCTTTCCCCCATTGTGACATCACAATGCACTTTTCCCCATTGTGACATCACAATGCAGTTTTTCCCATTGTGACATCACAATGCCCTTTCCCCCATTGTGACATCACAATGCCCTTTCCCCCATTGTGACATCACAATGCCCTTTCCCCATTGTGACATCACAATGCAGTTTTCCCCATTGTGACATCACAATGCAGTTTTTCCCATTGTGACATCACAATGCCCTTTCCCCCATTGTGACATCACAATGCACATTTCACCATTGTGACATCACAATGCCCTTTCCCCCATTGTGACATCACAATGCCCTTTTCCCCATTGTGACATCACAATGCCCTTTTCCCCATTGTGACATCACAATGCCCTTTCCCCTATTGTGACATCACAATGCCCTTTCCCCCATTGTAAAATCACAGGGCACTTTTCCCCATTGTGACCTCACAATGCAGTTTTTCCCATTGTGACATCACAATGCCCTTTCCCCATTGTGACATCACAATGCCATTTCCCCCATTGTGACATCACAATGCCCTTTTCCCTATTGTGACATCACAATGCAGTTTTCCCCATTGTGACATCACAATGCACTTTCCCCCATTGTGACATCACAATGCCCTTTCCCCCATTGTGACATCACAATGCCCTTTCCCCTATTGTGACATCACAGTGCAGTTTTCCCCATTGTGACATCACAATGCCCTTTCCCACATTGTGACATCACAATGTAGTTTTCCCCATTGTGACATCACAATGCCCTTTCGCCCATTGTGACATCACAATGCCATTTTCCCCATTGTGACATCACAATGCCCTTTCACCCATTGTGGCATCACAATGCCCTTTCCCCCATTGTGACATCACAATGCCCTCTCCCCCATTGTGACATCACAATGCACTTTTCCCCCATTGTGACATCACAATGCCCTTTCCCCCATTGTGACATCACAATGCCCTTTCCCCCATTGTGACATCACAATGCCCTTTCCCCGATTGTGACATCACAATGCCCTTTTCCCTATTGTGACATCACAATGCTGTTTTCCCCATTGTGACATCACAATGCACTTTCCCCCATTGTGACATCACAATGCCCTTTCCCCTATTGTGACATCACAATGCCCTTTCCCCTATTGTGACATCACAGTGCAGTTTTCCCCATTGTGACATCACAATGCCCTTTCCCCCATTGTGACATCACAATTCAGTTTTCCCCATTGTGACATCACAATGCCCTTTCCCCCATTGTGACATCACAATGCCATTTTCCCCATTGTGACATCACAATGCCTTTCCCCCATTGTGGCATCACAATGCCCTTTCCCCCATTGTGACATCGCAATGCCCTCTCCCCCATTGTGACATCACAATGCACTTTTCCCCCATTGTGACATCACAATGCCCTTTCCCCCATTGTGACATCACAATGCCCTTTTCCCCATTGTGACATCACAATGCAGTTTTCCCCATTGTGACATCACAATGCCGTTTCCCCCATTGGGACATCACAATGCTGCTTAACCCATTGTGACATCACAATGCAGTTTTTCCCATTGTGACATCACAATGCAGTTTTTCCCATTGTGACATCACAATGCCCTTTCCCCCATTGTGACATCACAATGCCCTTTCCCCCATTGTGACATCACAATGCAATTACCCCCATTGTGACATCACAATGCCCTTTCCCCCATTGTGACATCACAATGCAGTTTTCCCCATTGTGACACCACAATGCCCTTTCCCCCATTGTGACATCACAATGCAGTTTTCCCCATTGTGACATCACAATGCAGTTTTTCCCATTGTGACATCACAATGCCCTTTCCCCCATTGTGACATCACAATGCCCTTTTCCCCCATTCTGACATCACAATGCCCTTTCCCCAAATGTGACATCACAATGCCCTTTTCCCTATTGTGACATCACAATGCAGTTTTTCCCATTGTGACATCACAATGCAGTTTTTCCCATTGTGACATCACAATGCCCTTTCCCCCATTGTGACATTACAATGCCCTTTCCCCCATTGTGACATCACAATGCCCTTTCCCCCATTGTGACATCACAATGCCCTTTCCCCCATTGTTACATCACAATGCCCTTTCCCCCATTGTGACATCACAATGCAGTTTTCCCCATTGTGACATCACAATGCAGTTTTTCCCATTGTGACATCACAATGCCCTTTCCCCCATTGTGACATCACAATGCCCTTTTTCCCATTGTTACATCACAATGCCCTTTCCCCCATTGTGACATCACAATGCAGTTTTCCCCATTGTGACATCACAATGCCCTTTCTCCCATTGTGACATCACAATGCAGTTTTTCCCATTGTGACATCACAATGCAGTTTCCCCCATTGTGACATCACAATGCACTTTTCCCCCATTGTGACATCACAATGCACTTTTCCCCATTGTGACATCACAATGCACTTTTCCCCATTGTGACATCACCATGCACTTTTCCCCCATTGTGACATCACAATGCACTTTTCCCCATTGTGACGTCACAATGCACTTTTCCCCATTGTGACATCACAATGCCCTTTCCCCCATTGTGACATCACAATGCACTTTTCCCCCATTACGACATCACAATGCCCTTTATCCCATTGTGACATCACAATGCCATTTCCCCCATTGTGACATCACAATGCACTTTCCCCCATTGTGACATCACAATGCCCTTTCCCCCATTGTGACATCACAATGCCCTTTCCCCCATTGTGGCATCACAATGCCCTTTCCCCCATTGTGACATCACAATGCCCTCTCCCCCATTGTGACATCACAATGCACTTTTCCCCATTGTGACATCACAATGCCCTTTTCCCCATTGTGACATCACCGTGCAGTTTTCCCCATTGTGACATCACAATGCCGTTTCCCCCATTGGGACATCACAATGCAGTTTAACCCATTGTGACATCACAATGCAGTTTTTCCCATTGTGACATCACAATGCAGTTTTTCCCATTGTGACATCACAATGCTCTATCCTCCATTGTGACATCACAATGCCCTTTCCCCCATTGTGACATCACAATGCAGTTTTCCCCATTGTGACATCACAATGCAGTTTTTCCCCCATTGTGACATCACAATGCCCTTTCCCCCATTGTGACATCACAATGCCCTTTCCCCAAATGTGACATCACAATGCCCTTTTCCCTATTGTGACATCACAATGCAGTTTTTCCCATTGTGACATCACAATGCAGTTTTTCCCATTGTGACATCACAATGCCCTTTCCCCCATTGTGACATTACAATGCCCTTTCCCCCATTGTGACATCACAATGCCCTTTCCCCCATTGTGACATCACAATGCCCTTTCCCCCATTGTTATATCACAATGCCCTTTCCCCCATTGTGACATCACAATGCAGTTTTCCCCATTGTGACATCACAATGCAGTTTTTCCCATTGTGACATCACAATGACCTTTCCCCTATTGTGACATCACAATGCCCTTTCGCCCATTGTTACATCACAATGCCCTTTCCCCCATTGTGACATCACAATGCAGTTTTCCCCATTGTGACATCACAATGCCCTTTCCCCCATTGTGACATCACAATGCAGTTTTTCCCATTGTGACATCACAATGCAGTTTTCCCCATTGTGACATCACAATGCCCTTTTCCCCATTATGCCATCACAATGCAGTTTTTCCCATTGTGACATCACAATGCCCTTTCCCCCATTATGACATCACAATGCCCTTTTCCCCATTGTGATATCACAATGCCCTTTCCCCCATTGTGACATCACAATGCCCTTTCCCCCATTGTGATATCACAATGCCCTTTCCCCCATTGTGACATCACAATTCACTTTCCCCATTTTGTGACATCACAATGCACTTTTCCCCATTGTGACATCACAATGCCCTTTTCCCCATTGTGACATCACAATGCCCTTTCCCCCATTGTGTCATCACAATGCCCTTTCCCCCATTGTGACATCACAATGCCCTTTCCCCCATTGTTACATCACAATGCCCTTTCCCCCATTGTGACATCACAATGCCGTTTCCCCCATTGTGACATCACAATGCAGTTTAACCCATTGTGACATCACAATGCAGTTTTTCCCATTGTGACATCACAATGCAGTTTTTCCCATTGTGACATCACAATGCCCTTTCCCCTATTGTGACATCACAATGCCCTTTCCCCCATTGTGACATCACAATGCAATTACCCCCATTGTGACATCACAATGCCCTTTCCCCCATTGTGACATCACAATGCAGTTTTCCCCATTGTGACATCACAATGCCCTTTCCCCCATTGTGACATCACAATGCAGTTTTCCCCATTGTGACATCACAATCCAGTTTTTCCCATTGTGACATCACAATGCCCTTTTCCCCATTATGACATCACAATGCAGTTTTTCCTATTGTGACATCACAATGCCCTTTCCCCCATTATGACATCACAATGCCCTTTTCCCCATTGTGATATCACAATGCCCTTTCCCCCATTGTGACATCACAATGCCCTTTCCCCCATTGTGACATCACAATGCCCTTTCCCCCATTGTGACATCACAATTCACTTTCCCCCATTGTGACATCACAATGCACTTTTCCCCCATTGTGACAGCACAATGCACTTTTCCCCATTGTGACATCACAATGCCCTTTCCCCCATTGTGACATCACAATGCCCTTTCCCCAATTGTGACATCACAATGCCCTTTTCCCTATTGTGACATCACAATGCAGTTTTCCCCATTGTGACATCATAATGCAGTTTTTCCCATTGTAACATCACAATGCCCTTTCCCCCATTGTGACATTACAATGCCCTTTCCCCCATTGTTACATCACAATGCCCTTTCCCCCATTGTGACATCACAATGCAGTTTTCCCCATTGTGACATCACAATGCCCTTTCACCCATTGTGACATCACAATGCAGTTTTTCCCATTGTGACATCACAATGCCCTTTCCCCCATTGTGACATCACAATGCACTTTTCCCCCATTGTGACATCACAATGCACTTTTCCCCATTGTGACATCACAATGCAGTTTTCCCCATTGTGACATCACAATGCCCTTTCCCCCATTGTGACATCACAATGCCCTTTCCCCCATTGTGACATTACAATTCACTTTCCCCCATTGTGACATCACAATGCACTTTTCCCCCATTGTGACATCACAATGCACTTTTCCCCATTGTGACATCACAATGCAGTTTCCCCCATTGTGACATCACAATGCCCTTTCCCCAAATGTGACATCACAATGCCCTTTTCCCTATTGTGACATCACAATGCAGTTTTTCCCATTGTGACATCACAATGCAGTTTTTCCCATTGTGACATCACAATGCCCTTTCCCCCATTGTGACATTACAATGCCCTTTCCCCCATTGTGACATCACAATGCCCTTTCCCCCATTGTGACATCACAATGCCCTTTCCCCCATTGTTACATCACAATGCCCTTTCCCCCATTGTGACATCACAATGCAGTTTTCCCCATTGTGACATCACAATGCAGTTTTTCCCATTGTGACATCACAATGCCCTTTCCCCCATTGTGACATCACAATGCCCTTTTTCCCATTGTTACATCACAATGCCCTTTCCCCCATTGTGACATCACAATGCAGTTTTCCCCATTGTGACATCACAATGCCCTTTCTCCCATTGTGACATCACAATGCAGTTTTTCCCATTGTGACATCACAATGCAGTTTCCCCCATTGTGACATCACAATGCACTTTTCCCCCATTGTGACATCACAATGCACTTTTCCCCATTGTGACATCACAATGCACTTTTCCCCATTGTGACATCACCATGAACTTTTCCCCCATTGTGACATCACAATACACTTTTCCCCATTGTGACGTCACAATGCACTTTTCCCCATTGTGACATCACAATGCCCTTTCCCCCATTGTGACATCACAATGCACTTTTCCCCCATTACGACATCACAATGCCCTTTATCCCATTGTGACATCACAATGCCATTTCCCCCATTGTGACATCACAATGCACTTTCCCCCATTGTGACATCACAATGCCCTTTCCCCCATTGTGACATCACAATGCCCTTTCCCCCATTGTGGCATCACAATGCCCTTTCCCCCATTGTGACATCACAATGCCCTCTCCCCCATTGTGACATCACAATGCACTTTTCCCCATTGTGACATCACAATGCCCTTTTCCCCATTGTGACATCACAGTGCAGTTTTCCCCATTGTGACATCACAATGCCGTTTCCCCCATTGGGACATCACAATGCAGTTTAACCCATTGTGACATCACAATGCAGTTTTTCCCATTGTGACATCACAATGCAGTTTTTCCCATTGTGACATCACAATGCTCTTTCCTCCATTGTGACATCACAATGCCCTTTCCCCCATTGTGACATCACAATGCAGTTTTCCCCATTGTGACATCACAATGCAGTTTTCCCCCCATTGTGACATCACAATGCCCTTTCCCCCATTGTGACATCACAATGCCCTTTCCCCAAATGTGACATCACAATGCCCTTTTCCCTATTGTGACATCACAATGCAGTTTTTCCCATTGTGACATCACAATGCAGTTTTTCCCATTGTGACATCACAATGCCCTTTCCCCCATTGTGACATTACAATGCCCTTTCCCCCATTGTGACATCACAATGCCCTTTCCCCCATTGTGACATCACAATGCCCTTTCCCCCATTGTTACATCACAATGCCCTTTCCCCCATTGTGACATCACAATGCAGTTTTCCCCATTGTGACATCACAATGCAGTTTTTCCCATTGTGACATCACAATGACCTTTCCCCTATTGTGACATCACAATGCCCTTTCGCCCATTGTTACATCACAATGCCCTTTCCCCCATTGTGACATCACAATGCAGTTTTCCCCATTTTGACATCACAATGCCCTTTCCCCCATTGTGACATCACAATGCAGTTTTTCCCATTGTGACATCACAATGCAGTTTTCCCCATTGTGACATCACAATGCCCTTTTCCCCATTATGCCATCACAATGCAGTTTTTCCCATTGTGACATCACAATGCCCTTTCCCCCATTATGACATCACAATGCCCTTTTCCCCATTGTGATATCACAATGCCCTTTCCCCCATTGTGACATCACAATGCCCTTTCCCCCATTGTGATATCACAATGCCCTTTCCCCCATTGTGACATCACAATTCACTTTCCCCATTTTGTGACATCACAATGCACTTTTCCCCATTGTGACATCACAATGCACTTTTCCCCATTGTGACATCACAATGCCCTTTCCCCCATTGTGTCATCACAATGCCCTTTCCCCCATTGTGACATCACAATGCCCTTTCCCCCATTGTTACATCACAATGCCCTTTCCCCCATTGTGACATCACAATGCTGTTTCCCCCATTGTGACATCACAATGCAGTTTAACCCATTGTGACATCACAATGCAGTTTTTCCCATTGTGACATCACAATGCAGTTTTTCCCATTGTGACATCACAATGCCCTTTCCCCCATTGTGACATCACAATGCCCTTTCCCCCATTGTGACATCACAATGCAATTACCCCCATTGTGACATCACAATGCCCTTTCCCCCATTGTGACATCACAATGCAGTTTTCCCCATTGTGACATCACAATGCCCTTTCCCCCATTGTGACATCACAATGCAGTTTTCCCCATTGTGACATCACAATGCAGTTTTTCCCCATTGTGACATCACAATGCCCTTTCCCCCATTGTGACATCACAATGCAGTTTTCCCCATTGTGACATCACAATGCAGTTTTCCCCATTGTGACATCACAATGCAGTTTTTCCCCCATTGTGACATCACAATGCCCTTTCCCCCATTGTGACATCACAATGCCCTTTCCCCAAATGTGACATCACAATGCCCTTTTCCCTATTGTGACATCACAATGCAGTTTTTCCCATTGTGACATCACAATGCAGTTTTTCCCATTGTGACATCACAATGCCCTTTCCCCCATTGTGACATTACAATGCCCTTTCCCCCATTGTGACATCACAATGCCCTTTCCCCCATTGTGACATCACAATGCCCTTTCCCCCATTGTTACATCACAATGCCCTTTCCCCCATTGTGACATCACAATGCAGTTTTCCCCATTGTGACATCACAATGCAGTTTTTCCCATTGTGACATCACAATGACCTTTCCCCTATTGTGACATCACAATGCCCTTTCGCCCATTGTTACATCACAATGCCCTTTCCCCCATTGTGACATCACAATGCAGTTTTCCCCATTGTGACATCACAATGCCCTTTCCCCCATTGTGACATCACAATGCAGTTTTTCCCATTGTGACATCACAATGCAGTTTTCCCCATTGTGACATCACAATGCCCTTTTCCCCATTATGCCATCACAATGCAGTTTTTCCCATTGTGACATCACAATGCCCTTTCCCCCATTATGACATCACAATGCCCTTTTCCCCATTGTGATATCACAATGCCCTTTCCCCCATTGTGACATCACAATGCCCTTTCCCCCATTGTGATATCACAATGCCCTTTCCCCCATTGTGACATCACAATTCACTTTCCCCATTTTGTGACATCACAATGCACTTTTCCCCATTGTGACATCACAATGCACTTTTCCCCATTGTGACATCACAATGCCCTTTCCCCCATTGTGTCATCACAATGCCCTTTCCCCCATTGTGACATCACAATGCCCTTTCCCCCATTGTTACATCACAATGCCCTTTCCCCCATTGTGACATCACAATGCTGTTTCCCCCATTGTGACATCACAATGCAGTTTAACCCATTGTGACATCACAATGCAGTTTTTCCCATTGTGACATCACAATGCAGTTTTTCCCATTGTGACATCACAATGCCCTTTCCCCCATTGTGACATCACAATGCCCTTTCCCCCATTGTGACATCACAATGCAATTACCCCCATTGTGACATCACAATGCCCTTTCCCCCATTGTGACATCACAATGCAGTTTTCCCCATTGTGACATCACAATGCCCTTTTCCCCATTGTGACATCACAATGCAGTTTTTCCTATTGTGACATCACAATGCCCTTTCCCCCATTATGACATCACAATGCCCTTTTCCCCATTGTGATATCACAATGCCCTTTCCCCCATTGTGACATCACAATGCCCTTTCCCCCATTGTGACATCACAATGCCCTTTCCCCCATTGTGACATCACAATTCACTTTCCCCCATTGTGACATCACAATGCCCTTTCCCCCATTGTGACATCACAATGCCCTTTCCCCAAATGTGACATCACAATGCCCTTTTCCCTATTGTGACATCACAATGCAGTTTTTCCCATTGTGACATCACAATGCAGTTTTTCCCATTGTGACATCACAATGCCCTTTCCCCCATTGTGACATTACAATGCCCTTTCCCCCATTGTGACATCACAATGCCCTTTCCCCCATTGTGACATCACAATGCCCTTTCCCCCATTGTTACATCACAATGCCCTTTCCCCCATTGTGACATCACAACGCAGTTTTCCCCATTGTGACATCACAATGCAGTTTTTCCCATTGTGACATCACAATGCCCTTTCCCCCATTGTGACATCACAATGCCCTTTTTCCCATTGTTACATCACAATGCCCTTTCCCCCATTGTGACATCACAATGCAGTTTTCCCCATTGTGACATCACAATGCCCTTTCTCCCATTGTGACATCACAATGCAGTTTTTCCCATTGTGACATCACAATGCAGTTTCCCCCATTGTGACATCACAATGCACTTTTCCCCCATTGTGACATCACAATGCACTTTTCCCCATTGTGACATCACAATGCACTTTTCCCCATTGTGACATCACCATGCACTTTTCCCCCATTGTGACATCACAATGCACTTTTCCCCATTGCGACGTCACAATGCACTTTTCCCCATTGTGACATCACAATGCCCTTTCCCCCATTGTGACATCACAATGCACTTTTCCCCCATTACGACATCACAATGCCCTTTATCCCATTGTGACATCACAATGCCATTTCCCCCATTGTGACATCACAATGCACTTTCCCCCATTGTGACATCACAATGCCCTTTCCCCCATTGTGACATCACAATGCCCTTTCCCCCATTGTGGCATCACAATGCCCTTTCCCCCATTGTGACATCACAATGCCCTCTCCCCCATTGTGACATCACAATGCACTTTTCCCCATTGTGACATCACAATGCCCTTTTCCCCATTGTGACATCACAGTGCAGTTTTCCCCATTGTGACATCACAATGCCGTTTCCCCCATTGGGACATCACAATGCAGTTTAACCCATTGTGACATCACAATGCAGTTTTTCCCATTGTGACATCACAATGCAGTTTTTCCCATTGTGACATCACAATGCTCTTTCCTCCATTGTGACATCACAATGCCCTTTCCCCCATTGTGACATCACAATGCAGTTTTCCCCATTGTGACATCACAATGCAGTTTTTCCCCCATTGTGACATCACAATGCCCTTTCCCCCATTGTGACATCACAATGCCCTTTCCCCAAATGTGACATCACAATGCCCTTTTCCCTATTGTGACATCACAATGCAGTTTTTCCCATTGTGACATCACAATGCAGTTTTTCCCATTGTGACATCACAATGCCCTTTCCCCCATTGTGACATTACAATGCCCTTTCCCCCATTGTGACATCACAATGCCCTTTCCCCCATTGTGACATCACAATGCCCTTTCCCCCATTGTTATATCACAATGCCCTTTCCCCCATTGTGACATCACAATGCAGTTTTCCCCATTGTGACATCACAATGCAGTTTTTCCCATTGTGACATCACAATGACCTTTCCCCTATTGTGACATCACAATGCCCTTACGCCCATTGTTACATCACAATGCCCTTTCCCCCATTGTGACATCACAATGCAGTTTTCCCCATTGTGACATCACAATGCCCTTTCCCCCATTGTGACATCACAATGCAGTTTTTCCCATTGTGACATCACAATGCAGTTTTCCCCATTGTGACATCACAATGCCCTTTTCCCCATTATGCCATCACAATGCAGTTTTTCCCATTGTGACATCACAATGCCCTTTCCCCCATTATGACATCACAATGCCCTTTTCCCCATTGTGATATCACAATGCCCTTTCCCCCATTGTGACATCACAATGCCCTTTCCCCCATTGTGATATCACAATGCCCTTTCCCCCATTGTGACATCACAATTCACTTTCCCCATTTTGTGACATCACAATGCACTTTTCCCCATTGTGACATCACAATGCCCTTTTCCCCATTGTGACATCACAATGCCCTTTCCCCCATTGTGACATCACAATGCCCTTTCCCCCATTGTGTCATCACAATGCCCTTTCCCCCATTGTGACATCACAATGCCCTTTCCCCCATTGTTACATCACAATGCCCTTTCCCCCATTGTGACATCACAATGCCGTTTCCCCCATTGTGACATCACAATGCAGTTTAACCCATTGTGACATCACAATGCAGTTTTTCCCATTGTGACATCACAATGCAGTTTTTCCCATTGTGACATCACAATGCCCTTTCCCCCATTGTGACATCACAATGCCCTTTCCCCCATTGTGACATCACAATGCAATTACCCCCATTGTGACATCACAATGCCCTTTCCCCCATTGTGACATCACAATGCAGTTTTCCCCATTGTGACATCACAATGCCCTTTCCCCCATTGTGACATCACAATGCAGTTTTCCCCATTGTGACATCACAATGCAGTTTTTCCCATTGTGACATCACAATGCCCTTTTCCCCATTATGACATCACAATGCAGTTTTTCCTATTGTGACATCACAATGCCCTTTTCCCCATTATGACATCACAATGCCCTTTCCCCCATTGTGACATCACAATGCAGTTTTCCCCATTGTGACATCACAATGCCCTTTCCCCCATTGTGACATCACAATGCCCTTTCCCCCATTGTGACATCACAATTCACTTTCCCCCATTGTGACATCA
This sequence comes from Eleutherodactylus coqui, assembly GCF_035609145.1. Lineage (NCBI taxonomy): Eukaryota > Metazoa > Chordata > Amphibia > Anura > Eleutherodactylidae > Eleutherodactylus > Eleutherodactylus coqui. Next base: position 208,416,970 of record NC_089839.1, on the reverse strand, counting down.
CAATGCACTTTTCCCCCATTGTGACACCACAATGCACTTTTCCCCATTGTGACATCACAATGCCCTTTCCCCCATTGTGACATCACAATGCCCTTTCCCCAATTGTGACATCACAATGCCCTTTTCCCTATTGTGACATCACAATGCAGTTTTCCCCATTGTGACATCATAATGCAGTTTTTCCCATTGTAACATCACAATGCCCTTTCCCCCATTGTGACATTACAATGCCCTTTCCCCCATTGTTACATCACAATGCCCTTTCCCCCATTGTGACATCACAATGCAGTTTTCCCCATTGTGACATCACAATGCCCTTTCACCCATTGTGACATCACAATGCAGTTTTTCCCATTGTGACATCACAATGCCCTTTCCCCCATTGTGACATCACAATGCACTTTTCCCCCATTGTGACATCACAATGCACTTTTCCCCATTGTGACATCACAATGCAGTTTTCCCCATTGTGACATCACAATGCCCTTTCCCCCATTGTGACATCACAATGCCCTTTCCCCCATTGTGACATCACAATTCACTTTCCCCCATTGTGACATCACAATGCACTTTTCCCCCATTGTGACATCACAATGCACTTTTCCCCATTGTGACATCACAATGCCCTTTCCCCCATTGTGACATCACAATGCCCTTTCCCCAAATGTGACATCACAATGCCCTTTTCCCTATTGTGACATCACAATGCAGTTTTTCCCATTGTGACATCACAATGCAGTTTTTCCCATTGTGACATCACAATGCCCTTTCCCCCATTGTGACATTACAATGCCCTTTCCCCCATTGTGACATCACAATGCCCTTTCCCCCATTGTGACATCACAATGCCCTTTCCCCCATTGTTACATCACAATGCCCTTTCCCCCATTGTGACATCACAATGCAGTTTTCCCCATTGTGACATCACAATGCAGTTTTTCCCATTGTGACATCACAATGCCCTTTCCCCCATTGTGACATCACAATGCCCTTTTTCCCATTGTTACATCACAATGCCCTTTCCCCCATTGTGACATCACAATGCAGTTTTCCCCATTGTGACATCACAATGCCCTTTCTCCCATTGTGACATCACAATGCAGTTTTTCCCATTGTGACATCACAATGCAGTTTCCCCCATTGTGACATCACAATGCACTTTTCCCCCATTGTGACATCACAATGCACTTTTCCCCATTGTGACATCACAATGCACTTTTCCCCATTGTGACATCACCATGCACTTTTCCCCCATTGTGACATCACAATACACTTTTCCCCATTGTGACGTCACAATGCACTTTTCCCCATTGTGACATCACAATGCCCTTTCCCCCATTGTGACATCACAATGCACTTTTCCCCCATTACGACATCACAATGCCCTTTATCCCATTGTGACATCACAATGCCATTTCCCCCATTGTGACATCACAATGCACTTTCCCCCATTGTGACATCACAATGCCCTTTCCCCCATTGTGACATCACAATGCCCTTTCCCCCATTGTGGCATCACAATGCCCTTTCCCCCATTGTGACATCACAATGCCCTCTCCCCCATTGTGACATCACAATGCACTTTTCCCCCATTGTGACATCACAATGCACTTTTCCCCATTGTGACATCACAATGCAGTTTTCCCCATTGTGACATCACAATGACCTTTCCCCCATTGTGACATCACAATGCACTTTTCCCCCATTGCGACATCACAATGCCCTGTCCCCCATTGTGACATCACAATGCCATTTCCCCCATTGTGACATCACAATGCCCTTTCCCCCATTCTGACATCACAATGCCCTTTCCCCCATTGTGACATCACAATGCACTTTCCCCCATTGTGACATCACAATGGCCTTTTCCCCATTGTGACATCACAATGCAGTTTTTCCCATTGTGACAAAGCAATGCCCTTTCCCCATTGTGACATCACAATGGCCTTTCCCCCATTGTGACATCACAATGCAGTTTTTCCCATTGTGACATAACAATGCCCTTTCCCCCATTGTGACATCACAATGCCCTTTCCCCCATTGTGAAATCACAATCCCCTTTCCCCCATTGTGACATCACAATGCCCTTTCCCCCATTGTGACATCACAATGCACTTTCCCCCATTGTGACATCACAATGCCCTTTCCCCCATTGTGACATCACAATGCCCTTTCCCCCATTGTGACATGACAATGCAGTTTTCCCCATTGTGACATCACAATGCCCTTTCCCCCATTGTGACATCACAATGCAGTTTTCCCCATTGTGACATCACAATGCCCTTTCCCCCATTGTGACATCTTAATGCCCTTTTCCCCATTGTGACATCACAATGCCCTTTACCCCATTGTGACATAACAATGCCCTTTCCCCCATTGTGACATCACAATGCCCTTTCCCCCAATGTGACATCACAATGCACTTTCCCCCATTGTGACATCACAATGCACTTTTCCCCCATTGTGACATCAAAATGCCCTTTCCCCATTGCGACATCACAATGCCCTTTTCCCCATTGTGACATCACAATGCCCTTTTCCTATTGTGACATCACAATGCAGTTTTCCCCATTGTGACATCACAATGCCGTTTCCCCCTTTGTGACATCACAATGCAGTTTCCCCCATTGTGACATCACAATGCAGTTTTCCCCATTGTGACATCACAATGCCCTTTCTCCCATTGTGACATCACAATGCCCTTTCCCCCATTGTGACATCACAATGCACTTACCCCCATTGTGACATCACAATGCACTTTCCCCCATTGTGACATCACAATGCACTTTTCCCCATTGTGACATCACAATGCCCTTTCCCCCATTGTGAAATCACAATGCACTTTTCCCCCATTGTGACATCACAATGCCCTTTCCCCCATTGTGACATCACAATGGCCTTTTTCCCATTGTGACATCACAATGCCCTTTCCCCCATTGTGACATCACAATGCCATTTCCCCCATTGTGACATCACAATGCCCTTCCCCCCATTGTGACATCACAATGCCCTTTCCCCCATTGTGACATCACAATGCACTTTCCCCCATTGTGACATCACAATGCCCTTTCCCCGATTGTGACATCACAATGGCCTTTTCCCCATTGTGACATCACAATGCAGTTTTTCCCATTGTGACATAACAATGCCCTTTCCCCATTGTGACATCACAATGGCCTCTTCCCCATTGTGACATCACAATGCAGTTTTTCCCATTGTGACATAACAATGCCCTTTCCCCCATTGTGACATCACAATGCCCTTTCCCCCATTGTGAAATCACAATGCCCTTTCCCCCATTGTGACATCACAATGCAGTTTTCCCCCATTGTGACATCACAATGCACTTTCCCCCATTGTGACATCACAATGCCCTTTCCCCCATTGTGACATCACAATGCAGTTTTCCCCCATTGTGACATCACAATGCCCTTTCCCCCATTGTGACATCACAATGCAGTTTCCCCCATTGTGAAATCACAATGCCCTTTCCCCCATTGTGACATCACAATGCAGTTTTCCCCCATTGTGACATCACAATGCACTTTCCCCCATTGTGACATCACAATGCCCTTTCCCCCATTGTGACATCACAATGCCCTTTCCCCCATTGTGACATCACAATGCAGTTTTCCCCATTGTGACATCACAATGCCCATTACCCCATTCTGACATAACAATGCCCTTTCCCCCATTGTGACATCACAATGCCCTTTCCCCCAATGTGACATCACAATCCACTTTCCCCCATTGTGACATCACAATGCACTTTTCCCCCATTGTGACATCAAAATGCCCTTTCCCCATTGCGACATCACAATGCCCTTTCCCCCATTGTGACATCACAATGCCCTTTTCCTATTGTGTCATCACAATGCAGTTTTCCCCATTGTGACATCACAATGCCGTTTCCCCCATTGTGACATCACAATGCAGTTTCCCCCATTGTGACATCACAATGCAGTTTTCCCCATTGTGACATCACAATGTCCTTTCTCCCATTGTGACATCACAATGCCCTTTCCCCCATTGTGACATCACAATGCACTTACCCCCATTGTGACATCACAATGCACTTTCCCCCATTGTGACATCACAATGCACTTTTCCCCCATTGTGACATCACAATGCACTTTTCCCCATTGTGACATCACAATGCCCTTTCCCCCATTGTGAAATCACAATGCACTTTTCCCCCATTGTGACATCACAATGCGCTTTCCCCCATTGTGACATCACAATGGCCTTTTTCCCATTGTGACATCACAATGCCCTTTCCCCCATTGTGACATCACAATGCCCTTTCCCCCATAGTGACATCGCAATGTCCTTTCCCCCATTGTGACATCACAATGCAGTTTTCCCCATTGTGACATCACAATGCCCATTCCCCCATTGTGACATCACAATGCAGTTTTCCCAATTGTGACATCACAATGCAGTTTTTCCCATTGTGACATCACAATGCCCTTTCGCCAATTGTGACATCACAATGCCCTTTTCCCCCATTGAGACATCACAATGCCTTTTCCCCCATTGTGATATCACAATGCACTTTTCCCCATTGTGACATCACAATGCACTTTTCCCCCATTGTGACATCACAATGCCTTTTCCCCATTGCGACATCACAATGCCCTTTCCCCCATTGTGACATCACAATGCCCTTTTCCCTATTGTGACATCACAATGCAGTTTTCCCCATTGTGACATCACAATGCAGTTTCCCCCATTATGACATCACAATGCAGTTTTCCCCATTGTGACATCACAATGCAGTTTTTCCCTTTGTGACATTACAATGCCCTTTCCCCCATTGTGACATCACAATGCCCTTTCCCCAATTGTGACATCACAATGCACTTTTCCCCTATTGTGACATCACAATGCACTTTTCCCCATTGTGACATCACAATGCCCTTTCCCCCATTGTGAAATCACAATGCACTTTCCCCATTGTGACATCAGAATGCGCTTTCCCCATTGTGAAATCACAATGACCTTTCCCCCTTTATGACATCACAATGCAGTTTTCCTCATTGTGACATCACAATGCAGTGTTTCCCATTGTGACATTACAATGCCCTTTCCCCCATTGTGACATCACAATGCCCTTTCCCCCATTGTGACATCACAATGCACTTTTCCCCCATTGTGACATCACAATGCCTTTTTTCCCATTGTGACATCACAATGCCCTTTCCCCATGGTGAAATCACAATGCCCTTTCCCCCATTGTGACATCACAATGCACTTTACCCCCATTGTGACATCACAGTGCCCTTTTTCCCATTGTGACATCACAATGCCCTTTCCCCATTGTGAAATCACAATGCCCTTTTCCCCATTGTGACATCACAATGCAGTTTTCCCCATTGTGACATCACAATGCCGTTTCCCCCATTGTGACATCACAATGCAGTTTAACCCATTGTGACATCACAATGCCCTTTCCCCCATTGTGACATCACAATGCCATTTTCCCCATTGTGACATCACAATGCCCTTTCCCCCATTGTGGCATCACATGGCCCTTTTCCGTATTATGACATCACAATGCAGTTTTTCCCATTGTGACATCACAATGCAGTTTTTCCCATTGTGACATCACAATGCCCTTTCCCCCATTGTGACATCACAATGCCCTTTCCCCCATTGTGACATCACAATGCAATTACCCCCATTGTGACATCACAATGCCCTTTCCCCCATTGTGACATCACAATGCAGTTTTCCCCATTGTGACATCACAATGCCCTTTCCCCCATTGTGACATCACAATGCAGTTTTCCCCATTGTGACATCACAATGCAGTTTTTCCCATTGTGACATCACAATGCCCTTTTCCCCATTATGACATCACAATGCAGTTTTTCCTATTGTGACATCACAATGCCCTTTTCCCCATTATGACATCACAATGCCCTTTCCCCCATTGTGACATCACAATGCAGTTTTCCCCATTGTGACATCACAATGCCCTTTCCCCCATTGTGACATCACAATGCCCTTTCCCCCATTGTGACATCACAATTCACTTTCCCCCATTGTGACATCACAATGCACTTTTCCCCCATTGTGACACCACAATGCACTTTTCCCCATTGTGACATCACAATGCCCTTTCCCCCATTGTGACATCACAATGCCCTTTCCCCAATTGTGACATCACAATGCCCTTTCCCTATTGTGACATCACAATGCAGTTTTCCCCATTGTGACATCATAATGCAGTTTTTCCCATTGTAACATCACAATGCCCTTTCCCCCATTGTGACATTACAATGCCCTTTCCCCCATTGTTACATCACAATGCCCTTTCCCCCATTGTGACATCACAATGCAGTTTTCCCCATTGTGACATCACAATGTCCTTTCTCCCATTGTGACATCACAATGCCCTTTCCCCCATTGTGACATCACAATGCACTTACCCCCATTGTGACATCACAATGCACTTTCCCCCATTGTGACATCACAATGCACTTTTCCCCCATTGTGACATCACAATGCACTTTTCCCCATTGTGACATCACAATGCCCTTTCCCCCATTGTGAAATCACAATGCACTTTTCCCCCATTGTGACATCACAATGCGCTTTCCCCCATTGTGACATCACAATGGCCTTTTTCCCATTGTGACATCACAATGCCCTTTCCCCCATTGTGACATCACAATGCCCTTTCCCCCATAGTGACATCGCAATGTCCTTTCCCCCATTGTGACATCACAATGCAGTTTTCCCCATTGTGACATCACAATGCCCATTCCCCCATTGTGACATCACAATGCAGTTTTCCCAATTGTGACATCACAATGCAGTTTTTCCCATTGTGACATCACAATGCCCTTTCGCCAATTGTGACATCACAATGCCCTTTTCCCCCATTGAGACATCACAATGCCTTTTCCCCCATTGTGATATCACAATGCACTTTTCCCCATTGTGACATCACAATGCACTTTTCCCCCATTGTGACATCACAATGCCTTTTCCCCATTGCGACATCACAATGCCCTTTCCCCCATTGTGACATCACAATGCCCTTTTCCCTATTGTGACATCACAATGCAGTTTTCCCCATTGTGACATCACAATGCAGTTTCCCCCATTATGACATCACAATGCAGTTTTCCCCATTGTGACATCACAATGCAGTTTTTCCCTTTGTGACATTACAATGCCCTTTCCCCCATTGTGACATCACAATGCCCTTTCCCCAATTGTGACATCACAATGCACTTTTCCCCTATTGTGACATCACAATGCACTTTTCCCCATTGTGACATCACAATGCCCTTTCCCCCATTGTGAAATCACAATGCACTTTCCCCATTGTGACATCAGAATGCGCTTTCCCCATTGTGAAATCACAATGACCTTTCCCCCTTTATGACATCACAATGCAGTTTTCCTCATTGTGACATCACAATGCAGTGTTTCCCATTGTGACATTACAATGCCCTTTCCCCCATTGTGACATCACAATGCCCTTTCCCCCATTGTGACATCACAATGCACTTTTCCCCCATTGTGACATCACAATGCCTTTTTTCCCATTGTGACATCACAATGCCCTTTCCCCATGGTGAAATCACAATGCCCTTTCCCCCATTGTGACATCACAATGCACTTTACCCCCATTGTGACATCACAGTGCCCTTTTTCCCATTGTGACATCACAATGCCCTTTCCCCATTGTGAAATCACAATGCCCTTTTCCCCATTGTGACATCACAATGCAGTTTTCCCCATTGTGACATCACAATGCCGTTTCCCCCATTGTGACATCACAATGCAGTTTAACCCATTGTGACATCACAATGCCCTTTCCCCCATTGTGACATCACAATGCCATTTTCCCCATTGTGACATCACAATGCCCTTTCCCCCATTGTGGCATCACATGGCCCTTTTCCGTATTATGACATCACAATGCAGTTTTTCCCATTGTGACATCACAATGCAGTTTTTCCCATTGTGACATCACAATGCCCTTTCCCCCATTGTGACATCACAATGCCCTTTCCCCCATTGTGACATCACAATGCAATTACCCCCATTGTGACATCACAATGCCCTTTCCCCCATTGTGACATCACAATGCAGTTTTCCCCATTGTGACATCACAATGCCCTTTCCCCCATTGTGACATCACAATGCAGTTTTCCCCATTGTGACATCACAATGCAGTTTTTCCCATTGTGACATCACAATGCCCTTTTCCCCATTATGACATCACAATGCAGTTTTTCCTATTGTGACATCACAATGCCCTTTTCCCCATTATGACATCACAATGCCCTTTCCCCCATTGTGACATCACAATGCAGTTTTCCCCATTGTGACATCACAATGCCCTTTCCCCCATTGTGACATCACAATGCCCTTTCCCCCATTGTGACATCACAATTCACTTTCCCCCATTGTGACATCACAATGCACTTTTCCCCCATTGTGACACCACAATGCACTTTTCCCCATTGTGACATCACAATGCCCTTTCCCCCATTGTGACATCACAATGCCCTTTCCCCAATTGTGACATCACAATGCCCTTTTCCCTATTGTGACATCACAATGCAGTTTTCCCCATTGTGACATCATAATGCAGTTTTTCCCATTGTAACATCACAATGCCCTTTCCCCCATTGTGACATTACAATGCCCTTTCCCCCATTGTTACATCACAATGCCCTTTCCCCCATTGTGACATCACAATGCAGTTTTCCCCATTGTGACATCACAATGCCCTTTCACCCATTGTGACATCACAATGCAGTTTTTCCCATTGTGACATCACAATGCCCTTTCCCCCATTGTGACATCACAATGCACTTTTCCCCCATTGTGACATCACAATGCACTTTTCCCCATTGTGACATCACAATGCAGTTTTCCCCATTGTGACATCACAATGCCCTTTCCCCCATTGTGACATCACAATGCCCTTTCCCCCATTGTGACATCACAATTCACTTTCCCCCATTGTGACATCACAATGCACTTTTCCCCCATTGTGACATCACAATGCACTTTTCCCCATTGTGACATCACAATGCCCTTTCCCCCATTGTGACATCACAATGCCCTTTCCCCAAATGTGACATCACAATGCCCTTTTCCCTATTGTGACATCACAATGCAGTTTTTCCCATTGTGACATCACAATGCAGTTTTTCCCATTGTGACATCACAATGCCCTTTCCCCCATTGTGACATTACAATGCCCTTTCCCCCATTGTGACATCACAATGCCCTTTCCCCCATTGTGACATCACAATGCCCTTTCCCCCATTGTTACATCACAATGCCCTTTCCCCCATTGTGACATCACAATGCAGTTTTCCCCATTGTGACATCACAATGCAGTTTTTCCCATTGTGACATCACAATGCCCTTTCCCCCATTGTGACATCACAATGCCCTTTTTCCCATTGTTACATCACAATGCCCTTTCCCCCATTGTGACATCACAATGCAGTTTTCCCCATTGTGACATCACAATGCCCTTTCTCCCATTGTGACATCACAATGCAGTTTTTCCCATTGTGACATCACAATGCAGTTTCCCCCATTGTGACATCACAATGCACTTTTCCCCCATTGTGACATCACAATGCACTTTTCCCCATTGTGACATCACAATGCACTTTTCCCCATTGTGACATCACCATGCACTTTTCCCCCATTGTGACATCACAATACACTTTTCCCCATTGTGACGTCACAATGCACTTTTCCCCATTGTGACATCACAATGCCCTTTCCCCCATTGTGACATCACAATGCACTTTTCCCCCATTACGACATCACAATGCCCTTTATCCCATTGTGACATCACAATGCCATTTCCCCCATTGTGACATCACAATGCACTTTCCCCCATTGTGACATCACAATGCCCTTTCCCCCATTGTGACATCACAATGCCCTTTCCCCCATTGTGGCATCACAATGCCCTTTCCCCCATTGTGACATCACAATGCCCTCTCCCCCATTGTGACATCACAATGCACTTTTCCCCCATTGTGACATCACAATGCACTTTTCCCCATTGTGACATCACAATGCAGTTTTCCCCATTGTGACATCACAATGACCTTTCCCCCATTGTGACATCACAATGCACTTTTCCCCCATTGCGACATCACAATGCCCTGTCCCCCATTGTGACATCACAATGCCATTTCCCCCATTGTGACATCACAATGCCCTTTCCCCCATTCTGACATCACAATGCCCTTTCCCCCATTGTGACATCACAATGCACTTTCCCCCATTGTGACATCACAATGGCCTTTTCCCCATTGTGACATCACAATGCAGTTTTTCCCATTGTGACAAAGCAATGCCCTTTCCCCATTGTGACATCACAATGGCCTTTCCCCCATTGTGACATCACAATGCAGTTTTTCCCATTGTGACATAACAATGCCCTTTCCCCCATTGTGACATCACAATGCCCTTTCCCCCATTGTGAAATCACAATCCCCTTTCCCCCATTGTGACATCACAATGCCCTTTCCCCCATTGTGACATCACAATGCACTTTCCCCCATTGTGACATCACAATGCCCTTTCCCCCATTGTGACATCACAATGCCCTTTCCCCCATTGTGACATGACAATGCAGTTTTCCCCATTGTGACATCACAATGCCCTTTCCCCCATTGTGACATCACAATGCAGTTTTCCCCATTGTGACATCACAATGCCCTTTCCCCCATTGTGACATCTTAATGCCCTTTTCCCCATTGTGACATCACAATGCCCTTTACCCCATTGTGACATAACAATGCCCTTTCCCCCATTGTGACATCACAATGCCCTTTCCCCCAATGTGACATCACAATGCACTTTCCCCCATTGTGACATCACAATGCACTTTTCCCCCATTGTGACATCAAAATGCACTTTCCCCATTGCGACATCACAATGCCCTTTTCCCCATTGTGACATCACAATGCCCTTTTCCTATTGTGACATCACAATGCAGTTTTCCCCATTGTGACATCACAATGCCGTTTCCCCCTTTGTGACATCACAATGCAGTTTCCCCCATTGTGACATCACAATGCAGTTTTCCCCATTGTGACATCACAATGCCCTTTCTCCCATTGTGACATCACAATGCCCTTTCCCCCATTGTGACATCACAATGCACTTACCCCCATTGTGACATCACAATGCACTTTCCCCCATTGTGACATCACAATGCACTTTTCCCCATTGTGACATCACAATGCCCTTTCCCCCATTGTGAAATCACAATGCACTTTTCCCCCATTGTGACATCACAATGCCCTTTCCCCCATTGTGACATCACAATGGCCTTTTTCCCATTGTGACATCACAATGCCCTTTCCCCCATTGTGACATCACAATGCCATTTCCCCCATTGTGACATCACAATGCCCTTCCCCCCATTGTGACATCACAATGCCCTTTCCCCCATTGTGACATCACAATGCACTTTCCCCCATTGTGACATCACAATGCCCTTTCCCCGATTGTGACATCACAATGGCCTTTTCCCCATTGTGACATCACAATGCAGTTTTTCCCATTGTGACATAACAATGCCCTTTCCCCATTGTGACATCACAATGGCCTCTTCCCCATTGTGACATCACAATGCAGTTTTTCCCATTGTGACATAACAATGCCCTTTCCCCCATTGTGACATCACAATGCCCTTTCCCCCATTGTGAAATCACAATGCCCTTTCCCCCATTGTGACATCACAATGCAGTTTTCCCCCATTGTGACATCACAATGCACTTTCCCCCATTGTGACATCACAATGCCCTTTCCCCCATTGTGACATCACAATGCAGTTTTCCCCCATTGTGACATCACAATGCCCTTTCCCCCATTGTGACATCACAATGCAGTTTCCCCCATTGTGAAATCACAATGCCCTTTCCCCCATTGTGACATCACAATGCAGTTTTCCCCCATTGTGACATCACAATGCACTTTCCCCCATTGTGACATCACAATGCCCTTTCCCCCATTGTGACATCACAATGCCCTTTCCCCCATTGTGACATCACAATGCAGTTTTCCCCATTGTGACATCACAATGCCCATTACCCCATTCTGACATAACAATGCCCTTTCCCCCATTGTGACATCACAATGCCCTTTCCCCCAATGTGACATCACAATCCACTTTCCCCCATTGTGACATCACAATGCACTTTTCCCCCATTGTGACATCAAAATGCCCTTTCCCCATTGCGACATCACAATGCCCTTTCCCCCATTGTGACATCACAATGCCCTTTTCCTATTGTGTCATCACAATGCAGTTTTCCCCATTGTGACATCACAATGCCGTTTCCCCCATTGTGACATCACAATGCAGTTTCCCCCATTGTGACATCACAATGCAGTTTTCCCCATTGTGACATCACAATGTCCTTTCTCCCATTGTGACATCACAATGCCCTTTCCCCCATTGTGACATCACAATGCACTTACCCCCATTGTGACATCACAATGCACTTTCCCCCATTGTGACATCACAATGCACTTTTCCCCCATTGTGACATCACAATGCACTTTTCCCCATTGTGACATCACAATGCCCTTTCCCCCATTGTGAAATCACAATGCACTTTTCCCCCATTGTGACATCACAATGCGCTTTCCCCCATTGTGACATCACAATGGCCTTTTTCCCATTGTGACATCACAATGCCCTTTCCCCCATTGTGACATCACAATGCCCTTTCCCCCATAGTGACATCGCAATGTCCTTTCCCCCATTGTGACATCACAATGCAGTTTTCCCCATTGTGACATCACAATGCCCATTCCCCCATTGTGACATCACAATGCAGTTTTCCCAATTGTGACATCACAATGCAGTTTTTCCCATTGTGACATCACAATGCCCTTTCGCCAATTGTGACATCACAATGCCCTTTTCCCCCATTGAGACATCACAATGCCTTTTCCCCCATTGTGATATCACAATGCACTTTTCCCCATTGTGACATCACAATGCACTTTTCCCCCATTGTGACATCACAATGCCTTTTCCCCATTGCGACATCACAATGCCCTTTCCCCCATTGTGACATCACAATGCCCTTTTCCCTATTGTGACATCACAATGCAGTTTTCCCCATTGTGACATCACAATGCAGTTTCCCCCATTATGACATCACAATGCAGTTTTCCCCATTGTGACATCACAATGCAGTTTTTCCCTTTGTGACATTACAATGCCCTTTCCCCCATTGTGACATCACAATGCCCTTTCCCCAATTGTGACATCACAATGCACTTTTCCCCTATTGTGACATCACAATGCACTTTTCCCCATTGTGACATCACAATGCCCTTTCCCCCATTGTGAAATCACAATGCACTTTCCCCATTGTGACATCAGAATGCGCTTTCCCCATTGTGAAATCACAATGACCTTTCCCCCTTTATGACATCACAATGCAGTTTTCCTCATTGTGACATCACAATGCAGTGTTTCCCATTGTGACATTACAATGCCCTTTCCCCCATTGTGACATCACAATGCCCTTTCCCCCATTGTGACATCACAATGCACTTTTCCCCCATTGTGACATCACAATGCCTTTTTTCCCATTGTGACATCACAATGCCCTTTCCCCATGGTGAAATCACAATGCCCTTTCCCCCATTGTGACATCACAATGCACTTTACCCCCATTGTGACATCACAGTGCCCTTTTTCCCATTGTGACATCACAATGCCCTTTCCCCATTGTGAAATCACAATGCCCTTTTCCCCATTGTGACATCACAATGCAGTTTTCCCCATTGTGACATCACAATGCCGTTTCCCCCATTGTGACATCACAATGCAGTTTAACCCATTGTGACATCACAATGCCCTTTCCCCCATTGTGACATCACAATGCCATTTTCCCCATTGTGACATCACAATGCCCTTTCCCCCATTGTGGCATCACATGGCCCTTTTCCGTATTATGACATCACAATGCAGTTTTTCCCATTGTGACATCACAATGCCCTTTCCCCCATTGTGACATCACAATGCCCTTTTCCCCATTGTGATATCACAATGCCCTTTCCCCCATTGTGACATCACAATGCCCTTTCCCCCATTGTGACATCACAATGCCCTTTCCCCTATTGTGACATCACAATTCACTTCCCCCCATTGTGACATCACAACGCACTTTTCCCCCATTGTGACATCACAATGCCCTTTTCCCTATTGTGACATCACAATGCAGTTTTCCCCATTGTGACATCACAATGCCCTTTCCCCCATTGTGACATCACAATGCAGTTTTCCCCATTGTGACATCACAATGCAGTTTTTCCCCATTGTGACATCACAATGCCCTTTCCCCCATTGTGACATCACAATGCAGTTTTCCCCATTGTGACATCACAATGCAGTTTTCCCCATTGTGACATCACAATGCAGTTTTTCCCCCATTGTGACATCACAATGCCCTTTCCCCCATTGTGACATCACAATGCCCTTTCCCCAAATGTGACATCACAATGCCCTTTTCCCTATTGTGACATCACAATGCAGTTTTTCCCATTGTGACATCACAATGCTGTTTCCCCCATTGTGACATCACAATGCAGTTTAACCCATTGTGACATCACAATGCAGTTTTTCCCATTGTGACATCACAATGCAGTTTTTCCCATTGTGACATCACAATGCCCTTTCCCCCATTGTGACATCACAATGCCCTTTCCCCCATTGTGACATCACAATGCAATTACCCCCATTGTGACATCACAATGCCCTTTCCCCCATTGTGACATCACAATGCAGTTTTCCCCATTGTGACATCACAATGCCCTTTCCCCCATTGTGACATCACAATGCAGTTTTCCCCATTGTGACATCACAATGCAGTTTTTCCCCATTGTGACATCACAATGCCCTTTCCCCCATTGTGACATCACAATGCAGTTTTCCCCATTGTGACATCACAATGCAGTTTTCCCCATTGTGACATCACAATGCAGTTTTTCCCCCATTGTGACATCACAATGCCCTTTCCCCCATTGTGACATCACAATGCCCTTTCCCCAAATGTGACATCACAATGCCCTTTTCCCTATTGTGACATCACAATGCAGTTTTTCCCATTGTGACATCACAATGCAGTTTTTCCCATTGTGACATCACAATGCCCTTTCCCCCATTGTGACATTACAATGCCCTTTCCCCCATTGTGACATCACAATGCCCTTTCCCCCATTGTGACATCACAATGCCCTTTCCCCCATTGTTACATCACAATGCCCTTTCCCCCATTGTGACATCACAATGCAGTTTTCCCCATTGTGACATCACAATGCAGTTTTTCCCATTGTGACATCACAATGACCTTTCCCCTATTGTGACATCACAATGCCCTTTCGCCCATTGTTACATCACAATGCCCTTTCCCCCATTGTGACATCACAATGCAGTTTTCCCCATTGTGACATCACAATGCCCTTTCCCCCATTGTGACATCACAATGCAGTTTTTCCCATTGTGACATCACAATGCAGTTTTCCCCATTGTGACATCACAATGCCCTTTTCCCCATTATGCCATCACAATGCAGTTTTTCCCATTGTGACATCACAATGCCCTTTCCCCCATTATGACATCACAATGCCCTTTTCCCCATTGTGATATCACAATGCCCTTTCCCCCATTGTGACATCACAATGCCCTTTCCCCCATTGTGATATCACAATGCCCTTTCCCCCATTGTGACATCACAATTCACTTTCCCCATTTTGTGACATCACAATGCACTTTTCCCCATTGTGACATCACAATGCACTTTTCCCCATTGTGACATCACAATGCCCTTTCCCCCATTGTGTCATCACAATGCCCTTTCCCCCATTGTGACATCACAATGCCCTTTCCCCCATTGTTACATCACAATGCCCTTTCCCCCATTGTGACATCACAATGCTGTTTCCCCATTGTGACATCACAATGCAGTTTAACCCATTGTGACATCACAATGCAGTTTTTCCCATTGTGACATCACAATGCAGTTTTTCCCATTGTGACATCACAATGCCCTTTCCCCCATTGTGACATCACAATGCCCTTTCCCCCATTGTGACATCACAATGCAATTACCCCCATTGTGACATCACAATGCCCTTTCCCCCATTGTGACATCACAATGCAGTTTTCCCCATTGTGACATCACAATGCCCTTTCCCCCATTGTGACATCACAATGCAGTTTTCCCCATTGTGACATCACAATGCAGTTTTTCCCATTGTGACATCACAATGCCCTTTTCCCCATTATGACATCACAATGCAGTTTTTCCTATTGTGACATCACAATGCCCTTTCCCCCATTATGACATCACAATGCAGTTTTTCCTATTGTGACATCACAATGCCCTTTCCCCCATTATGACATCACAATGCCCTTTTCCCCATTGTGATATCACAATGCCCTTTCCCCCATTGTGACATCACAATGCCCTTTCCCCCATTGTGACATCACAATGCCCTTTCCCCCATTGTGACATCACAATTCACTTTCCCCCATTGTGACATCACAATGCACTTTTCCCCCATTGTGACATCACAATGCACTTTTCCCCATTGTGACATCACAATGCCCTTTCCCCCATTGTGACATCACAATGCCCTTTCCCCAATTGTGACATCACAATGCCCTTTTCCCTATTGTGACATCACAATGCAGTTTTCCCCATTGTGACATCATAATGCAGTTTTTCCCATTGTAACATCACAATGCCCTTTCCCCCATTGTGACATTACAATGCCCTTTCCCCCATTGTTACATCACAATGCCCTTTCCCCCATTGTGACATCACAATGCAGTTTTCCCCATTGTGACATCACAATGCCCTTTCACCCATTGTGACATCACAATGCAGTTTTCCTCATTGTGACATCACAATGCAGTGTTTCCCATTGTGACATTACAATGCCCTTTCCCCCATTGTGACATCACAATGCCCTTTCCCCCATTGTGACATCACAATGCACTTTTCCCCCATTGTGACATCACAATGCCTTTTTTCCCATTGTGACATCACAATGCCCTTTCCCCATGGTGAAATCACAATGCCCTTTCCCCCATTGTGACATCACAATGCACTTTACCCCCATTGTGACATCACAGTGCCCTTTTTCCCATTGTGACATCACAATGCCCTTTCCCCATTGTGAAATCACAATGCCCTTTTCCCCATTGTGACATCACAATGCAGTTTTCCCCATTGTGACATCACAATGCCGTTTCCCCCATTGTGACATCACAATGCAGTTTAACCCATTGTGACATCACAATGCCCTTTCCCCCATTGTGACATCACAATGCCATTTTCCCCATTGTGACATCACAATGCCCTTTCCCCCATTGTGGCATCACATGGCCCTTTTCCGTATTATGACATCACAATGCAGTTTTTCCCATTGTGACATCACAATGCCCTTTCCCCCATTGTGACATCACAATGCCCTTTTCCCCATTGTGATATCACAATGCCCTTTCCCCCATTGTGACATCACAATGCCCTTTCCCCCATTGTGACATCACAATGCCCTTTCCCCTATTGTGACATCACAATTCACTTCCCCCCATTGTGACATCACAACGCACTTTTCCCCCATTGTGACATCACAATGCCCTTTTCCCTATTGTGACATCACAATGCAGTTTTCCCCATTGTGACATCACAATGCCCTTTCCCCCATTGTGACATCACAATGCAGTTTTCCCCATTGTGACATCACAATGCAGTTTTTCCCCATTGTGACATCACAATGCCCTTTCCCCCATTGTGACATCACAATGCAGTTTTCCCCATTGTGACATCACAATGCAGTTTTCCCCATTGTGACATCACAATGCAGTTTTTCCCCCATTGTGACATCACAATGCCCTTTCCCCCATTGTGACATCACAATGCCCTTTCCCCAAATGTGACATCACAATGCCCTTTTCCCTATTGTGACATCACAATGCAGTTTTTCCCATTGTGACATCACAATGCTGTTTCCCCCATTGTGACATCACAATGCAGTTTAACCCATTGTGACATCACAATGCAGTTTTTCCCATTGTGACATCACAATGCAGTTTTTCCCATTGTGACATCACAATGCCCTTTCCCCCATTGTGACATCACAATGCCCTTTCCCCCATTGTGACATCACAATGCAATTACCCCCATTGTGACATCACAATGCCCTTTCCCCCATTGTGACATCACAATGCAGTTTTCCCCATTGTGACATCACAATGCCCTTTCCCCCATTGTGACATCACAATGCAGTTTTCCCCATTGTGACATCACAATGCAGTTTTTCCCCATTGTGACATCACAATGCCCTTTCCCCCATTGTGACATCACAATGCAGTTTTCCCCATTGTGACATCACAATGCAGTTTTCCCCATTGTGACATCACAATGCAGTTTTTCCCCCATTGTGACATCACAATGCCCTTTCCCCCATTGTGACATCACAATGCCCTTTCCCCAAATGTGACATCACAATGCCCTTTTCCCTATTGTGACATCACAATGCAGTTTTTCCCATTGTGACATCACAATGCAGTTTTTCCCATTGTGACATCACAATGCCCTTTCCCCCATTGTGACATTACAATGCCCTTTCCCCCATTGTGACATCACAATGCCCTTTCCCCCATTGTGACATCACAATGCCCTTTCCCCCATTGTTACATCACAATGCCCTTTCCCCCATTGTGACATCACAATGCAGTTTTCCCCATTGTGACATCACAATGCAGTTTTTCCCATTGTGACATCACAATGACCTTTCCCCTATTGTGACATCACAATGCCCTTTCGCCCATTGTTACATCACAATGCCCTTTCCCCCATTGTGACATCACAATGCAGTTTTCCCCATTGTGACATCACAATGCCCTTTCCCCCATTGTGACATCACAATGCAGTTTTTCCCATTGTGACATCACAATGCAGTTTTCCCCATTGTGACATCACAATGCCCTTTTCCCCATTATGCCATCACAATGCAGTTTTTCCCATTGTGACATCACAATGCCCTTTCCCCCATTATGACATCACAATGCCCTTTTCCCCATTGTGATATCACAATGCCCTTTCCCCCATTGTGACATCACAATGCCCTTTCCCCCATTGTGATATCACAATGCCCTTTCCCCCATTGTGACATCACAATTCACTTTCCCCATTTTGTGACATCACAATGCACTTTTCCCCATTGTGACATCACAATGCACTTTTCCCCATTGTGACATCACAATGCCCTTTCCCCCATTGTGTCATCACAATGCCCTTTCCCCCATTGTGACATCACAATGCCCTTTCCCCCATTGTTACATCACAATGCCCTTTCCCCCATTGTGACATCACAATGCTGTTTCCCCATTGTGACATCACAATGCAGTTTAACCCATTGTGACATCACAATGCAGTTTTTCCCATTGTGACATCACAATGCAGTTTTTCCCATTGTGACATCACAATGCCCTTTCCCCCATTGTGACATCACAATGCCCTTTCCCCCATTGTGACATCACAATGCAATTACCCCCATTGTGACATCACAATGCCCTTTCCCCCATTGTGACATCACAATGCAGTTTTCCCCATTGTGACATCACAATGCCCTTTCCCCCATTGTGACATCACAATGCAGTTTTCCCCATTGTGACATCACAATGCAGTTTTTCCCATTGTGACATCACAATGCCCTTTTCCCCATTATGACATCACAATGCAGTTTTTCCTATTGTGACATCACAATGCCCTTTCCCCCATTATGACATCACAATGCAGTTTTTCCTATTGTGACATCACAATGCCCTTTCCCCCATTATGACATCACAATGCCCTTTTCCCCATTGTGATATCACAATGCCCTTTCCCCCATTGTGACATCACAATGCCCTTTCCCCCATTGTGACATCACAATGCCCTTTCCCCCATTGTGACATCACAATTCACTTTCCCCCATTGTGACATCACAATGCACTTTTCCCCCATTGTGACATCACAATGCACTTTTCCCCATTGTGACATCACAATGCCCTTTCCCCCATTGTGACATCACAATGCCCTTTCCCCAATTGTGACATCACAATGCCCTTTTCCCTATTGTGACATCACAATGCAGTTTTCCCCATTGTGACATCATAATGCAGTTTTTCCCATTGTAACATCACAATGCCCTTTCCCCCATTGTGACATTACAATGCCCTTTCCCCCATTGTTACATCACAATGCCCTTTCCCCCATTGTGACATCACAATGCAGTTTTCCCCATTGTGACATCACAATGCCCTTTCACCCATTGTGACATCACAATGCAGTTTTTCCCATTGTGACATCACAATGCCCTTTCCCCCATTGTGACATCACAATGCACTTTTCCCCCATTGTGACATCACAATGCACTTTTCCCCATTGTGACATCACAATGCAGTTTTCCCCATTGTGACATCACAATGACCTTTCCCCCATTGTGACATCACAATGCACTTTTCCCCCATTGCGACATCACAATGCCCTGTCCCCCATTGTGACATCACAATGCCATTTCCCCCATTGTGACATCACAATGCCCTTTCCCCCATTCTGACATCACAATGCCCTTTCCCCCATTGTGACATCACAATGCACTTTCCCCCATTGTGACATCACAATGGCCTTTTCCCCATTGTGACATCACAATGCAGTTTTTCCCATTGTGACAAAGCAATGCCCTTTCCCCATTGTGACATCACAATGGCCTTTCCCCCATTGTGACATCACAATGCAGTTTTTCCCATTGTGACATAACAATGCCCTTTCCCCCATTGTGACATCACAATGCCCTTTCCCCCATTGTGAAATCACAATCCCCTTTCCCCCATTGTGACATCACAATGCAGTTTTCCCTATTGTGACATCACAATGCAGTTTTCCCCATTGTGACATCACAATGCCCTTTCCCCCATTGTGACATCACAATGCAGTTTTCCCCATTGTGACATCACAATGCAGTTTTTCCCCATTGTGACATCACAATGCCCTTTCCCCCATTGTGACATCACAATGCAGTTTTCCCCATTGTGACATCACAATGCAGTTTTCCCCATTGTGACATCACAATGCAGTTTTTCCCCCATTGTGACATCACAATGCCCTTTCCCCCATTGTGACATCACAATGCCCTTTCCCCAAATGTGACATCACAATGCCCTTTTCCCTATTGTGACATCACAATGCAGTTTTTCCCATTGTGACATCACAATGCTGTTTCCCCCATTGTGACATCACAATGCAGTTTAACCCATTGTGACATCACAATGCAGTTTTTCCCATTGTGACATCACAATGCAGTTTTTCCCATTGTGACATCACAATGCCCTTTCCCCCATTGTGACATCACAATGCCCTTTCCCCCATTGTGACATCACAATGCAATTACCCCCATTGTGACATCACAATGCCCTTTCCCCCATTGTGACATCACAATGCAGTTTTCCCCATTGTGACATCACAATGCCCTTTCCCCCATTGTGACATCACAATGCAGTTTTCCCCATTGTGACATCACAATGCAGTTTTTCCCCATTGTGACATCACAATGCCCTTTCCCCCATTGTGACATCACAATGCAGTTTTCCCCATTGTGACATCACAATGCAGTTTTCCCCATTGTGACATCACAATGCAGTTTTTCCCCCATTGTGACATCACAATGCCCTTTCCCCCATTGTGACATCACAATGCCCTTTCCCCAAATGTGACATCACAATGCCCTTTTCCCTATTGTGACATCACAATGCAGTTTTTCCCATTGTGACATCACAATGCAGTTTTTCCCATTGTGACATCACAATGCCCTTTCCCCCATTGTGACATTACAATGCCCTTTCCCCCATTGTGACATCACAATGCCCTTTCCCCCATTGTGACATCACAATGCCCTTTCCCCCATTGTTACATCACAATGCCCTTTCCCCCATTGTGACATCACAATGCAGTTTTCCCCATTGTGACATCACAATGCAGTTTTTCCCATTGTGACATCACAATGACCTTTCCCCTATTGTGACATCACAATGCCCTTTCGCCCATTGTTACATCACAATGCCCTTTCCCCCATTGTGACATCACAATGCAGTTTTCCCCATTGTGACATCACAATGCCCTTTCCCCCATTGTGACATCACAATGCAGTTTTTCCCATTGTGACATCACAATGCAGTTTTCCCCATTGTGACATCACAATGCCCTTTTCCCCATTATGCCATCACAATGCAGTTTTTCCCATTGTGACATCACAATGCCCTTTCCCCCATTATGACATCACAATGCCCTTTTCCCCATTGTGATATCACAATGCCCTTTCCCCCATTGTGACATCACAATGCCCTTTCCCCCATTGTGATATCACAATGCCCTTTCCCCCATTGTGACATCACAATTCACTTTCCCCATTTTGTGACATCACAATGCACTTTTCCCCATTGTGACATCACAATGCACTTTTCCCCATTGTGACATCACAATGCCCTTTCCCCCATTGTGTCATCACAATGCCCTTTCCCCCATTGTGACATCACAATGCCCTTTCCCCCATTGTTACATCACAATGCCCTTTCCCCCATTGTGACATCACAATGCTGTTTCCCCATTGTGACATCACAATGCAGTTTAACCCATTGTGACATCACAATGCAGTTTTTCCCATTGTGACATCACAATGCAGTTTTTCCCATTGTGACATCACAATGCCCTTTCCCCCATTGTGACATCACAATGCCCTTTCCCCCATTGTGACATCACAATGCAATTACCCCCATTGTGACATCACAATGCCCTTTCCCCCATTGTGACATCACAATGCAGTTTTCCCCATTGTGACATCACAATGCCCTTTCCCCCATTGTGACATCACAATGCAGTTTTCCCCATTGTGACATCACAATGCAGTTTTTCCCATTGTGACATCACAATGCCCTTTTCCCCATTATGACATCACAATGCAGTTTTTCCTATTGTGACATCACAATGCCCTTTCCCCCATTATGACATCACAATGCCCTTTTCCCCATTGTGATATCACAATGCCCTTTCCCCCATTGTGACATCACAATGCCCTTTCCCCCATTGTGACATCACAATGCCCTTTCCCCCATTGTGAATCACAATTCACTTTCCCCCATTGTGACATCACAATGCACTTTTCCCCCATTGTGACATCACAATGCACTTTTCCCCATTGTGACATCACAATGCCCTTTCCCCCATTGTGACATCACAATGCCCTTTCCCCAATTGTGACATCACAATGCCCTTTTCCCTATTGTGACATCACAATGCAGTTTTCCCCATTGTGACATCATAATGCAGTTTTTCCCATTGTAACATCACAATGCCCTTTCCCCCATTGTGACATTACAATGCCCTTTCCCCCATTGTTACATCACAATGCCCTTTCCCCCATTGTGACATCACAATGCAGTTTTCCCCATTGTGACATCACAATGCCCTTTCACCCATTGTGACATCACAATGCAGTTTTTCCCATTGTGACATCACAATGCCCTTTCCCCCATTGTGACATCACAATGCACTTTTCCCCCATTGTGACATTACAATGCACTTTTCCCCATTGTGACATCACAATGCAGTTTTCCCCATTGTGACATCACAATGACCTTTCCCCCATTGTGACATCACAATGCACTTTTCCCCCATTGCGACATCACAATGCCCTGTCCCCCATTGTGACATCACAATGCCATTTCCCCCATTGTGACATCACAATGCCCTTTCCCCCATTCTGACATCACAATGCCCTTTCCCCCATTGTGACATCACAATGCACTTTCCCCCATTGTGACATCACAATGGCCTTTTCCCCATTGTGACATCACAATGCAGTTTTTCCCATTGTGACAAAGCAATGCCCTTTCCCCATTGTGACATCACAATGGCCTTTCCCCCATTGTGACATCACAATGCAGTTTTTCCCATTGTGACATAACAATGCCCTTTCCCCCATTGTGACATCACAATGCCCTTTCCCCCATTGTGAAATCACAATCCCCTTTCCCCCATTGTGACATCACAATGCAGTTTTCCCCCATTGTGACATCACAATGCACTTTCCCCCATTGTGACATCACAATGCCCTTTCCCCCATTGTGACATCACAATGCCCTTTCCCCCATTGTGACATCACAATGCAGTTTTCCCCATTGTGACATCACAATGCCCTTTCCCCCATTGTGACATCACAATGCAGTTTTCCCCATTGTGACATCACAATGCCCTTTCCCCCATTGTGACATCTTAATGCCCTTTTCCCCATTGTGACATCACAATGCCCTTTACCCCATTGTGACATAACAATGCCCTTTCCCCCATTGTGACATCACAATGCCCTTTCCCCCAATGTGACATCACAATGCACTTTCCCCCATTGTGACATCACAATGCACTTTTCCCCCATTGTGACATCAAAATGCCCTTTCCCCATTGCGACATCACAATGCCCTTTTCCCCATTGTGACATCACAATGCCCTTTTCCTATTGTGACATCACAATGCAGTTTTCCCCATTGTGACATCACAATGCCGTTTCCCCCTTTGTGACATCACAATGCAGTTTCCCCCATTGTGACATCACAATGCAGTTTTCCCCATTGTGACATCACAATGCCCTTTCTCCCATTGTGACATCACAATGCCCTTTCCCCCATTGTGACATCACAATGCACTTACCCCCATTGTGACATCACAATGCACTTTCCCCCATTGTGACATCACAATGCACTTTTCCCCATTGTGACATCACAATGCCCTTTCCCCCATTGTGAAATCACAATGCACTTTTCCCCCATTGTGACATCACAATGCCCTTTCCCCCATTGTGACATCACAATGGCCTTTTTCCCATTGTGACATCACAATGCCCTTTCCCCCATTGTGACATCACAATGCCATTTCCCCCATTGTGACATCACAATGCCCTTCCCCCCATTGTGACATCACAATGCCCTTTCCCCCATTGTGACATCACAATGCACTTTCCCCCATTGTGACATCACAATGCCCTTTCCCCGATTGTGACATCACAATGGCCTTTTCCCCATTGTGACATCACAATGCAGTTTTTCCCATTGTGACATAACAATGCCCTTTCCCCATTGTGACATCACAATGGCCTCTTCCCCATTGTGACATCACAATGCAGTTTTTCCCATTGTGACATAACAATGCCCTTTCCCCCATTGTGACATCACAATGCCCTTTCCCCCCATTGTGACATCACAATGCCCTTTCCCCCATTGTGACATCACAATGCAGTTTTCACCCATTGTGACATCACAATGCACTTTCCCCCATTGTGACATCACAATGCCCTTTCCCCCATTGTGACATCACAATGCAGTTTTCCCCCATTGTGACATCACAATGCCCTTTCCCCCATTGTGACATCACAATGCAGTTTCCCCCATTGTGAAATCACAATGCCCTTTCCCCCATTGTGACATCACAATGCAGTTTTCCCCCATTGTGACATCACAATGCACTTTCCCCCATTGTGACATCACAATGCCCTTTCCCTCATTGTGACATCACAATGCCCTTTCCCCCATTGTGACATCACAATGCAGTTTTCCCCATTGTGACATCACAATGCCCATTACCCCATTCTGACATAACAATGCCCTTTCCCCCATTGTGACATCACAATGCCCTTTCCCCCAATGTGACATCACAATCCACTTTCCCCCATTGTGACATCACAATGCACTTTTCCCCCATTGTGACATCAAAATGCCCTTTCCCCATTGCGACATCACAATGCCCTTTCCCCCATTGTGACATCACAATGCCCTTTTCCTATTGTGTCATCACAATGCAGTTTTCCCCATTGTGACATCACAATGCCGTTTCCCCCATTGTGACATCACAATGCAGTTTCCCCCATTGTGACATCACAATGCAGTTTTCCCCATTGTGACATCACAATGCCCTTTCTCCCATTGTGACATCACAATGCCCTTTCCCCCATTGTGACATCACAATGCACTTACCCCCATTGTGACATCACAATGCACTTTCCCCCATTGTGACATCACAATGCACTTTTCCCCCATTGTGACATCACAATGCACTTTTCCCCATTGTGACATCACAATGCCCTTTCCCCCATTGTGAAATCACAATGCACTTTTCCCCCATTGTGACATCACAATGCGCTTTCCCCCATTGTGACATCACAATGGCCTTTTTCCCATTGTGACATCACAATGCCCTTTCCCCCATTGTGACATCACAATGCCCTTTCCCCCATTATGACATCGCAATGTCCTTTCCCCCATTGTGACATCACAATGCAGTTTTCCCCATTGTGACATCACAATGCCCATTCCCCCATTGTGACATCACAATGCAGTTTTCCCCATTGTGACATCACAATGCAGTTTTTCCCATTGTGACATCACAATGCCCTTTCGCCAATTGTGACATCACAATGCCCTTTTCCCCCATTGAGACATCACAATGCCTTTTCCCCCATTGTGATATCACAATGCACTTTTCCCCATTGTGACATCACAATGCACTTTTCCCCCATTGTGACATCACAATGCCTTTTCCCCATTGCGACATCACAATGCCCTTTCCCCCATTGTGACATCACAATGCCCTTTTCCCTATTGTGACATCACAATGCAGTTTTCCCCATTGTGACATCACAATGCAGTTTCCCCCATTATGACATCACAATGCAGTTTTCCCCATTGTGACATCACAATGCAGTTTTTCCCTTTGTGACATTACAATGCCCTTTCCCCCATTGTGACATCACAATGCCCTTTCCCCAATTGTGACATCACAATGCACTTTTCCCCTATTGTGACATCACAATGCACTTTTCCCCATTGTGACATCACAATGCCCTTTCCCCCATTGTGAAATCACAATGCACTTTCCCCATTGTGACATCAGAATGCCCTTTCCCCATTGTGAAATCACAATGACCTTTCCCCCTTTATGACATCACAATGCAGTTTTCCTCATTGTGACATCACAATGCAGTGTTTCCCATTGTGACATTACAATGCCCTTTCCCCCATTGTGACATCACAATGCCCTTTCCCCCATTGTGACATCACAATGCACTTTTCCCCCATTGTGACATCACAATGCCTTTTTTCCCATTGTGACATCACAATGCCCTTTCCCCATGGTGAAATCACAATGCCCTTTCCCCCATTGTGACATCACAATGCACTTTTCCCCCATTGTGACATCACAGTGCCCTTTTTCCCATTGTGACATCACAATGCCCTTTCCCCATTGTGAAATCACAATGCCCTTTTCCCCATTGTGACATCACAATGCAGTTTTCCCCATTGTGACATCACAATGCCGTTTCCCCCATTGTGACATCACAATGCAGTTTAACCCATTGTGACATCACAATGCCCTTTCCCCCATTGTGACATCACAATGCCATTTTCCCCATTGTGACATCACAATGCCCTTTCCCCCATTGTGGCATCACATGGCCCTTTTCCGTATTATGACATCACAATGCAGTTTTTCCCATTGTGACATCACAATGCCCTTTCCCCCATTGTGACATCACAATGCCCTTTTCCCCATTGTGATATCACAATGCCCTTTCCCCCATTGTGACATCACAATGCCCTTTCCCCCATTGTGACATCACAATGCCCTTTCCCCTATTGTGACATCACAATTCACTTCCCCCCATTGTGACATCACAACGCACTTTTCCCCCATTGTGACATCACAATGCCCTTTTCCCTATTGTGACATCACAATGCAGTTTTCCCCATTGTGACATCACAATGTAGTTTTTCCCATTGTGACATCACAATGCCCTTTCCCCCATTGTGACATTACAATGCCCTTTCCCCCCATTGTGACATCACAATGCCCTTTCCCCCATTGTGACATCACAATGCCCTTTCCCCCATTGTGACATCACAATGCCCTTTTCCCTATTGTGACATCACAATGCAGTTTTCCCCATTGTGACACCACAATGCACTTTTCCCCATTGTGACATAACAATGCCCTTTCCCCCATTGTGAAATCACAATGCACTTTTCCCCCATTGTGACATCACAATGCGCTTTCCCCCATTGTGACATCACAATGGCCTTTTTCCCATTGTGACATCACAATGCCCTTTCCCCCATTGTGACATCACAATGCCCTTTCCCCCATAGTGACATCGCAATGTCCTTTCCCCCATTGTGACATCACAATGCAGTTTTCCCCATTGTGACATCACAATGCCCATTCCCCCATTGTGACATCACAATGCAGTTTTCCCCATTGTGACATCACAATGCAGTTTTTCCCATTGTGACATCACAATGCCCTTTCGCCAATTGTGACATCACAATGCCCTTTTCCCCCATTGAGACATCACAATGCCTTTTCCCCCATTGTGATATCACAATGCACTTTTCCCCATTGTGACATCACAATGCACTTTTCCCCCATTGTGACATCACAATGCCTTTTCCCCATTGCGACATCACAATGCCCTTTCCCCCATTGTGACATCACAATGCCCTTTTCCCTATTGTGACATCACAATGCAGTTTTCCCCATTGTGACATCACAATGCAGTTTCCCCCATTATGACATCACAATGCAGTTTTCCCCATTGTGACATCACAATGCAGTTTTTCCCTTTGTGACATTACAATGCCCTTTCCCCCATTGTGACATCACAATGCCCTTTCCCCAATTGTGACATCACAATGCACTTTTCCCCTATTGTGACATCACAATGCACTTTTCCCCATTGTGACATCACAATGCCCTTTCCCCCATTGTGAAATCACAATGCACTTTCCCCATTGTGACATCAGAATGCCCTTTCCCCATTGTGAAATCACAATGACCTTTCCCCCTTTATGACATCACAATGCAGTTTTCCTCATTGTGACATCACAATGCAGTGTTTCCCATTGTGACATTACAATGCCCTTTCCCCCATTGTGACATCACAATGCCCTTTCCCCCATTGTGACATCACAATGCACTTTTCCCCCATTGTGACATCACAATGCCTTTTTTCCCATTGTGACATCACAATGCCCTTTCCCATGGTGAAATCACAATGCCATTTCCCCCATTGTGACATCACAATGCACTTTTCCCCCATTGTGACATCACAGTGCCCTTTTTCCCATTGTGACATCACAATGCCCTTTCCCCATTGTGAAATCACAATGCCCTTTTCCCCATTGTGACATCACAATGCAGTTTTCCCCATTGTGACATCACAATGCCGTTTCCCCCATTGTGACATCACAATGCAGTTTAACCCATTGTGACATCACAATGCCCTTTCCCCCATTGTGACATCACAATGCCATTTTCCCCATTGTGACATCACAATGCCCTTTCCCCCATTGTGGCATCACATGGCCCTTTTCCGTATTATGACATCACAATGCAGTTTTTCCCATTGTGACATCACAATGCCCTTTCCCCCATTGTGACATCACAATGCCCTTTTCCCCATTGTGATATCACAATGGCCTTTCCCCCATTGTGACATCACAATGCCCTTTCCCCCATTGTGACATCACAATGCCCTTTCCCCCATTGTGACATCACAATTCACTTCCCCCCATTGTGACATCACAACGCACTTTTCCCCCATTGTGACATCACAATGCCCTTTTCCCTATTGTGACATCACAATGCAGTTTTCCCCATTGTGACATCACAATGCAGTTTTTCCCATTGTGACATCACAATGCCCTTTCCCCCATTGTGACATTACAATGCCCTTTCCCCCCATTGTGACATCACAATGCCCTTTCCCCCATTGTGACATCACAATGCCCTTTCCCCCATTGTGACATCACAACGCACTTTTCCCCCATTGTGACATCACAATGCCCTTTTCCCTATTGTGACATCACAATGCAGTTTTCCCCATTGTGACACCACAATGCAGTTTTTCCCATTGTGACATCACAATGCCCTTTCCCCCATTGTGATATCACAATGCCCTTTCCCCCATTGTGACATCACAATGCACTTTTCCCCCATTGTGACATCACAATGTACTTTGCTCCATTGTGACATCACAATGCCCTTTCCCCCATTGTGACATCACAATGCACTTTTCCCTATTGTGACATCACAATGCCCTTTTCCCCATTGTGACATCACAATGCCATTTCCCCTATTGTGACATCACAATGCCCTTTCCGCCATTGTGACATCACAATGCCCTTTCCCCCCATTGTGAAATCACAATGCCCTTTCCCCCTTTGTGAACTCACAATGCCCTTCCCCCATTGTGACATCACAATGCCCTTTCCCCCATTGTGACATCACAAAGCACTTTTCCCCATTGTGATATCACAATGCCCTTTCCCCCATTGTGACATCACAATGCCCTTTCCCCCATTGTGACATCACAATGCCCTTTCCCCCATTTGTGACATCACAATTCACTTTCCCCCATTGTGACATCACAATGCACTTTTCCCCATTGTTACATCACAATGCACTTTTCCCCATTGTGATATCACAATGCCCTTTCCCCCATTGTGACATCACAATGCCCTTTTCCCTATTGTGACATCACAATGCAGTTTTCCCCATTGTGTCATCACAATGCCCTTCCCCCCATTGTGACATCACAATGCCCTTTCCCCTATTGTGACATCACAATGCCCTTTCCCTATTGTGACATCACAATGCAGTTTTCCCCATTGTGACATCACAATGCAGTTTTTCCCATTGTGACATCACAATGCCCATTCCCCATTGTGACATCACAATGCAGTTTTCCCCATTGTGACATCACAATGCAGTTTTTCCCATTGTGACATCACAATGCCCTTTCCCCCATTGTGACATCACAATGCACATTTCCCCATTGTGACATCACAATGCCTTTTCCCCCATTGTGACATCACAATGCCCTTTTCCCCATTGTGACATCACAATGCCCTTTTCCCCATTGTGACATCACAATGCACTTTCCCCTATTGTGACATCACAATGCCCTTTCCCCCATTGTAAAATCACAGGGCACTTTTCCCCATTGTGACCTCACAATGCAGTTTTTCCCATTGTGACATAACAATGCCCTTTCCCCATTGTGACATCACAATGCCATTTCCCCCATTGTGACATCACCTTGCCCTTTTCCCTATTGTGACATCACAATGCAGTTTTCCCCATTGTGACATCACAATGCACTTTCCCCCATTGTGACATCACAATGCCCTTTCCCCCATTGTGACATCACAATGCCCTTTCCCCTATTGTGACATCACAGTGCAGTTTTCCCCATTGTGACATCACAATGCCCTTTCCCACATTGTGACATAACAATGCAGTTTTCCCCATTGTGACATCACAATGCCCTTTCGCCCATTGTGACATCACAATGCCATTTTCCCCATTGTGACATCACAATGCAGTTTCCCCCATTGTGGCATCACAATGCCCTTTCCCCCATTGTGACATCACAATGCCCTCTCCCCCATTGTGACATCACAATGCACTTTTCCCCCATTGTGACATCACAATGCCCTTTCCCCCGTTGTGACATCACAATGCAGTTTTCCCTATTGTGACATCACAATGCCCTTTCCCCCATTGTGACATCTTAATGCCCTTTTCCCCATTGTGACATCACAATGCCCTTTACCCCATTGTGACATAACAATGCCCTTTCCCCCATTGTGACATCACAATGCCCTTTCCCCCAATGTGACATCACAATGCACTTTCCCCCATTGTGACATCACAATGCACTTTTCCCCCATTGTGACATCAAAATGCCCTTTCCCCATTGCGACATCACAATGCCCTTTTCCCCATTGTGACATCACAATGCCCTTTTCCTATTGTGACATCACAATGCAGTTTTCCCCATTGTGACATCACAATGCCGTTTCCCCCTTTGTGACATCACAATGCAGTTTCCCCCATTGTGACATCACAATGCAGTTTTCCCCATTGTGACATCACAATGCCCTTTCTCCCATTGTGACATCACAATGCCCTTTCCCCCATTGTGACATCACAATGCACTTACCCCCATTGTGACATCACAATGCACTTTCCCCCATTGTGACATCACAATGCACTTTTCCCCATTGTGACATCACAATGCCCTTTCCCCCATTGTGAAATCACAATGCACTTTTCCCCCATTGTGACATCACAATGCCCTTTCCCCCATTGTGACATCACAATGGCCTTTTTCCCATTGTGACATCACAATGCCCTTTCCCCCATTGTGACATCACAATGCCATTTCCCCCATTGTGACATCACAATGCCCTTTCCCCCATTGTGACATCACAATGCCCTTTCCCCCATTGTGACATCACAATGCACTTTCCCCCATTGTGACATCACAATGCCCTTTCCCCATTGTGAAATCACAATGCCCTTTTCCCCATTGTGACATCACAATGCAGTTTTCCCCATTGTGACATCACAATGCCGTTTCCCCCATTGTGACATCACAATGGCCTCTTCCCCATTGTGACATCACAATGCAGTTTTTCCCATTGTGACATAACAATGCCCTTTCCCCCATTGTGACATCACAATGCCCTTTCCCCCATTGTGAAATCACAATGCCCTTTCCCCCATTGTGACATCACAATGCAGTTTTCCCCCATTGTGACATCACAATGCACTTTCCCCCATTGTGACATCACAATGCCCTTTCCCCCATTGTGACATCACAATGCCCTTTCCCCCATTGTGACATCACAATGCAGTTTTCCCCCATTGTGACATCACAATGCCCTTTCCCCCATTGTGACATCACAATGCAGTTTCCCCCATTGTGAAATCACAATGCCCTTTCCCCCATTGTGACATCACAATGCAGTTTTCCCCCATTGTGAAATCACAATGCACTTTCCCCCATTGTGAAATCACAATGCCCTTTCCCCCATTGTGACATCACAATGCACTTTTCCCCCATTGTGACATCAAAATGCCCTTTCCCCATTGCGACATCACAATGCCCTTTCCCCCATTGTGACATCACAATGCCCTTTTCCTATTGTGACATCACAATGCAGTTTTCCCCATTGTGACATCACAATGCCGTTTCCCCCATTGTGACATCACAATGCCCTTTCTCCCATTGTGACATCACAATGCCCTTTCCCCCATTGTGACATCACAATGCACTTACCCCCATTGTGACATCACAATGCACTTTCCCCCATTGTGACATCACAATGCACTTTTCCCCCATTGTGACATCACAATGCACTTTTCCCCATTGTGACATCACAATGCCCTTTCCCCCATTGTGAAATCACAATGCACTTTTCCCCCATTGTGACATCACAATGCGCTTTCCCCCATTGTGACATCACAATGGCCTTTTTCCCATTGTGACATCACAATGCCCTTTCCCCCATTGTGACATCACAATGCCCTTTCCCCCATAGTGACATCGCAATGTCCTTTCCCCCATTGTGACATCACAATGCAGTTTTCCCCATTGTGACATCACAATGCCCATTCCCCCATTGTGACATCACAATGCAGTTTTCCCCATTGTGACATCACAATGCAGTTTTTCCCATTGTGACATCACAATGCCCTTTCGCCAATTGTGACATCACAATGCCCTTTTCCCCCATTGAGACATCACAATGCCTTTTCCCCCATTGTGATATCACAATGCACTTTTCCCCATTGTGACATCACAATGCACTTTTCCCCCATTGTGACATCACAATGCCTTTTCCCCATTGCGACATCACAATGCCCTTTCCCCCATTGTGACATCACAATGCCCTTTTCCCTATTGTGACATCACAATGCAGTTTTCCCCATTGTGACATCACAATGCAGTTTCCCCCATTATGACATCACAATGCAGTTTTCCCCATTGTGACATCACAATGCAGTTTTTCCCTTTGTGACATTACAATGCCCTTTCCCCCATTGTGACATCACAATGCCCTTTCCCCAATTGTGACATCACAATGCACTTTTCCCCTATTGTGACATCACAATGCACTTTTCCCCATTGTGACATCACAATGCCCTTTCCCCCATTGTGAAATCACAATGCACTTTCCCCATTGTGACATCAGAATGCCCTTTCCCCATTGTGAAATCACAATGACCTTTCCCCCTTTATGACATCACAATGCAGTTTTCCTCATTGTGACATCACAATGCAGTGTTTCCCATTGTGACATTACAATGCCCTTTCCCCCATTGTGACATCACAATGCCCTTTCCCCCATTGTGACATCACAATGCACTTTTCCCCCATTGTGACATCACAATGCCTTTTTTCCCATTGTGACATCACAATGCCCTTTCCCCATGGTGAAATCACAATGCCCTTTCCCCCATTGTGACATCACAATGCACTTTTCCCCCATTGTGACATCACAGTGCCCTTTTTCCCATTGTGACATCACAATGCCCTTTCCCCATTGTGAAATCACAATGCCCTTTTCCCCATTGTGACATCACAATGCAGTTTTCCCCATTGTGACATCACAATGCCGTTTCCCCCATTGTGACATCACAATGCAGTTTAACCCATTGTGACATCACAATGCCCTTTCCCCCATTGTGACATCACAATGCCATTTTACCCATTGTGACATCACAATGCCCTTTCCCCCATTGTGGCATCACATGGCCCTTTTCCGTATTATGACATCACAATGCAGTTTTTCCCATTGTGACATCACAATGCCCTTTCCCCCATTGTGACATCACAATGCCCTTTTCCCCATTGTGATATCACAATGCCCTTTCCCCCATTGTGACATCACAATGCCCTTTCCCCCATTGTGACATCACAATGCCCTTTCCCCCATTGTGACATCACAATGCCCTTTCCCCCATTGTGACATCACAATTCACTTCCCCCCATTGTGACATCACAACGCACTTTTCCCCCATTGTGACATCACAATGCCCTTTTCCCTATTGTGACATCACAATGCAGTTTTCCCCATTGTGACATCACAATGCAGTTTTTCCCATTGTGACATCACAATGCCCTTTCCCCCATTGTGACATTACAATGCCCTTTCCCCCCATTGTGACATCACAATGCCCTTTCCCCCATTGTGACATCACAATGCCCTTTCCCCCATTGTGACATCACAATGCCCTTTGCCCTATTGTGACATCACAATGCAGTTTTCCCCATTGTGACACCACAATGCAGTTTTTCCCATTGTGACATCACAATGCCCTTTCCCCCATTGTGATATCACAATGCCCTTTCCCCCATTGTGACATCACAATGCACTTTTCCCCCATTGTGACATCACAATGTACTTTGCTCCATTGTGACATCACAATGCCCTTTCCCCCATTGTGACATCACAATGCACTTTTCCCTATTGTGACATCACAATGCCCTTTTCCCCATTGTGACATCACAATGCCATTTCCCCTATTGTGACATCACAATGCCCTTTCCGCCATTGTGACATCACAATGCCCTTTCCCCCCATTGTGAAATCACAATGCCCTTTCCCCCTTTGTGAACTCACAATGCCCTTCCCCCATTGTGACATCACAATGCCCTTTCCCCCATTGTGACATCACAAAGCACTTTTCCCCATTGTGATATCACAATGCCCTTACCCCCATTGTGACATCACAATGCCCTTTCCCCCATTGTGACATCACAATGCCCTTTCCCCCATTTGTGACATCACAATTCACTTTCCCCCATTGTGACATCACAATGCACTTTTCCCCATTGTTACATCACAATGCACTTTTCCCCATTGTGATATCACAATGCCCTTTCCCCCATTGTGACATCACAATGCCCTTTTCCCTATTGTGACATCACAATGCAGTTTTCCCCATTGTGTCATCACAATGCCCTTTCCCCCATTGTGACATCACAATGCCCTTTCCCCTATTGTGACATCACAATGCCCTTTCCCTATTGTGACATCACAATGCAGTTTTCCCCATTGTGACATCACAATTCAGTTTTTCCCATTGTGACATCACAATGCAGTTTTCCCCATTGTGACATCACAATGCAGTTTTTCCCATTGTGACATCACAATGCCCTTTCCCCCATTGTGACATCACAATGCACATTTCCCCATTGTGACATCACAATGCCTTTTCCCCCATTGTGACATCACAATGCCCTTTTCCCCATTGTGACATCACAATGCCCTTTTCCCCATTGTGACATCACAATGCACTTTCCCCTATTGTGACATCACAATGCCCTTTCCCCCATTGTAAAATCACAGGGCACTTTTCCCCATTGTGACCTCACAATGCAGTTTTTCCCATTGTGACATAACAATGCCCTTTCCCCATTGTGACATCACAATGCCATTTCCCCCATTGTGACATCACCTTGCCCTTTTCCCTATTGTGACATCACAATGCAGTTTTCCCCATTGTGACATCACAATGCACTTTCCCCCATTGTGACATCACAATGCCCTTTCCCCCATTGTGACATCACAATGCCCTTTCCCCTATTGTGACATCACAGTGCAGTTTTCCCCATTGTGACATCACAATGCCCTTTCCCTCATTGTGACATAACAATGCAGTTTTCCCCATTGTGACATCACAATGCCCTTTCGCCCATTGTGACATCACAATGCCATTTTCCCCATTGTGACATCACAATGCAGTTTCCCCCATTGTGGCATCACAATGCCCTTTCCCCCATTGTGACATCACAATGCCCTCTCCCCCATTGTGACATCACAATGCACTTTTCCCCCATTGTGACATCACAATGCCCTTTCCCCCATTGTGACATCACAATGCCCTTTCCCCCATTGTAACATCACAATGCCCTTTCTACCATTGTGAGATCACAATGCCCTTTCCCCCATTGTGACATCACAATGCAGTTTTCCCTATTGTGACATCACAATGCAGTTTTTCCCATTGTGACATCACAATGCCCTTTCCCCCATTGTGACATTACAATGCCCTTTCCCCCCATTGTGACATCACAATGCCCTTTCCCCCATTGTGACATCACAATGCCCTTTCCCCCATTGTGACATCACAATGCCCTTTTCCCTATTGTGACATCACAATGCAGTTTTCCCCATTGTGACATCACAATGCAGTTTTTCCCATTGTGACATCACAATGCCCTTTCCCCCATTGTGACATCACAATGCCCTTTCCCCCATTGTGACATCACAATGCACTTTTCCCCCATTGTGACATCACAATGTACTTTGCTCCATTGTGACATCACAATGCCCTTTCCCCCATTGTGACATCACAATGCACTTTTCCCCCATTGTGACATCACAATGCCCTTTTCCCCATTGTGACATCACAATGCCATTTCCCCTATTGTAACATCACAATGCCCTTTCCCCCATTGTGACATCACAATGCCCTTTCCCCCCATTGTGACATCACAATGCCCTTTCCCCCATTGTGAAATCACAATGCACTTCCCCCATTGTGACATCACAATGCACTTTTCCCCATTGTGATATCACAATGCCCTTTCCCCCATTGTGACATCACGATGCCCTTTCCCCCATTGTGACATCACAATGCCCTTTCCCCCATTTGTGACATCACAATTCACTTTCCCCCATTGTGACATCACAATGCACTTTTCCCCATTGTTACATCACAATGCACTTTTCCCCATTGTGATATCCCAATGCCCTTTCCCCCATTGTGACATCACAATGCCCTTTTCCCTATTGTGACATCACAATGCAGTTTTCCCCATTGTGACATCACAATGCCCTTTCCCCCATTGTGACATCACAATGCACTTTTCCCCATTGTGACATCACAATGCAGTTTTTCCCATTGTGACATCACAATGCCTTTTCCCCCATTGTGACATCACAATGCCCTTTCCCCCATTGTGACATCACAATGCCCTTTCCCCATTGTGACATCACAATGCAGTTTTCCCCATTGTGACATCACAATGCAGTTTTTCCCATTGTGACATCACAATGCCCTTTCCCCCATTGTGACATCACAATGCACATTTCCCCATTGTGACATCACAATGCCCTTTCCCCCATTGTGACATCACAATGCACTTTTCCCCATTGTGATATCACAATGCCCTTTCCCCCATTGTGACATCACAATGCCCTTTCCCCCATTGTGACATCACAATGCCCTTTCCCCCATTTGTGACATCACAATTCACTTTCCCCCATTGTGACATCACAATGCACTTTTCCCCATTGTTAAATCACAATGCACTTTTCCCCATTGTGATATCACAATGCCCTTTCCCCCATTGTGACATCACAATGCCCTTTTCCCTATTGTGACATCACAATGCAGTTTTCCCCACTGTGTCATCACAATGCCCTTTCCCCCATTGTGACATCACAATGCCCTTTCCCCTATTGTGACATCACAATGCCCTTTCCCTATTGTGACATCACAATGCAGTTTTTCCCATTGTGACATCACAATGCAGTTTTTCCCATTGTGACATCACAATGCAGTTTTCCCCATTGTGACATCACAATGCAGTTTTTCCCATTGTGACATCACAATGCCCTTTCCCCCATTGTGACATCACAATGCACATTTCCCCATTGTGACATCACAATGCCTTTTCCCCCATTGTGACATCACAATGCCCTTTTCCCCATTGTGACATCACAATGCCCTTTTCCCCATTGTGACATCACAATGCACTTTCCCCTATTGTGACATCACAATGCCCTTTCCCCCATTGTAAAATCACAGGGCACTTTTCCCCATTGTGACCTCACAATGCAGTTTTTCCCATTGTGACATAACAATGCCCTTTCCCCATTGTGACATCACAATGCCATTTCCCCCATTGTGACATCACCTTGCCCTTTTCCCTATTGTGACATCACAATGCAGTTTTCCCCATTGTGACATCACAATGCACTTTCCCCCATTGTGACATCACAATGCCCTTTCCCCCATTGTGACATCACAGTGCAGTTTTCCCCATTGTGACATCACAATGCCCTTTCCCACATTGTGACATAACAATGCAGTTTTCCCCATTGTGACATCACAATGCCCTTTCGCCCATTGTGACATCACAATGCCATTTTCCCCATTGTGACATCACAATGCAGTTTCCCCCATTGTGGCATCACAATGCCCTTTCCCCCATTGTGACATCACAATGCACTTTTCCCCCATTGTGACATCACAATGCCCTTTCCCCCATTGTGACATCACAATGCCCTTTCCCCCATTGTAACATCACAATGCCCTTTCTACCATTGTGAGATCACAATGCCCTTTCCCCCATTGTGACATCACAATGCAGTTTTCCCCATTGTGACATCACAATGCAGTTTTTCCCATTGTGACATCACAATGCCCTTTCCCCCCATTGTGACATCACAATGCCCTTTCCCCCATTGTGAAATCACAATGCACTTCCCCCATTGTGACATCACAATGCCCTTTCCCCCATTGTGACATCACAATGCACTTTTCCCCATTGTGATATCACAATGCCCTTTCCCCCATTGTGACATCACGATGCCCTTTCCCCCATTGTGACATCACAATGCCCTTTCCCCCATTTGTGACATCACAATTCACTTTCCCCCATTGTGACATCACAATGCACTTTTCCCCATTGTTACATCACAATGCACTTTTCCCCATTGTGATATCACAATGCCCTTTCCCCCATTGTGACATCACAATGCCCTTTTCCCTATTGTGACATCACAATGCAGTTTTCCCCATTGTGACATCACAATGCCCTTTCCCCCATTGTGACATCACAATGCACTTTTCCCCATTGTGACT
This sequence comes from Eleutherodactylus coqui, assembly GCF_035609145.1. Classification (NCBI taxonomy): domain Eukaryota; kingdom Metazoa; phylum Chordata; class Amphibia; order Anura; family Eleutherodactylidae; genus Eleutherodactylus; species Eleutherodactylus coqui. The sequence continues at coordinate 208,377,119 of NC_089839.1, read as the reverse complement.
TCACAATGCAGTTTTTCCCATTGTGACATCACAATGCCTTTTCCCCCATTGTGACATCACAATGCCCTTTCCCCCATTGTGATATCACAATGCCCTTTCCCCATTGTGACATCACAATGCAGTTTTCCCCATTGTGACATCACAATGCAGTTTTTCCCATTGTGACATCACAATGCCCTTTCCCCCATTGTGACATCACAATGCACATTTCCCCATTGTGACATCACAATGCCCTTTCCCCCATTGTGACATCACAATGCCCTTTTCCCCATTGTGACATCACAATGCCCTTTTCCCCATTGTGACATCACAATGCCCTTTCCCCTATTGTGACATCACAATGCCCTTTCCCCCATTGTAAAATCACAGGGCACTTTTCCCCATTGTGACCTCACAATGCAGTTTTTCCCATTGTGACATAACAATGTCCTTTCCCCATTGTGACATCACAATGCCATTTCCCCCATTGTGACATCACAATGCCCTTTATCCTATTGTGACATCACAATGCAGTTTTCCCCATTGTGACATCACAATGCACTTTCCCCCATTGTGACATCACAATGCCCTTTCCCCCATTGTGACATCACAATGCCCTTTCCCCTATTGTGACATCACAGTGCAGTTTTCCCCATTGTGACATCACAATGCCCTTTCCCACATTGTGACATCACAATGCAGTTTTCCCCATTGTGACATCACAATGCCCTTTCGCCCATTGTGACATCACAATGCCATTTTCCCCATTGTGACATCACAATGCCCTTTCCCCCATTGTGACATCACAATGCCCTCTCCCCCATTGTGACATCACAATGCACTTTTCCCCCATTGTGACATCACAATGCCCTTTCCCCCATTGTGACATCACAATACCCTTTCCCCGATTGTGACATCACAATGCCCTTTTCCCTATTGTGACATCACAATGCAGTTTTCCCCATTGTGACATCACAATGCACTTTCCCCCATTGTGACATCACAATGCCCTTTCCCCTATTGTGACATCACAATGCCCTTTCCCCTATTGTGACATCACAGTGCAGTTTTCCCCATTGTGACATCACAATCCCCTTTCCCCCATTGTGACATTACAATGCAGTTTTCCCCATTGTGACATCACAATGCCCTTTCCCCCATTGTGACATCACAATGCCATTTTCCCCATTGTGACATCACAATGCCTTTCCCCCATTGTGGCATCACAATGCCCTTTCCCCCATTGTGACATCACAATGCCCTCTCCCCCATTGTGACATCACAATGCACTTTTCCCCCATTGTGACATCACAATGCCCTTTCCCCCATTGTGACATCACAATGCCCTTTTCCCCATTGTGACATCACAATGCAGTTTTCCCCATTGTGACATCACAATGCCGTTTCCCCCATTGTGACATCACAATGCAGTTTTTCCCATTGTGACATCACAATGCAGTTTTTCCCATTGTGACATCGCAATGCCCTTTCCCCCATTGTGACATCACAATGCCCTTTCCCCCATTGTGACATCACAATGCCCTTTTCCCCATTGTGACATCACAATGCAATTACCCCCATTGTGACATCACAATGCCCTTTCCCCCATTGTGACATCACAATGCAGTTTTCCCCATTGTGACATCACTATGCCCTTTCCCCCATTGTGACATCACAATGCAGTTTTCCCCATTGTGACATCACAATGCAGTTTTTCCCATTGTGACATCACAATGCCCTTTCCCCCATTGTGACATCACAATGCCCTTTTCCCCCATTCTGACATCACAATGCCCTTTTCCCCATTATGCCATCACAATGCAGTTTTTCCCATTGTGACCTCACAATGCCCTTTCCCCCATTATGACATCACAATGCCCTTTTCCCCATTGTGATATCACAATACCATTTCCCCCATTGTGACATCACAATGCCCTTTACCCCATTGTGGCATCACAATGCCCTCTCCCCCATTGTGACATCACAATGCACTTTTCCCCCATTGTGACATCACAATGCCCTTTTCCCCATTGTGACATCACAATGCAGTTTTCCCCATTGTGACATCACAATGCCGTTTCCCCCATTGGGACATCACAATGCAGTTTAACCCATTGTGACATCACAATGCAGTTTTTCCCATTGTGACATCACAATGCAGTTTTTCCCATTGTGACATCACAATGCCCTTTCCCCCATTGTGACATCACAATGCCCTTTCCCCCATTGTGACATCACATTGCCCTTTTCCCCATTGTGACATCACAATGCCCTTTTCCCCATTATGAAATCACAATGCAGTTTTTCCCATTGTGACATCACAATGCCCTCTCCCCCATTGTGACATCACAATGCACTTTTCCCCCATTGTGACATCACAATGCCCTTTCCCCCATTGTGACATCACAATGCCCTTTCCCCCCATTGTGACATCACAATGCCCTTTCTACCATTGTGAGATCACAATGCAGTTTCCCCCATTGTGACATCACAATGCAGTTTTCCCCATTGTGACATCACAATGCAGTTTTTCCCATTGTGACATCACAATGCCCTTTCCCCCATTGTGACATTACAATGCCCTTTCCCCCATTGTGACATCACAATGCCCTCTCCCCCATTGTGACATCACAATGCCCTTTTCCCTATTGTGACATCACAATGCAGTTTTCCCCATTGTGACATCACAATGCAGTTTTTCCCATTGTGACATCACAATGCCCTTTCCCCCATTGTGACATCACAATGCCCTTTCCCCCATTGTGACATCACAATGCACTTTTCCCCCATTGTGACATCACAATGTACTTTGCTCCATTGTGACATCACAATGCCCTTTCCCCCATTGTGACATCACAATGCACTTTTCCCCCATTGTGACATCACAATGCCCTTTTCCCCATTGTGACATCACAATGCCATTTCCCCTATTGTAACATCACAATGCCCTTTCCCCCATTGTGACATCACAATGCCCTTTCCCCCCATTGTGACATCACAATGCCCTTTCCCCCATTGTGAAATCACAATGCACTTCCCCCATTGTGACATCACAATGCCCTTTCCCCCATTGTGACATCACAATGCACTTTTCCCCATTGTGATATCACAATGCCCTTTCCCCCATTGTGACATCACGATGCCCTTTCCCCCATTGTGACATCACAATGCCCTTTCCCCCATTTGTGACATCACAATTCACTTTCCCCCATTGTGACATCACAATGCACTTTTCCCCATTGTTACATCACAATGCACTTTTCCCCATTGTGATATCACAATGCCCTTTCCCCCATTGTGACATCACAATGCCCTTTTCCCTATTGTGACATCACAATGCAGTTTTCCCCATTGTGACATCACAATGCCCTTTCCCCCATTGTGACATCACAATGCACTTTTCCCCATTGTGACATCACAATGCAGTTTTTCCCATTGTGACATCACAATGCCTTTTCTCCCATTGTGACATCACAATGCCCTTTCCCCCATTGTGACATCACAATGCCCTTTCCCCATTGTGACATCACAATGCAGTTTTCCCCATTGTGACATCACAATGCAGTTTTTCCCATTGTGACATCACAATGCCCTTTCCCCCATTGTGACATCACAATGCACATTTCCCCATTGTGACATCACAATGCCCTTTCCCCCATTGTGACATCACAATGCCCTTTTCCCCATTGTGACATCACAATGCCCTTTTCCCCATTGTGACATCACAATGCCCTTTCCCCTATTGTGACATCACAATGCCCTTTCCCCCATGGTAAAATCACAGGGCACTTTTCCCCATTGTGACCTCACAATGCAGTTTTTCCCATTGTGACATAACAATGTCCTTTCCCCATTGTGACATCACAATGCCATTTCCCCCATTGTGACATCACAATGCCCTTTATCCTATTGTGACATCACAATGCAGTTTTCCCCATTGTGACATCACAATGCACTTTCCCCCATTGTGACATCACAATGCCCTTTCCCCAATTGTGACATCACAATGCCCTTTCCCCTATTGTGACATCACAGTGCAGTTTTCCCCATTGTGACATCACAATGCCCTTTCCCACATTGTGACATCACAATGCAGTTTTCCCCATTGTGACATCACAATGCCCTTTCGCCCATTGTGACATCACAATGACATTTTCCCCATTGTGACATCACAATGCCCTTTCCCCCATTGTGACATCACAATGCCCTCTCCCGCATTGTGACATCACAATGCACTTTTCCCCCATTGTGACATCACAATGCCCTTTCCCCCATTGTGACATCACAATACCCTTTCCCCGATTGTGACATCACAATGCCCTTTTCCCTATTGTGACATCACAATGCCCTTTTCCCTATTGTGACATCACAATGCAGTTTTCCCCATTGTGACATCACAATGCACTTTCCCCCATTGTGACATCACAATGCCCTTTCCCCTATTGTGACATCACAATGCCCTTTCCCCTATTGTGACATCACAGTGCAGTTTTCCCCATTGTGACATCACAATCCCCTTTCCCCCATTGTGACATCACAATGCAGTTTTCCCTATTGTGACATCACAATGCCGTTTCCCCCATTGGGACATCACAATGCTGCTTAACCCATTGTGACATCACAATGCAGTTTTTCCCATTGTGACATCACAATGCAGTTTTTCCCATTGTGACATCACAATGCCCTTTCCCCCATTGTGACATCACAATGCCCTTTCCCCCATTGTGACATCACAATGCCCTTTCCCCCATTGTGACATCACAATGCAATTACCCCCATTGTGACATCACAATGCCCTTTCCCCCATTGTGACATCACAATGCAGTTTTCCCCATTGTGACATCACAATGCCCTTTCCCCCATTGTGACATCACAATGCAGTTTTCCCCATTGTGACATCACAATGCAGTTTTTCCCATTGTGACATCACAATGCCCTTTCCCCCATTGTGACATCACAATGCCCTTTTCCCCCATTCTGACATCACAATGCCCTTTTCCCCATTATGCCATCACAATGCAGTTTTTCCCATTGTGACATCACAATGCCCTTTCCCCCATTATGACATCACAATGCCCTTTTCCCCATTGTGATATCACAATACCATTTTCCCCATTGTGACATCACAATGCCCTTTACCCCATTGTGGCATCACAATGCCCTCTCCCCCATTGTGACATCACAATGCACTTTTCCCCCATTGTGACATCACAATGCCCTTTCCCCCATTGTGACATCACAATGCCCTTTTCCCCATTGTGACATCACAATGCAGTTTTCCCCATTGTGACAAAACAATGCCGTTTCCCCCCATTGGGACATCACAATGCCGTTTAACCCATTGTGACATCACAATGCAGTTTTTCCCATTGTGACATCACAATGCAGTTTTTCCCATTGTGACATCACAATGCCCTTTCCCCCATTGTGACATCACAATGCCCTTTCCCCCATTGTGACATCACATTGCCCTTTTCCCCATTGTGACATCACAATGCCCTTTTCCCCATTATGAAATCACAATGCAGTTTTTCCCATTGTGACATCACAATGCCCTTTCCCCCATTATGACATCACAATGCCCTTTTCCCCATTGTGATATCACAATGCCCTTTTCCCCAATGTGACATCACAATGCCCTTTCCCCCATTGTGACATCACAATGCCCTTTCCCCCATTGTGACATCACAATTCACTTTCCCCCATTGTGACATCACAATGCACTTTTCCCCCATTGTGACATCACAATGCACTTTTCCCCGTTGTGACATCACAATGCCCTTTCCCCCATTGTGACATCACAATGCCCTTTCCCCAATTGTGACATCACAATGCCCTTTTCCCTATGGTGACATCACAATGCAGTTTTCCCCATTGTGACATCACAATGCAGTTTTTCCCATTGTGACATCACAATGCCCTTTCCCCCATTGTGACATTACAATGCCCTTTCCCCCATTGTGACATCACAATGCCCTTTCCCCCATTGTGACATCACAATGCCCTTTCCCCCATTGTGACATCACAATGCCCTTTCCCCCATTGTTACATCACAATGCCCTTTCCCCCATTGTGACATCAGAATGCAGTTTTCCCCATTGTGACATCACAATGCCCTTTCCCCCATTGTGACATCACAATGCAGTTTTTCCCATTGTGTCATCACAATGCCCTTTCCCCCATTGTGACATCACAATTCACTTTCCCCCATTGTGACATCACAATGCACTTTTCCCCCATTGTGACATCACAATGCACTTTTCCCCATTGTGACATCACAATGCCCTTTCCCCCATTGTGACATCACAATGCACTTTCCCCCATTGTGACATCACAATGCACTTTTCCCCCATTGTGACATCAAAATGCCCTTTCCCCATTGCGACATCACAATGCCCTTTTCCCCATTGTGACATCACAATGCCCTTTTCCTATTGTGACATCACAATGCAGTTTTCCCCATTGTGACATCACAATGCACTTTCCCCCTTTGTGACATCACAATGCAGTTTCCCCCATTGTGACATCACAATGCAGTTTTCCCCATTGTGACATCACAATATCCTTTCTCCCATTGTGACATCACAATGCCCTTTCCCCCATTGTGACATCACAATGCACTTACCCCCATTGTGACATCACAATGCACTTTCCCCCATTGTGACATCACAATGCACTTTTCCCCATTGTGACATCACAATGCCCTTTCCCCCATTGTGAAATCACAATGCACTTTTCCCCCATTGTGACATCACAATGCCCTTTCCCCCATTGTGACATCACAATGGCCTTTTTCCCATTGTGACATCACAATGCCCTTTCCCCATTGTGACATCACAATGCCCTTTCCCCCATTGTGACATCGCAATGCCCTTTCCCCCATTGTGACATCACAATGCCATTTCCCCCATTGTGACATCACAATGCCCTTTCCCCCATTGTGACATCACAATGCCCTTTCCCCCATTGTGACATCACAATGCACTTTCCCCCATTGTGACATCACAATGCCCTTTCCCCGATTGTGACATCACAATGGCCTTTTCCCCATTGTGACATCACAATGCAGTTTTTCCCATTGTGACATAACAATTCCCTTTCCCCATTGTGACATCACAATGGCCTCTTCCCCATTGTGACATCACAATGCAGTTTTTCCCATTGTGACATAACAATGCCCTTTCCCCCATTGTGACATCACAATGCCCTTTCCCCCATTGTGAAATCACAATGCCCTTTCCCCCATTGTGACATCACAATGCAGTTTTCCCCCATTGTGACATCACAATGCACTTTCCCCCATTGTGACATCACAATGCCCTTTCCCCCATTGTGACATCACAATGCCCTTTCCCCCATTGTGACATCACAATGCAGTTTTCCCCATTGTGACATCACAATGCCCTTTCCCCCATTGTGACATAACAATGCAGTTTTCCCCATTGTGACATCACAATGCCCTTTCCCCCATTGTGACATCACAATGCCCTTTTCCCCATTGTGACATCACAATGCCCATTACCCCATTGTGACATAACAATGCCCTTTCCCCCATTGTGACATCACAATGCCCTTTCCCCCAATGTGACATCACAATCCACTTTCCCCCATTGTGACATCACAATGCACTTTTCCCCCATTGTGACATCAAAATGCCCTTTCCCCATTGCGACATCACAATGCCCTTTCCCCCATTGTGACATCACAATGCCCTTTTCCTATTGTGACATCACAATGCAGTTTTCCCCATTGTGACATCACAATGCCGTTTCCCCCATTGTGACATCACAATGCAGTTTCCCCAATTGTGACATCACAATGCAGTTTTCCCCATTGTGACATCACAATGCCCTTTCTCCCATTGTGACATCACAATGCCCTTTCCCCCATTGTGACATCACAATGCACTTACCCCCATTGTGACATCACAATGCACTTTCCCCCATTGTGACATCACAATGCACTTTTCCCCCATTGTGACATCACAATGCACTTTTCCCCATTGTGACATCACAATGCCCTTTCCCCCATTGTGAAATCACAATGCACTTTTCCCCCATTGTGACATCACAATGCCCTTTCCCCCATTGTGACATCACAATTGCCTTTTTCCCATTGTGACATCACAATGCCCTTTCCCCCATTGTGACATCACAATGCCCTTTCCCCCATTGTGACATCGCAATGCCCTTTCCCCCATTGTGACATCACAATGCAGTTTTCCCCATTGTGACATCACAATGCCCATTCCCCCATTGTGACATCACAATGCAGTTTTCCCCATTGTGACATCACAATGCAGTTTTTCCCATTGTGACATCACAATGCCCTTTCCCCCATTGTGACATCACAATGCCCTTTTCCCCCATTGAGACATCACAATGCCTTTTCCCCCATTGTGATATCACAATGCACTTTTCCCCATTGTGACATCACAATACACTTTTCCCCCATTGTGACATCACAATGCCTTTTCCCCATTGCGACATCACAATGCCCTTTCCCCCATTGTGACATCACAATGCCCTTTTCCCTATTGTGACATCACAATGCAGTTTTCCCCATTGTGACAATACAATGCAGTTTCCCCCATTATGACATCACAATGCAGTTTTCCCCATTGTGACATCACAATGCAGTTTTTCCCCCATTGTGACATCACAATGCCCTTTCCCCCATTGTGACATCAGAATGCAGTTTTCCCCATTGTGACATCACAATGCCCTTTCCCCCATTGTGACATCACAATGCAGTTTTTCCCATTGTGTCATCACAATGCCCTTTCCCCCATTGTGACATCACAATTCACTTTCCCCCATTGTGACATCACAATGCACTTTTCCCCCATTGTGACATCACAATGCACTTTTCCCCATTGTGACATCACAATGCCCTTTCCCCCATTGTGACATCACAATGCACTTTCCCCCATTGTGACATCACAATGCACTTTTCCCCCATTGTGACATCAAAATGCCCTTTCCCCATTGCGACATCACAATGCCCTTTTCCCCATTGTGACATCACAATGCCCTTTTCCTATTGTGACATCACAATGCAGTTTTCCCCATTGTGACATCACAATGCACTTTCCCCCTTTGTGACATCACAATGCAGTTTCCCCCATTGTGACATCACAATGCAGTTTTCCCCATTGTGACATCACAATATCCTTTCTCCCATTGTGACATCACAATGCCCTTTCCCCCATTGTGACATCACAATGCACTTACCCCCATTGTGACATCACAATGCACTTTCCCCCATTGTGACATCACAATGCACTTTTCCCCATTGTGACATCACAATGCCCTTTCCCCCATTGTGAAATCACAATGCACTTTTCCCCCATTGTGACATCACAATGCCCTTTCCCCCATTGTGACATCACAATGGCCTTTTTCCCATTGTGACATCACAATGCCCTTTCCCCATTGTGACATCACAATGCCCTTTCCCCCATTGTGACATCGCAATGCCCTTTCCCCCATTGTGACATCACAATGCCATTTCCCCCATTGTGACATCACAATGCCCTTTCCCCCATTGTGACATCACAATGCCCTTTCCCCCATTGTGACATCACAATGCACTTTCCCCCATTGTGACATCACAATGCCCTTTCCCCGATTGTGACATCACAATGGCCTTTTCCCCATTGTGACATCACAATGCAGTTTTTCCCATTGTGACATAACAATTCCCTTTCCCCATTGTGACATCACAATGGCCTCTTCCCCATTGTGACATCACAATGCAGTTTTTCCCATTGTGACATAACAATGCCCTTTCCCCCATTGTGACATCACAATGCCCTTTCCCCCATTGTGAAATCACAATGCCCTTTCCCCCATTGTGACATCACAATGCAGTTTTCCCCCATTGTGACATCACAATGCACTTTCCCCCATTGTGACATCACAATGCCCTTTCCCCCATTGTGACATCACAATGCCCTTTCCCCCATTGTGACATCACAATGCAGTTTTCCCCATTGTGACATCACAATGCCCTTTCCCCCATTGTGACATAACAATGCAGTTTTCCCCATTGTGACATCACAATGCCCTTTCCCCCATTGTGACATCACAATGCCCTTTTCCCCATTGTGACATCACAATGCCCATTACCCCATTGTGACATAACAATGCCCTTTCCCCCATTGTGACATCACAATGCCCTTTCCCCCAATGTGACATCACAATCCACTTTCCCCCATTGTGACATCACAATGCACTTTTCCCCCATTGTGACATCAAAATGCCCTTTCCCCATTGCGACATCACAATGCCCTTTCCCCCATTGTGACATCACAATGCCCTTTTCCTATTGTGACATCACAATGCAGTTTTCCCCATTGTGACATCACAATGCCGTTTCCCCCATTGTGACATCACAATGCAGTTTCCCCAATTGTGACATCACAATGCAGTTTTCCCCATTGTGACATCACAATGCCCTTTCTCCCATTGTGACATCACAATGCCCTTTCCCCCATTGTGACATCACAATGCACTTAACCCCATTGTGACATCACAATGCACTTTCCCCCATTGTGACATCACAATGCACTTTTCCCCCATTGTGACATCACAATGCACTTTTCCCCATTGTGACATCACAATGCCCTTTCCCCCATTGTGAAATCACAATGCACTTTTCCCCCATTGTGACATCACAATGCCCTTTCCCCCATTGTGACATCACAATTGCCTTTTTCCCATTGTGACATCACAATGCCCTTTCCCCCATTGTGACATCACAATGCCCTTTCCCCCATTGTGACATCGCAATGCCCTTTCCCCCATTGTGACATCACAATGCAGTTTTCCCCATTGTGACATCACAATGCCCATTCCCCCATTGTGACATCACAATGCAGTTTTCCCCATTGTGACATCACAATGCAGTTTTTCCCATTGTGACATCACAATGCCCTTTCCCCCATTGTGACATCACAATGCCCTTTTCCCCCATTGAGACATCACAATGCCTTTTCCCCCATTGTGATATCACAATGCACTTTTCCCCATTGTGACATCACAATACACTTTTCCCCCATTGTGACATCACAATGCCTTTTCCCCATTGCGACATCACAATGCCCTTTCCCCCATTGTGACATCACAATGCCCTTTTCCCTATTGTGACATCACAATGCAGTTTTCCCCATTGTGACAATACAATGCAGTTTCCCCCATTATGACATCACAATGCAGTTTTCCCCATTGTGACATCACAATGCAGTTTTTCCCCCATTGTGACATCACAATGCCCTTTCCCCCATTGTGACATCACAATGGCCTTTTTCCCATTGTGACATCACAATGCCCTTTCCCCCATTGTGACATCACAATGCCCTTTCCCCCATTGTGACATCGCAATGCCCTTTCCTCCATTGTGACATCACAATGCAGTTTTCCCCATTGTGACATCACAATGCCCATTCCCCCAATGTGACATCACAATGCAGTTTTCCCCATTGTGACATCACAATGCAGTTTTTCCCATTGTGACATCACAATGCCCTTTCCCCCATTGTGACATCACAATGCCCTTTTCCCCCATTGTGACATCACAATGCCTTTTCCCCCATTGTGATATCACAAAGCACTTTCCCCCATTGTGACATCATATTGCCCTTTCCCCCATTGTGAAATCACAATGCACTTTCCCCATTGTGACATCACAATGCCCTTTCCCCGATTGTGGCATCACAATGCCCTTTCCCCCATTGTGACATCACAATGCACTTTTCCCCCATTGTGACATCACAATGCCCTTTCCCCCATTGTGACATCACAATGCACTTTTCCCCCATTGTGACATCACAATGCCCTTTTTCCCATTGTGACATCGCAATGCCCTTTCCCCCTTTGTGAAATCACAATGCCCTTTTCCCCACTGTGACATCACAATGCAGTTTTTCCCATTGTGACATCACAATGCAGTTTTTCCCATTGTGACATCACAATGCCCTTTCCCCCATTGTGACATCACAATGCCCTTTCCCCCATTGTGACATCACAATGCACTTACCAACATGGCCTTTCCCCCATTGTGACATCACAATGCAGTTTTCCCCATTGTGACATCACAATGCAGTTTTTCCCATTGTGACATCACAATGCCCTTTCCCCCATTGTGACATCACAATGCCCTTTTCCCCATTGTGACATCACATGGCCCTTTTCCCCATTATGACATCACAATGCAGTTTTTCCCATTGTGACATCACAATGCCCTTTCCCCCATTGTGACATCACAATGCCCTTTTCCCCATTGTGATATCACAATGCCCTTTACCCCATTGTGACATCACAATGCCCTTTCCCCCATTGTGACATCACAATGCCCTTTCCCCCATTGTGACATCACAATTCACTTCCCCCCATTGTGACATCACAATGCACTTTTCCCCCATTGTGACATCGCAATGCACTTTTCCCCATTGTGACATCACAATGCCTTTTCCCCCATTGTGACATCACAATGCCCTTTCCCCCATTGTGACATCACAATGCCCTTTTCCCTATTGTGACATCACAATGCAGTTTTCCCCATTGTGACATCACAATGCCCTTTCCCCCATTGTGACATCACAATGCAGTTTTTCCCATTGTGTCATCACAATGCCCTTTCCCCCATTGTGACATCACAATTCTCTTTCCCCCATTGTGACATCACAATGCACTTTTCCCCCATTGTGACATCACAATGCACTTTTCCCCATTGTGACATCACAATGCCCTTTCCCCCATTGTGACATCACAATGGCCTTTTTCCCATTGTGACATCACAATGCCCTTTCCCCCATTGTGACATCACAATGCCCTTTCCCCCATTGTGACATCGCAATGCCCTTTACCCCATTGTGACATCACAATGCAGTTTTCCCCATTGTGACATCGCAATGCCCATTCCCCCATTGTGACATCACAATGCAGTTTTCCCCATTGTGACATCACAATGCAGTTTTTCCCATTGTGACATCACAATGCCCTTTCCCCCATTGTGACATCACAATGCCCTTTTCCCCCATTGTGACATCGCAATGCCTTTTCCCCCATTGTGATATCACAATGCACTTTTCCCCATTGTGACATCACAATGCACTTTTCCCCCATTGTGACATCACAATGCCTTTTCCCCATTGCGATATTCACAATGCCCTTTCCCCCATTGTGACATCACAATGCCCTTTTCCCTATTGTGACATCACAATGCAGTTTTCCCCATTGTGACATCACAATGCAGTTTCCCCCATTATGACATCACAATGCAGTTTTCCCCATTGTGACATCACAATGCAGTTTTTCCCATTGTGACATTACAATGCCCTTTCTCCCATTGAGACATCACAATGCCCTTTCCCCCATTGTGACATCACAATGCACTTACCCCCATTGTGACATCACAATGCATTTTCCCCCATTGTGACATCACTATGCACTTTTCCCCCATTGTGACATCACAATGCACTTTTCCCCATTGTGACATCCCAATGCCCTTTCCCCCATTGTGAAATCACAATGCACTTTTCCCCCATTGTGACATCACAATGCCCTTTCCCCCATTGTGACATCACAATGGCCTTTTTCCCATTGTGACATCACAATGCCCTTTCCCCCATTGTGAAATCACAATGCCCTTTCCCCCATTGTGACATCGCAATGCCCTTTCCTCCATTGTGACATCACAATGTAGTTTTCCCCATTGTGACATCACAATGCCCATTCCCCCATTGTGACATCACAATGCACTTTTCCCCCATTGTGACATCACAATGCCCTTTTTCCCATTGTGACATCACAATGCCCTTTCCCCCTTTGTGAAATCACAATGCCCATTCCCCCATTGTGACATCACAATGCAGTTTTCCCCATTGTGACATCACAATGCAGTTTTTCCCATTGTGACATCACAATGCCCTTTCCCCCATTGTGACATCACAATGCCCTTTTCCCCCATTGTGACATCGCAATGCCTTTTCCCCCATTGTGATATCACAATGCACTTTTCCCCATTGTGACATCACAATGCACTTTTCCCCCATTGTGACATCACAATGCCTTTTCCCCATTGCGACATCACAATGCCCTTTCCCCCATTGTGACATCACAATGCCTTTTCCCCATTGCGACATCACAATGCCCTTTCCCCCATTGTGACATCACAATGCCCTTTTCCCTATTGTGACATCACAATGCAGTTTCCCCCATTATGACATCACAATGCAGTTTTCCCCATTGTGACATCACAATGCAGTTTTTCCCATTGTGACATTACAATGCCCTTTCTCCCATTGAGACATCACAATGCCCTTTCCCCCATTGTGACATCACAATGCACTTACCCCCATTGTGACATCACAATGCATTTTCCCCCATTGTGACATCACTATGCACTTTTCCCCCATTGTGACATCACAATGCACTTTTCCCCATTGTGACATCCCAATGCCCTTTCCCCCATTGTGAAATCACAATGCACTTTTCCCCCATTGTGACATCACAATGCCCTTTCCCCCATTGTGAAGTCACAATGGCCTTTTTCCCATTGTGACATCACAATGCCATTTCCCCCATTGTGACATCACAATGCCCTTTCCCCCATTGTGACATCGCAATGCCCTTTCCTCCATTGTGACATCACAATGTAGTTTTCCCCATTGTGACATCACAATGCCCATTCCCCCATTGTGACATAACAATGCAGTTTTCCCCATTGTGACATCACAATGCAGTTTTTCCCATTGTGACATCACAATGCCCTTTCCCCCATTGTGACATCACAATGCCCTTTTCCCCCATTGTGACATCACAATGCCTTTCCCCCCATTGTGATATCACAAAGCACTTTCCCCCATTGTGACATCATAATGCCCTTTCCCCCATTGTGAAATCACAATGCACTTTCCCCATTGTGACATCACATTGCCCTTTCCCCCATTGTGGCATCACAATGCCCTTTCCCCCATTGTGACATCACAATGCACTTTTCCCCCATTGTGACATCACAATGCCCTTTCCCCCATTGTGACATCACAATGCACTTTTCCCCCATTGTGACATCACAATGCCCTTTTTCCCATTGTGACATCACAATGCCCTTTCCCCCTTTGTGAAATCACAATGCCCTTTTCCCCACTGTGACATCACAATGCAGTTTTTCCCATTGTGACATCACAATGCAGTTTTTCCCATTGTGACATCATAATGCCCTTTCCCCCATTGTGAAATCACAATGCACTTTCCCCATTGTGACATCACAATGCCCTTTCCCCCATTGTGGCATCACAATGCCCTTTCCCCCATTGTGACATCACAATGCACTTTTCCCCCATTGTGACATCACAATGCCCTTTCCCCCATTGTGACATCACAATGCACTTTTCCCCCATTGTGACATCACAATGCACTTTTCCCCCATTGTGACATCACAATGCCCTTTCCCCCATTGTGACATCACAATGCCCTTTCCCCCATTGTGACATCACAATACACTTACCCCCATGCCCTTTCCCCCATTGTGACATCACAATGCAGTTTTCCCCATTGTGACATCACAATGCACTTTTTCCCATTGTGACATCACAATGCCATTTCCCCCATTGTGACATCACAATGCCCTTTTCCCCCATTGTGACATCACATGGCCCTTTTCCCCATTATGACATCACAATGCAGTTTTTCCCATTGTGACATCACACTGCCCTTTCCCCCATTGTGACATCACAATGCCCTTTTCCCCATTGTGATATCACAATGCCCTTTCCCCCATTGTGACATCACAATGCCCATCCCCCATTGTGACATCACAATGCCCTTTCCCCCATTGTGACATCACAATTCACTTACCCCCATTGTGACATCACAATGCACTTTTCCCCCATTGTGACATCACAATGCACTTTTCCTCATTGTGACATCACAATGCCTTTTCCCCCATTGTGACATCACAATGCCCTTTCCCCATTGTGACATCACAATGCCCTTTTCCCTATTGTGACATCACAATGCAGTTTTCCCCATTGTGACATCACAATGCCCTTTCCCCCATTGTGACATCACAATGCCTTTTCCCCATTGCGACATCACAATGCCCTTTCCCCCATTGTGACATCACAATGCCTTTTCCCCATTGCGACATCACAATGCCCTTTCCCCCATTGTGACATCACAATGCCCTTTTCCCTATTGTGACATCACAATGCAGTTTCCCCCATTATGACATCACAATGCAGTTTTCCCCATTGTGACATCACAATGCAGTTTTTCCCATTGTGACATTACAATGCCCTTTCTCCCATTGAGACATCACAATGCCCTTTCCCCCATTGTGACATCACAATGCACTTACCCCCATTGTGACATCACAATGCATTTTCCACCATTGTGACATCAATATGCACTTTTCCCCCATTGTGACATCACAATGCACTTTTCCCCATTGTGACATCCCAATGCCCTTTCCCCCATTGTGACATCACAATGCACTTTTCCCCATTGTGACATCACAATGCCCTTTCCCCCATTGTGACATCACAATGCACTTTTCCCCCATTGCGACATCACAATGCCCTTTATCCCATTGTGACATCACAATGCCATTTCCCCCATTGTGACATCACAATGCCCTTTCCCCCATTGTGACATCACAATGCCCTTTCCCCCATTGTGACATCACAATGCCCTTTCCCCCATTGTGACATCACAATGCACTTTCCCCCATTGTGACATCACAATGCCCTTTCCCCCATTGCGACATCACAATGGCCTTTTCCCCATTGTGACATCACAATGCAGTTTTTCCCATTGTGACATAACAATGCCCTTTCCCCATTGTGACATCACAATGGCCTTTTCCCCATTGTGACATCACAATGCAGTTTTTCCCATTGTGACATAACAATGCCCTTTCCCCCATTGTGACATCACAATGCCCTTTCCCCCATTGTGAAATCACAATGCCCTTTCCCCCATTGTGACATCACAATGCAGTTACCCCCATTGTGACATCACAATGTACTTTCCCCCATTGTGACATCACAATGCCATTTCCCCCATTGTGACATCACAATGCCCTTTCCCCCATTGTGACTTCACAATGCAGTTTTCCCCATTGTGACATCACAATGCCCTTTCCCCCATTGTGACATCACAATGCAGTTTTCCCCATTGTGACATCACAATGCCCTTTCCCCCATTGTGACATCACAATGCACTTTCCCCCATTGTGACATCACAATGCACTTTTCCCCCATTGTGACATCAAAATGCCCTTTCCCCATTGCGACATCACAATGCCCTTTCCCCCATTGTGACATCACAATGCCCTTTTCCTATTGTGACATCACAATGCCGTTTCCCCCATTGTGACATCACAATGCAGTTTCCCCCATTGTGACATCACAATGCAGTTTTCCCCATTGTGACATCACAATGCAGTTTTTCCCATTGTGACATTACAATGCCCTTTCTCCCATTGAGACATCACAATGCCCTTTCCCCCTTTGTGACATCACAATGCACTTACCCCCATTGTGACATCACAATGCATTTTCCCCCATTGTGACATCACAATGCACTTTTCCCCCATTGTGACATCACAATGCACTTTTCCCCATTGTGACATCACAATGCCCTTTCCCCCATTGTGAAATTACAATGCATTTTTCCCCCATTGTGACATCACAATGCCCTTTCCCCCATTGTGACATCACAATGGCCTTTTTCCCATTGTGACATCACAATGCCCTTTCCCCCATTGTGACATCACAATGCCCTTTCCCCCATTGTGACATCGCAATGCCCTTTCCTCCATTGTGACATCACAATGCAGTTTTCCCCATTGTGACATCACAATGCCCATTCCCCCAATGTGACATCACAATGTAGTTTTCCCCATTGTGACATCACAATGCAGTTTTTCCCATTGTGACATCACAATGCCCTTTCCCCCATTGTGACATCACAATGCCCTTTTTCCCCATTGTGACATCACAATGCCTTTTCCCCCATTGTGATATCACAAAGCACTTTCCCCCATTGTGACATCATATTGCCCTTTCCCCCATTGTGAAATCACAATGCACTTTCCCCATTGTGACATCACAATGCCCTTTCCCCGATTGTGGCATCACAATGCCCTTTCCCCCATTGTGACATCACAATGCACTTTTCCCCCATTGTGACATCACAATGCCCTTTCCCCCATTGTGACATCACAATGCACTTTTCCCCCATTGTGACATCACAATGCCCTTTTTCCCATTGTGACATCACAATGCCCTTTCCCCCTTTGTGAAATCACAATGCCCTTTTCCCCACTGTGACATCACAATGCAGTTTTTCCCATTGTGACATCACAATGCAGTTTTTCCCATTGTGACATCACAATGCCCTTTCCCCCATTGTTACATCACAATGCCCTTTCCCCCATTGTGACATCCCAATGCACTTACCCCCATGCCCTTTCCCCCATTGTGACATCACAATGCAGTTTTCCCCATTGTGACATCACAATGCAGTTTTTCCCATTGTGACATCACAATGCCCTTTCCCCCATTGTGACATCACAATGCCCTTTTCCCCATTGTGACATCACATGGCCCTTTTCCCCATTATGACATCACAATGCAGTTTTTCCCATTGTGACATCACAATGCCCTTTCCCCCATTGTGACATCACAATGCCCTTTTCCCCATTGTGATATCACAATGCCCTTTCCCCCATTGTGACATCACAATGCCCTTTCCCCCATTGTGACATCACAATGCCCTTTCCCCCATTGTGACATCACAATTCACTTCCCCCCATTGTGACATCACAATGCACTTTCCCCCCATTGTGACATCACAATGCACTTTTCCCCATTGTGACATCACAATGCCTTTTCCCCCATTGTGACATCACAATGCCCTTTCCCCCATTGTGACATCACACTGCCCTTTTCCCTATTGTGACATCACAATGCAGTTTTCCCAATGGTGACATCACAATGCCCTTTCCCCCATTGTGACATCACAATGCAGTTTTTCCCATTGTGTCATCACAATGCCCTCTCCCCCATTGTGACATCACAATTCACTTTCCCCCATTGTGACATCACAATGCACTTTTCCCCCATTGTGACATCAGAATGCACTTTTCCCCATTGTGACATCACAATGCCCTTTCCCCCATTGTGACATAACAATGGCCTTTTTCCCATTGTGACATCACAATGCCCTTCCCCCCATTGTGACATCACAATGCCCTTTCCCCCATTGTGACATCGCAATGCCCTTTACCCCATTGTGACATCACAATGCAGTTTTCCCCATTGTGACATCGCAATGCCCATTCCCCCATTGTGACATCACAATGCAGTTTTCCCCATTGTGACATCACAATGCCCTTTTCCCCATTGTGATATCACAATGCCCTTTCCTTCATTGTGACATCACAATGCCCTTTCCCCCATTGTAACATCACAATGCCCTTTCCCCCATTGTGATATCACAATTCACTTCCCCCCATTGTGACATCACAATGCCTTTTCCCCCATTGTGACATCACAATGCCCTTTTCCCTATTGTGACATCACAATGCAGTTTTCCCCATTGTGACATCACAATGCAGTTTTTTCCATTGTGACATCACAATGCCCTTTCCCCCATTGTGACATTACAATGCCCTTTCCGCCATTGTGACATCACAATGCAGTTTTCCCCATTGTGACATCACAATGCCCTTTCCCCCATTGTGACATCACAATACCATTTTCCCCATTGTGACATCACAATGCCCTTTACCCCATTGTGACATCACAATGCCCTCTCCCCCATTGTGACATCACAATGCACTTTTCCCCCATTGTGACATCACAATGCCCTTTCCCCCATTGTGACATCACAATGCCCTTTCCCCCATTGTGACATCACAATGCCCTCTTCCCCATTGTGACATCACAATGCAGTTTTCCCCATTGTGACATCACAATGCCGTTTCCCCCATTGGAACATCACAATGCAGTTTAACCCATTGTGACATCACAATGCAGTTTTTCCCATTGTGACATCACAATGCAGTTTTTCCCATTGTGACATCACAATGCCCTTTCCCCCATTGTGACATCACAATGCCCTTTCCCCCATTGTGACATCACAATGCCCTTTTCCCCATTGTGACATCACAATGCCCTTTTCCCCATTATGACATCACAATGCAGTTTTTCCCATTGTGACATCACAATGCCCTTTCCCCCATTATGACATCACAATGCCCTTTTCCCCATTCTGATATCACAATGCCCTTTTCCCCAATGTGACATCACAATGCCCTTTCCCCCATTGTGACATCACAATGCCCTTTCCACCATTGTGACATCACAATTCACTTTGCCCCATTGTGACATCACAATGCACTTTTCCCCCATTGTGACATCACAATGCACTTTTCCCCATTGTGACATCACAATGCCCTTTCCCCATTGTGACATCACAATGCCCTTTCCCCAATTGTGACATCACAATGCCCTTTTCCCTATTGTGACATCACAATGCAGTTTTCCCCATTGTGACATCACAATGCAGTTTTTCCCATTGTGACAACACAATGCCCTTTCCCCCATTGTGACATTACAATGCCCTTTCCCCCATTGTGACATCACAATGCCCTTTCCCCCATTGTGACATCACAATGCCCTTTCCCCCATTGTGACATCACAATGCCCTTTCCCCCATTGTTACATCACAATGCCCTTTCCCCCATTGTGACATCACAATGCAGTTTTCCACATTGTCACATCACAATGCCCTTTCCCCCATTGTGACATCACAATGCAGTTTTTCCCATTGTGTCATCACAATGCCCTTTCCCCCATTGTGACATCACAATTCACTTTCCCCCATTGTGACATCACAATGCACTTTTCCCCCATTGTGACATCACAATGCACTTTTCCCCCATTGCGACATCACAATGCCCTTTATCCCATTGTGACATCACAATGCCATTTCCCCCATTGTGACATCACAATGCCCTTTCCCCCATTGTGACATCACAATGCCCTTTCCCCCATTGTGACATCACAATGCCCTTTCCCCCATTGTGACATCACAATGCACTTTCCCCCATTGTGACATCACAATGCCCTTTACCCCATTGCGACATCACAATGGCCTTTTCCCCATTGTGACATCACAATGCAGTTTTTCCCATTGTGACATAACAATGCCCTTTCCCCATTGTGACATCACAATGGCCTTTTCCCCATTGTGACATCACAATGCAGTTTTTCCCATTGTGACATCACAATGCAGTTACCCCTATTGTGACATCACAATGTACTTTCCCCCATTGTGACATCACAATGCCATTTCCCCCATTGTGACATCACAATGCCCTTTCCCCCATTGTGACTTCACAATGCAGTTTTCCCCATTGTGACATCACAATGCCCTTTCCCCCATTGTGACATCACAATGCAGTTTTCCCCATTGTGACATCACAATGCCCTTTCCCCCATTGTGACATCACAATGCACTTTCCCCCATTGTGACATCACAATGCACTTTTCCCCCATTGTGACATCAAAATGCCCTTTCCCCATTGCGACATCACAATGCCCTTTCCCCCATTGTGACATCACAATGCCCTTTTCCTATTGTGACATCACAATGCCGTTTCCCCCATTGTGACATCACAATGCAGTTTCCCCCATTGTGACATCACAATGCAGTTTTCCCCATTGTGACATCACAATGCAGTTTTTCCCATTGTGACATTACAATGCCCTTTCTCCCATTGAGACATCACAATGCCCTTTCCCCCTTTGTGACATCACAATGCACTTACCCCCATTGTGACATCACAATGCATTTTCCCCCATTGTGACATCACAATGCACTTTTCCCCCATTGTGACATCACAATGCACTTTTCCCCATTGTGACATCACAATGCCCTTTCCCCCATTGTGAAATTACAATGCATTTTTCCCCCATTGTGACATCACAATGCCCTTTCCCCCATTGTGACATCACAATGGCCTTTTTCCCATTGTGACATCACAATGCCCTTTCCCCCATTGTGACATCACAATGCCCTTTCCCCCATTGTGACATCGCAATGCCCTTTCCTCCATTGTGACATCACAATGCAATTTTCCCCATTGTGACATCACAATGCCCATTCCCCCAATGTGACATCACAATGTAGTTTTCCCCATTGTGACATCACAATGCAGTTTTTCCCATTGTGACATCACAATGCCCTTTCCCCCATTGTGACATCACAATGCCCTTTTCCCCCATTGTGACATCACAATGCCTTTTCCCCCATTGTGATATCACAAAGCACTTTCCCCCATTGTGACATCATATTGCCCTTTCCCCCATTGTGAAATCACAATGCACTTTCCCCATTGTGACATCACAATGCCCTTTCCCCGATTGTGGCATCACAATGCCCTTTCCCCCATTGTGACATCACAATGCACTTTTCCCCCATTGTGACATCACAATGCCCTTTTTCCCATTGTGACATCACAATGCCCTTTCCCCCTTTGTGAAATCACAATGCCCTTTTCCCCACTGTGACATCACAATGCAGTTTTTCCCATTGTGACATCACAATGCAGTTTTTCCCATTGTGACATCACAATGCCCTTTCCCCCATTGTGACATCCCAATGCACTTACCCCCATGCCCTTTCCCCCATTGTGACATCACAATGCAGTTTTCCCCATTGTGACATCACAATGCAGTTTTTCCCATTGTGACATCACAATGCCCTTTCCCCCATTGTGACATCACAATGCCCTTTTCCCCATTGTGACATCACATGGCCCTTTTCCCCATTATGACATCACAATGCAGTTTTTCCCATTGTGACATCACAATGCCCTTTCCCCCATTGTGACATCACAATGCCCTTTTCCCCATTGTGATATCACAATGCCCTTTCCCCCATTGTGACATCACAATGCCCTTTCCCCCATTGTGACATCACAATGCCCTTTCCCCCATTGTGACATCACAATTCACTTCCCCCCATTGTGACATCACAATGCACTTTTCCCCCATTGTGACATCACAATGCACTTTTCCCCCATTGTGACATCACAATGCACTTTTCCCCATTGTGACATCACAATGCCTTTTCCCCCATTGTGACATCACAATGCCCTTTCCCCCATTGTGACATCACAATGCCCTTTTCCCTATTGTGACATCACAATGCAGTTTTCCCCATTGTGACATCACAATGCCCTTTCCCCCATTGTGACATCACAATGCAGTTTTTCCCATTATGTCATCACAATGCCCTTTCCCCCATTGTGACATCACAATTCACTTTCCCCCATTGTGACATCACAATGCACTTTTCCCCCATTGTGACATCAGAATGCACTTTTCCCCATTGTGACATCACAATGCCCTTTCCCCCATTGTGACATCACAATGGCCTTTTTCCCATTGTGACATCACAATGCCCTTTCCCCCATTGTGACATCACAATGCCCTTTCCCCCATTGTGACATCGCAATGCGCTTTACCCCATTGTGACATCACAATGCAGTTTTCCCCATTGTGACATCGCAATGCCCATTCCCCCATTGTGACATCACAATGCAGGTTTCCCCATTGTGACATCACAATGCCCTTTTCCCCATTGTGATATCACAATGCCCTTTCCTCCATTGTGACATCACAATGCCCTTTCCCCCATTGTAACATCACAATGCCCTTTCCCCCATTGTGATATCACAATTCACTTCCCCCCATTGTGACATCACAATGCCTTTTCCCCCATTGTGACATCACAATGCCCTTTTCCCTATTGTGACATCACAATGCAGTTTTCCCCATTGTGACATCACAATGCAGTTTTTCCCATTGTGACATCACAATGCCCTTTCCCCCATTGTGACATTACAATGCCCTTTCCGCCATTGTGACATCACAATGCAGTTTTCCCCATTGTGACATCACAATGCCCTTTCCCCCATTGTGACATCACAATACCATTTTCCCCATTGTGACATCACAATGCCCTTTACCCCATTGTGACATCACAATGCCCTCTCCCCCATTGTGACATCACAATGCACTTTTCCCCCATTGTGACATCACAATGCCCTTTCCCCCATTGTGACATCACAATGCCCTCTTCCCCATTGTGACATCACAATGCAGTTTTCCCCATTGTGACATCACAATGCCGTTTCCCCCATTGGAACATCACAATGCAGTTTAACCCATTGTGACATCACAATGCAGTTTTTCCCATTGTGACATCACAATGCAGTTTTTCCCATTGTGACATCACAATGCCCTTTACCCCATTGTGACATCACAATGCCCTTTCCCCCATTGTGACATTACAATGCCCTTTTCCCCATTGTGACATCACAATGCCCTTTTCCCCATTATGACATCACAATGCAGTTTTTCCCATTGTGACATCACAATGCCCTTTCCCCCATTATGACATCACAATGCCATTTTCCCCATTCTGATATCACAATGCCCTTTTCCCCAATGTGACATCACAATGCCCTTTCCCCCATTGTGACATCACAATGCCCTTTCCACCATTGTGACATCACAATTCACTTTCCCCCATTGTGACATCACAATGCACTTTTCCCCCATTGTGACATCACAATGCACTTTTCCCCATTGTGACATCACAATGCCCTTTCCCCATTGTGACATCACAATGCCCTTTCCCCAATTGTGACATCACAATGCCCTTTTCCCTATTGTGACATCACAATGCAGTTTTCCCCATTGTGACATCACAATGCAGTTTTTCCCATTGTGACAACACGATGCCCTTTCCCCCATTGTGACATTACAATGCCCTTTCCCCCATTGTGACATCACAATGCCCTTTCCCCCATTGTGACATCACAATGCCCTTTCCCCCATTGTGACATCACAATGCCCTTTCCCCCATTGTTACATCACAATGCCCTTTCCCCCATTGTGACATCACAATGCAGTTTTCCCCATTGTGACATCACAATGCCCTTTCCCCCATTGTGACATCACAATGCAGTTTTTCCCATTGTGTCATCACAATGCCCTTTCCCCCATTGTGACATCACAATTCACTTCCCCCCATTGTGACATCACAATGCACTTTTCCCCCATTGTGACATCACAATGCACTTTTCCCCATTGTAACATCACAATGCACTTTTCCCCATTGTGACATCACAATGCCCTTTCCCCCATTGTGACATCACAATGCACTTTTCCCCCATTGCGACATCACAATGCCCTTTATCCCATTGTGACATCACAATGCCATTTCCCCCATTGTGACATCACAATGCCCTTTCCCCCATTGTGACATCACAATGCCCTTTCCCCCATTGTGACATCACAATGCCCTTTCCCCCATTGTGACATCACAATGCCCTTTCCCCCATTGTGACATCACAATGCACTTTCCCCCATTGTGACATCACAATGCCCTTTCCCCCATTGTGACATCACAATGGCCTTTTCCCCATTGTGACATCACAATGCAGTTTTTCCCATTGTGACATAACAATGCCCTTTCCCCATTGTGACATCACAATGGCCTTTTCCCCATTGTGACATCACAATGCAGTTTTTCCAATTGTGACATAACAATGCCCTTTCCCCCATTGTGACATCACAATGCCCTTTCCCCATTGTGAAATCACAATGCCCTTTCCCCCATTGTGACATCACAATGCAGTTACCCCCATTGTGACATCACAATGTACTTTCCCCCATTGTGACATCACAATGTTATTTCCCCCATTGTGACATCACAATGCCCTTTCCCCCATTGTGACATCACAATGCAGTTTTCCCCATTGTGACATCACAATGCCCTTTCCCCCATTGTGACATCACAATGCACTTTCCCCCATTGTGACATCACAATGCACTTTTCCCCCATTGTGACATCAAAATGCCCTTTCCCCATTGCGACATCACAATGCCCTTTCCCCCATTGTGACATCACAATGCCGTTTCCCCCATTGTGGCATCACAATGCCCTTTCCCCCATTGTGACATCACAATGCACTTACCCCCATTGTGACATCACAATGCATTTTCCCCCATTGTGACATCACAATGCACTTTTCCCCCATTGTGACATCACAATGCACTTTTCCCCATTGTGACATCACAATGCCCTTTCCCCCATTGTGAAATTACAATGCATTTTTCCCCCATTGTGACATCACAATGCCCTTTCCCCCATTGTGACATCACAATGGCCTTTTTCCCATTGTGACATCACAATGCCCTTTCCCCCATTGTGACATCACAATGCCCTTTCCCCCATTGTGACATCGCAATGCCCTTTCCTCCATTGTGACATCACAATGCAGTTTTCCCCATTGTGACATCACAATGCCCATTCCCCCAATGTGACATCACAATGCAGTTTTCCCCATTGTGACATCACAATGCAGTTTTTCCCATTGTGACATCACAATGCCCTTTCCCCCATTGTGACATCACAATGCCCTTTTCCCCCATTGTGACATCACAATGCCTTTTCCCCCATTGTGATATCACAAAGCACTTTCCCCCATTGTGACATCATAATGCCCTTTCCCCCATTGTGAAATCACAATGCACTTTCCCCATTGTGACATCACAATGCCCTTTCCCCGATTGTGGCATCACAATGCCCTTTCCCCCATTGTGACATCACAATGCACTTTTCCCCCATTGTGACATCACAATGCCCTTTCCCCCATTGTGACATCACAATGCACTTTTCCCCCATTGTGACATCACAATGCCCTTTTTCCCATTGTGACATCACAATGCCCTTTCCCCCTTTGTGAAATCACAATGCCCTTTTCCCCACTGTGACATCACAATGCAGTTTTTCCCATTGTGACATCACAATGCAGTATTTCCCATTGTGACATCACAATGCCCTTTCCCCCATTGTGACATCACAATGCCCTTTCCCCCATTGTGACATCACAATGCACTTAACCCCATGCCCTTTCCCCCATTGTGACATCACAATGCAGTTTTCCCCATTGTGACATCACAATGCAGTTTTTCCCATTGTGACATCACAATGCCCTTTCCCCCATTGTGACATCGCAATGCCCTTTTCCCCATTGTGACATCACATGGCCCTTTTCCCCATTATGACATCACAATGCAGTTTTTCCCATTGTGACATCACAATGCCCTTTCCCCCATTGTGACATCACAATGCCCTTTTCCCCATTGTGATATCACAATGCCCTTTCCCCCATTGTGACATCACAATGCCATTTCCCCCATTGTGACATCACAATGCCCTTTCCCTCATTGTGACATCACAATTCACTTCCCCCCATTGTGACATCACAATGCACTTTTCCCCCCATTGTGACATCACAATGCACTTTTCCCCATTGTGACATCACAATGCCTTTTCCCCCATTGTGACATCACAATGCCCTTTCCCCCATTGTGACATCACAATGCCCTTTTCCCTATTGTGACATCACAATGCAGTTTTCCCAATGGTGACATCACAATGCCCTTTCCCCCATTGTGACATCACAATGCAGTTTTTCCCATTGTGTCATCACAATGCCCTTTCCCCCATTGTGACATCACAATTCACTTTCCCCCATTGTGACATCACAATGCACTTTTCCCCCATTGTGACATCAGAATGCACTTTTCCCCATTGTGACATCACAATGCCCTTTCCCCCATTGTGACATAACAATGGCCTTTTTCCCATTGTGACATCACAATGCCCTTCCCCCCATTGTGACATCACAATGCCCTTTCCCCCATTGTGACATCGCAATGCCCTTTACCCCATTGTGACATCACAATGCAGTTTTCCCCATTGTGACATCGCAATGCCCATTCCCCCATTGTGACATCACAATGCCCTTTCCCCCATTGTAACATCACAATGCCCTTTCCCCCATTGTGATATCACAATTCACTTCCCCCCATTGTGACATCACAATGCCTTTTCCCCCATTGTGACATCACAATGCCCTTTTCCCTATTGTGACATCACAATGCAGTTTTCCCCATTGTGACATCACAATGCAGTTTTTCCCATTGTGACATCACAATGCCCTTTCCCCCATTGTGACATTACAATGCCCTTTCCGCCATTGTGACATCACAATGCAGTTTTCCCCATTGTGACATCACAATGCCCTTTCCCCCATTGTGACATCACAATACCATTTTCCCCATTGTGACATCACAATGCCCTTTACCCCATTGTGACATCACAATGCCCTCTCCCCCATTGTGACATCACAATGCACTTTTCCCCCATTGTGACATCACAATGCCCTTTCCCCCATTGTGACATCACAATGCCCTCTTCCCCATTGTGACATCACAATGCAGTTTTCCCCATTGTGACATCACAATGCCGTTTCCCCCATTGTGACATCACAATGCAGTTTTTCCCATTGTGACATCACAATGCAGTTTTTCCCATTGTGACATCACAATGCCCTTTCCCCCATTGTGACATCACAATGCCCTTTCCCCCATTGTGACATCACAATGCCCTTTTCCCCATTGTGACATCACAATGCAGTTTTCCCCATTGTGACATCACAATGCAGTTTTTCCCATTGTGACATCACAATGCCCTTTCCCCCATTGTGACATTACAATGCCCTTTCCGCCATTGTGACATCACAATGCAGTTTTCCCCATTGTGACATCACAATGCCCTTTCCCCCATTGTGACATCACAATACCATTTTCCCCATTGTGACATCACAATGCCCTTTACCCCATTGTGACATCACAATGCCCTCTCCCCCATTGTGACATCACAATGCACTTTTCCCCCATTGTGACATCACAATGCCCTTTCCCCCATTGTGACATCACAATGCCCTCTTCCCCATTGTGACATCACAATGCAGTTTTCCCCATTGTGACATCACAATGCCGTTTCCCCCATTGGAACATCACAATGCAGTTTAACCCATTGTGACATCACAATGCAGTTTTTCCCATTGTGACATCACAATGCAGTTTTTCCCATTGTGACATCACAATGCCCTTTCCCCCATTGTGACATCACAATGCCCTTTCCCCCATTGTGACATCACAGTGCCCTTTTCCCCATTGTGACATCACAATGCCCTTTTCCCCATTATGACATCACAATGCAGTTTTTCCCATTGTGACATCACAATGCCCTTTCCCCCATTATGACATCACAATGCCCTTTTCCCCATTCTGATATCACAATGCCCTTTTCCCCAATGTGACATCACAATGCCCTTTCCCCCATTGTGACATCACAATGCCTTTTCCACCATTGTGACATCACAATTCACTTTGCCCCATTGTGACATCACAATGCACTTTTCCCCCATTGTGACATCACAATGCACTTTCCCCCATTATGACATCACAATGCCCTTTTCCCCATTCTGATATCACAATGCCCTTTTCCCCAATGTGACATCACAATGCCCTTTCCCCCATTGTGACATCACAATGCCTTTTCCACCATTGTGACATCACAATTCACTTTGCCCCATTGTGACATCACAATGCACTTTTCCCCCATTGTGACATCACAATGCACTTTTCCCCATTATGACATCACAATGCCCTTTTCCCCATTCTGATATCACAATGCCCTTTTCCCCAATGTGACATCACAATGCCCTTTCCCCCATTGTGACATCACAATGCCTTTTCCCCCATTGTGACATCACAATGCCCTTTTCCCTATTGTGACATCACAATGCAGTTTTCCCCATTGTGACATCACAATGCAGTTTTTCCCATTGTGACATCACAATGCCCTTTCCCCCATTGTGACATTACAATGCCCTTTCCGCCATTGTGACATCACAATGCAGTTTTCCCCATTGTGACATCACAATGCCCTTTCCCCCATTGTGACATCACAATACCATTTTCCCCATTGTGACATCACAATGCCCTTTACCCCATTGTGACATCACAATGCCCTCTCCCCCATTGTGACATCACAATGCACTTTTCCCCCATTGTGACATCACAATGCCCTTTCCCCCATTGTGACATCACAATGCCCTCTTCCCCATTGTGACATCACAATGCAGTTTTCCCCATTGTGACATCACAATGCCGTTTCCCCCATTGTGACATCACAATGCAGTTTTTCCCATTGTGACATCACAATGCAGTTTTTCCCATTGTGACATCACAATGCCCTTTCCCCCATTGTGACATCACAATGCCCTTTCCCCCATTGTGACATCACAATGCCCTTTTCCCCATTGTGACATCACAATGCCCTTTTCCCCATTATGACATCACAATGCAGTTTTTCCCATTGTGACATCACAATGCCCTTTCCCCCATTATGACATCACAATGCCCTTTTCCCCATTCTGATATCACAATGCCCTTTTCCCCAATGTGACATCACAATGCCCTTTCCCCCATTGTGACATCACAATGCCCTTTCCACCATTGTGACATCACAATTCACTTTGCCCCATTGTGACATCACAATGCACTTTTCCCCCATTGTGACATCACAATGCACTTTTCCCCATTGTGACATCACAATGCCCTTTCCCCATTGTGACATCACAATGCCCTTTCCCCAATTGTGACATCACAATGCCCTTTTCCCTATTGTGACATCACAATGCAGTTTTCCCCATTGTGACATCACAATGCAGTTTTTCCCATTGTGACAACACAATGCCCTTTCCCCCATTGTGACATTACAATGCCCTTTCCCCCATTGTGACATCACAATGCCCTTTCCCCCATTGTGACATCACAATGCCCTTTCCCCCATTGTGACATCACAATGCACTTTTCCCCCATTGTGACATCACAATGCCCTTTCCCCCATTGTGACATCACAATGCCCTTTTCCCTATTGTGACATCACAATGCAGTTTTCCCAATGGTGACATCACAATGCCCTTTCCCCCATTGTGACATCACAATGCAGTTTTTCCCATTGTGTCATCACAATGCCCTTTCCCCCATTGTGACATCACAATTCACTTTCCCCCATTGTGACATCACAATGCACTTTTCCCCCATTGTGACATCAGAATGCACTTTTCCCCATTGTGACATCACAATGCCCTTTCCCCCATTGTGACATAACAATGGCCTTTTTCCCATTGTGACATCACAATGCCCTTCCCCCCATTGTGACATCACAATGCCCTTTCCCCCATTGTGACATCGCAATGCCCTTTACCCCATTGTGACATCACAATGCAGTTTTCCCCATTGTGACATCGCAATGCCCATTCCCCCATTGTGACATCACAATGCAGTTTTCCCCATTGTGACATCACAATGCCCTTTTCCCCATTGTGATATCACAATGCCCTTTCCTCCATTGTGACATCACAATGCCCTTTCCCCCATTGTAACATCACAATGCCCTTTCCCCCATTGTGATATCACAATTCACTTCCCCCCATTGTGACATCACAATGCCTTTTCCCCCATTGTGACATCACAATGCCCTTTTCCCTATTGTGACATCACAATGCAGTTTTCCCCATTGTGACATCACAATGCAGTTTTTCCCATTGTGACATCACAATGCCCTTTCCCCCATTGTGACATTACAATGCCCTTTCCGCCATTGTGACATCACAATGCAGTTTTCCCCATTGTGACATCACAATGCCCTTTCCCCCATTGTGACATCACAATACCATTTTCCCCATTGTGACATCACAATGCCCTTTACCCCATTGTGACATCACAATGCCCTCTCCCCCATTGTGACATCACAATGCACTTTTCCCCCATTGTGACATCACAATGCCCTTTCCCCCATTGTGACATCACAATGCCCTCTTCCCCATTGTGACATCACAATGCAGTTTTCCCCATTGTGACATCACAATGCCGTTTCCCCCATTGGAACATCACAATGCAGTTTAACCCATTGTGACATCACAATGCAGTTTTTCCCATTGTGACATCACAATGCAGTTTTTCCCATTGTGACATCACAATGCCCTTTCCCCCATTGTGACATCACAATGCCCTTTCCCCCATTGTGACATCACAGTGCCCTTTTCCCCATTGTGACATCACAATGCCCTTTTCCCCATTATGACATCACAATGCAGTTTTTCCCATTGTGACATCACAATGCCCTTTCCCCCATTATGACATCACAATGCCCTTTTCCCCATTCTGATATCACAATGCCCTTTTCCCCAATGTGACATCACAATGCCCTTTCCCCCATTGTGACATCACAATGCCTTTTCCACCATTGTGACATCACAATTCACTTTGCCCCATTGTGACATCACAATGCACTTTTCCCCCATTGTGACATCACAATGCACTTTTCCCCATTGTGACATCACAATGCCCTTTCCCCATTGTGACATCATAATGCCCTTTCCCCAATTGTGACATCACAATGCCCTTTTCCCTATTGTGACATCACAATGCAGTTTTCCCCATTGTGACATCACAATGCAGTTTTTCCCATTGTGACAACACAATGCCCTTTCCCCCATTGTGACATTACAATGCCCTTTCCCCCATTGTGACATCACAATGCCCTTTCCCCCATTGTGACATCACAATGCCCTTTCCCCCATTGTGACATCACAATGCCCTTTCCCCCATTGTTACATCACAATGCCCTTTACCCCATTGTGACATCACAATGCAGTTTTCCCCATTGTCACATCACAATGCCCTTTCCCCCATTGTGACATCACAATGCAGTTTTTCCCATTGTGTCATCACAATGCCCTTTCCCCCATTGTGACATCACAATTCACTTTCCCCCATTGTGACATCACAATGCACTTTTCCCCCATTGTGACATCACAATGCACTTTTCCCCCATTGCGACATCACAATGCCCTTTATCCCATTGTGACATCACAATGCCATTTCCCCCATTGTGACATCACAATGCCCTTTCCCCCATTGTGACATCACAATGCCCTTTCCCCCATTGTGACATCACAATGCACTTTCCCCCATTGTGACATCACAATGCCCTTTACCCCATTGCGACATCACAATGGCCTTTTCCCCATTGTGACATCACAATGCAGTTTTTCCCATTGTGACATAACAATGCCCTTTCCCCATTGTGACATCACAATGGCCTTTTCCCCATTGTGACATCACAATGCAGTTTTTCCCATTGTGACATCACAATGCAGTTACCCCTATTGTGACATCACAATGTACTTTCCCCCATTGTGACATCACAATGCCATTTCCCCCATTGTGACATCACAATGCCCTTTCCCCCATTGTGACTTCACAATGCAGTTTTCCCCATTGTGACATCACAATGCCCTTTCCCCCATTGTGACATCACAATGCAGTTTTCCCCATTGTGACATCACAATGCCCTTTCCCCCATTGTGACATCAAAATGCCCTTTCCCCATTGCGACATCACAATGCCCTTTCCCCCATTGTGACATCACAATGCCCTTTTCCTATTGTGACATCACAATGCCGTTTCCCCCATTGTGACATCACAATGCAGTTTCCCCCATTGTGACATCACAATGCACTTTCCCCCATTGTGACATCACAATGCACTTTTCCCCCATTGTGACATCAAAATGCCCTTTCCCCATTGCGACATCACAATGCCCTTTCCCCCATTGTGACATCACAATGCCCTTTTCCTATTGTGACATCACAATGCCGTTTCCCCCATTGTGACATCACAATGCAGTTTCCCCCATTGTGACATCACAATGCAGTTTTCCCCATTGTGACATCACAATGCAGTTTTTCCCATTGTGACATTACAATGCCCTTTCTCCCATTGAGACACCACAATGCCCTTTCCCCCTTTGTGACATCACAATGCACTTACCCCCATTGTGACATCACAATGCATTTTCCCCCATTGTGACATCACAATGCACTTTTCCCCCATTGTGACATCACAATGCACTTTTCCCCATTGTGACATCACAATGCCCTTTCCCCCATTGTGAAATTACAATGCATTTTTCCCCCATTGTGACATCACAATGCCCTTTCCCCCATTGTGACATCACAATGGCCTTTTTCCCATTGTGACATCACAATGCCCTTTCCCCCATTGTGACATCACAATGCCCTTTCCCCCATTGTGACATCGCAATGCCCTTTCCTCCATTGTGACATCACAATGCAGTTTTCCCCATTGTGACATCACAATGCCCATTCCCCCAATGTGACATCACAATGTAGTTTTCCCCATTGTGACATCACAATGCAGTTTTTCCCATTGTGACATCACAATGCCCTTTCCCCCATTGTGACATCACAATGCCCTTTTCCCCCATTGTGACATCACAATGCCTTTTCCCCCATTGTGATATCACAAAGCACTTTCCCCCATTGTGACATCATATTGCCCTTTCCCCCATTGTGAAATCACAATGCACTTTCCCCATTGTGACATCACAATGCCCTTTCCCCGATTGTGGCATCACAATGCCCTTTCCCCCATTGTGACATCACAATGCACTTTTCCCCCATTGTGACATCACAATGCCCTTTCCCCCATTGTGACATCACAATGCACTTTTCCCCCATTGTGACATCACAATGCCCTTTTTCCCATTGTGACATCACAATGCCCTTTCCCCCTTTGTGAAATCACAATGCCCTTTTCCCCACTGTGACATCACAATGCAGTTTTTCCCATTGTGACATCACAATGCAGTTTTTCCCATTGTGACATCACAATGCCCTTTCCCCCATTGTGACATCACAATGCCCTTTCCCCCATTGTGACATCCCAATGCACTTACCCCCATGCCCTTTCCCCCATTGTGACATCACAATGCAGTTTTCCCCATTGTGACATCACAATGCAGTTTTTCCCATTGTGACATCACAATGCCCTTTCCCCCATTGTGACATCACAATGCCCTTTTCCCCATTGTGACATCACATGGCCCTTTTCCCCATTATGACATCACAATGCAGTTTTTCCCATTGTGACATCACAATGCCCTTTCCCCCATTGTGACATCACAATGCCCTTTTCCCCATCGTGATATCACAATGCCCTTTCCCCCATTGTGACATCACAATGCCTTTTCCCCCATTGTGACATCACATTGCCCTTTTCCCTATTGTGACATCACAATGCAGTTTTCCCCATTGTGACATCACAATGCCCTTTCCCCCATTGTGACATCACAATGCAGTTTTTCCCATTGTGTCATCACAATGCCCTTTCCCCCATTGTGACATCACAATTCACTTTCCCCCATTGTGACATCACAATGCACTTTTCCCCCATTGTGACATCAGAATGCACTTTTCCCCATTGTGACATCACAATGCCCTTTCCCCCATTGTGACATCACAATGGCCTTTTTCCCATTGTGACATCACAATGCCCTTTCCCCCATTGTGACATCACAATGCCCTT
The DNA here is from genome assembly GCF_035609145.1 of Eleutherodactylus coqui. Lineage (NCBI taxonomy): Eukaryota > Metazoa > Chordata > Amphibia > Anura > Eleutherodactylidae > Eleutherodactylus > Eleutherodactylus coqui. The sequence goes on along the minus strand of NC_089839.1, from coordinate 208,341,736 downwards.
TCCCCCATTGTGACATCGCAATGCCCTTTACCCCATTGTGACATCACAATGCAGTTTTCCCCATTGTGACATCGCAATGCCCATTCCCCCATTGTGACATCACAATGCAGTTTTCCCCATTGTGACATCACAATGCCCTTTTCCCCATTGTGATATCACAATGCCCTTTCCTCCATTGTGACATCACAATGCCCTTTCCCCCATTGTAACATCACAATGCCCTTTCCCCCATTGTGATATCACAATTCACTTCCCCCCATTGTGACATCACAATGCCTTTTCTCCCATTGTGACATCACAATGCCCTTTCCCCCATTGTGACATTACAATGCCCTTTCCGCCATTGTGACATCACAATACAGTTTTCCCCATTGTGACATCACAATGCCCTTTCCCCCATTGTGACATCACAATACCATTTTCCCCATTGTGACATCACAATGCCCTTTACCCCATTGTGACATCACAATGCCCTCTCCCCCATTGTGACATCACAATGCACTTTTCCCCCATTGTGACATCACAATGCCCTTTCCCCCATTGTGACATCACAATGCCCTCTTCCCCATTGTGACATCACAATGCAGTTTTCCCCATTGTGACATCACAATGCCGTTTCCCCCATTGGAACATCACAATGCAGTTTAACCCATTGTGACATCACAATGCAGTTTTTCCCATTGTGACATCACAATGCAGTTTTTCCCATTGTGACATCACAATGCCCTTTACCCCATTGTGACATCACAATGCCCTTTCCCCCATTGTGACATCACAATGCCCTTTTCCCCATTGTGACATCACAATGCCCTTTTCCCCATTATGACATCACAATGCAGTTTTTCCCATTGTGACATCACAATGCCCTTTCCCCCATTATGACATCACAATGCCCTTTTCCCCATTCTGATATCACAATGCCCTTTTCCCCAATGTGACATCACAATGCCCTTTCCCCCATTGTGACATCACAATGCCCTTTCCACCATTGTGACATCACAATTCACTTTCCCCCATTGTGACATCACAATGCACTTTTCCCCCATTGTGACATCACAATGCACTTTTCCCCATTGTGACATCACAATGCCCTTTCCCCATTGTGACATCACAATGCCCTTTCCCCAATTGTGACATCACAATGCCCTTTTCCCTATTGTGACATCACAATGCAGTTTTCCCCATTGTGACATCACAATGCAGTTTTTCCCATTGTGACAACACAATGCCCTTTCCCCCATTGTGACATTACAATGCCCTTTCCCCCATTGTGACATCACAATGCCCTTTCCCCGATTGTGACATCACAATGCCCTTTCCCCCATTGTGACATCACAATGCCCTTTCCCCCATTGTTACATCACAATGCCCTTTCCCCCATTGTGACATCACAATGCAGTTTTCCCCATTGTGACATCACAATGCCCTTTCCCCCATTGTGACATCACAATGCAGTTTTTCCCATTGTGTCATCACAATGCCCTTTCCCCCATTGTGACATCACAATTCACTTTCCCCCATTGTGACATCACAATGCACTTTTCCCCCATTGTGACATCACAATGCACTTTTCCCCATTGTAACATCACAATGCACTTTTCCCCATTGTGACATCACAATGCCCTTTCCCCCATTGTGACATCACAATGCACTTTTCCCCCATTGCGACATCACAATGCCCTTTATCCCATTGTGACATCACAATGCCATTTCCCCCATTGTGACATCACAATGCCCTTTCCCCCATTGTGACATCACAATGCCCTTTCCCCCATTGTGACATCACAATGCCCTTTCCCCCATTGTGACATCACAATGCACTTTCCCCCATTGTGACATCACAATGCCCTTTCCCCCATTGTGACATCACAATGGCCTTTTCCCCATTGTGACATCACAATGCAGTTTTTCCCATTGTGACATAACAATGCCCTTTCCCCATTGTGACATCACAATGGCCTTTTCCCCATTGTGACATCACAATGCAGTTTTTCCCATTGTGACATAACAATGCCCTTTCCCCCATTGTGACATCACAATGCCCTTTCCCCCATTGTGAAATCACAATGCCCTTTCCCCCATTGTGACATCACAATGCAGTTACCCCCATTGTGACATCACAATCTACTTTCCCCCATTGTGACATCACAATGTTATTTCCCCCATTGTGACATCACAATGCCCATTTCCCCATTGTGACTTCACAATGCAGTTTTCCCCATTGTGACATCACAATGCCCTTTCCCCCATTGTGACATCACAATGCAGTTTTCCCCATTGTGACATCACAATGCCCTTTCCCCCATTGTGACATCACAATGCACTTTCCCCCATTGTGACATCACAATGCACTTTTCCCCCATTGTGACATCAAAATGCCCTTTCCCCATTGCGACATCACAATGCCCTTTCCCCCATTGTGACATCACAATGCCCTTTTCCTATTGTGACATCACAATGCCGTTTCCCCCATTGTGGCATCACAATGCCCTTTCCCCCATTGTGACATCACAATGCACTTACCCCCATTGTGACATCACAATGCATTTTCCCCCATTGTGACATCACAATGCACTTTTCCCCCATTGTGACATCACAATGCACTTTTCCCCATTGTGACATCACAATGCCCTTTCCCCCATTGTGAAATTACAATGCATTTTTCCCCCATTGTGACATCACAATGCCCTTTCCCCCATTGTGACATCACAATGGCCTTTTTCCCATTGTGACATCACAATACCCTTTCCCCCATTGTGACATCACAATGCCCTTTCCCCCATTGTGACATCGCAATGCCCTTTCCTCCATTGTGACATCACAATGCAGTTTTCCCCATTGTGACATCACAATGCCCATTCCCCCAATGTGACATCACAATGCAGTTTTCCCCATTGTGACATCACAATGCAGTTTTTCCCATTGTGACATCACAATGCCCTTTCCTCCATTGTGACATCACAATGCCCTTTTCCCCCATTGTGACATCACAATGCCTTTTCCCCCATTGTGATATCACAAAGCACTTTCCCCCATTGTGACATCATAATGCCCTTTCCCCCATTGTGAAATCACAATGCACTTTCCCCATTGTGACATCACAATGCCCTTTCCCCGATTGTGGCATCACAATGCCCTTTCCCCCATTGTGACATCACAATGCACTTTTCCCCCATTGTGACATCACAATGCCCTTTCCCCCATTGTGACATCACAATGCACTTTTCCCCCATTGTGACATCACAATGCCCTTTTTCCCATTGTGACATCACAATGCCCTTTCCCCCTTTGTGAAATCACAATGCCCTTTTCCCCACTGTGACATCACAATGCAGTTTTTCCCATTGTGACATCACAATGCAGTATTTCCCATTGTGACATCACAATGCCCTTTCCCCCATTGTGACATCACAATGCCCTTTCCCCCATTGTGACATCACAATGCACTTACCCCCATGCCCTTTCCCCCATTGTGACATCACAATGCAGTTTTCCCCATTGTGACATCACAATGCAGTTTTTCCCATTGTGACATCACAATGCCCTTTCCCCCATTGTGACATCACAATGCCCTTTTCCCCATTGTGACATCACATGGCCCTTTTCCCCATTATGACATCACAATGCAGTTTTTCCCATTGTGACATCACAATGCCCTTTCCCCCATTGTGACATCACAATGCCCTTTTCCCCATTGTGATATCACAATGCCCTTTCCCCCATTGTGACATCACAATGCCCTTTCCCCCATTGTGACATCACAATGCCCTTTCCCCCATTGTGACATCACAATTCACTTCCCCCCATTGTGACATCACAATGCACTTTTCCCCCCTTGTGACATCACAATGCACTTTTCCCCATTGTGACATCGCAATGCCTTTTCCCCCATTGTGACATCACAATGCCCTTTCCCCCATTGTGACATCACAATGCCCTTTTCCCTATTGTGACATCACAATGCAGTTTTTCCCATTGTGACATCACAATGCCCTTTCCCCCATTGTGACATCACAATGCAGTTTTTCCCATTGTGTCATCACAATGCCCTTTCCCCCATTGTGACATCACAATTCTCTTTCCCCCATTGTGACATCACAATGCACTTTTCCCCCATTGTGACATCACAATGCACTTTTCCCCATTGTGACATCACAATGCCCTTTCCCCCATTGTGACATCACAATGGCCTTTTTCCCATTGTGACATCACAATGCCCTTTCCCCCATTGTGACATCACAATGCCCTTTCCCCCATTGTGACATCGCAATGCCCTTTACCCCATTGTGACATCACAATGCAGTTTTCCCCATTGTGACATCGCAATGCCCATTCTCCCATTGTGACATCACAATGCAGTTTTCCCCATTGTGACATCACAATGCAGTTTTTCCCATTGTGACATCACAATGCCCTTTCCCCCATTGTGACATCACAATGCCCTTTTCCCCCATTGTGACATCGCAATGCCTTTTCCCCCATTGTGATATCACAATGCACTTTTCCCCATTGTGACATCACAATGCACTTTTCCCCCATTGTGACATCACAATGCCTTTTCCCCATTGCGACATCACAATGCCCTTTCCCCCATTGTGACATCACAATGCCCTTTTCCCTATTGTGACATCACAATGCAGTTTTCCCCATTGTGACATCACAATGGAGTTTCCCCCATTATGACATCACAATGCAGTTTTCCCCATTGTGACATCACAATGCAGTTTTTCCCATTGTGACATTACAATGCCCTTTCTCCCATTGAGACATCACAATGCCCTTTCCCCCATTGTGACATCACAATGCACTTACCCCCATTGTGACATCACAATGCATTTTCCCCCATTGTGACATCCCAATGCCCTTTCCCCCATTGTGAAATCACAATGCACTTTTCCCCCATTGTGACATCACAATGCCCTTTCCCCCATTGTGACATCACAATGGCCTTTTTCCCATTGTGACATCACAATGCCCTTTCCCCCATTGTGACATCACAATGCCCTTTCCCCCATTGTGACATCGCAATGCCCTTTCCTCCATTGTGACATCACAATGTAGTTTTCCCCATTGTGACATCACAATGCCCATTCCCCCATTGTGACATCACAATGCAGTTTTCCCCATTGTGACATCACAATGCAGTTTTTCCCATTGTGACATCACAATGCCCTTTCCCCCATTGTGACATCACAATGCCCTTTTTCCCATTGTGACATCACAATGCCCTTTCCCCCATTGTGACATCACAATGCCCTTTTCCCCCATTGTGACATCACAATGCCTTTCCCCCCATTGTGATATCACAAAGCACTTTCCCCCATTGTGACATCATAATGCCCTTTCCCCCATTGTGAAATCACAATGCACTTTCCCCATTGTGACATCACAATGCCCTTTCCCCCATTGTGGCATCACAATGCCCTTTCCCCCATTGTGACATCACAATGCACTTTTCCCCCATTGTGACATCACAATGCCCTTTCCCCCATTGTGACATCACAATGCACTTTTCCCCCATTGTGAAATCACAATGCCCTTTTTCCCATTGTGACATCACAATGCCCTTTCCCCCTTTGTGAAATCACAATGCCCTTTTCCCCACTGTGACATCATCATGCAGTTTTTCCCATTGTGACATCACAATGCAGTTTTTCCCATTGTGACATCACAATGCCCTTTCCCCCATTGTGACATCACAATGCCCTTTCCTCCATTGTGACATCACAATACACTTACCCCCATGCCCTTTCCCCCATTGTGACATCACAATGCAGTTTTCCCCATTGTGACATCACAATGCACTTTTTCCCATTGTGACATCACAATGCCATTTCCCCCATTGTGACATCACAATGCCCTTTTCCCCCATTGTGACATCACATGGCACTTTTCCCCATTATGACATCACAATGCAGTTTTTCCCATTGTGACATCACAATGCCCTTTCCCCCATTGTGACATCACAATGCCCTTTTCCCCATTGTGATATCACAATGCCCTTTCCCCCATTGTGACATCACAATGCCCTTTCCCCCATTGTGACATCACAATGCCCTTTCCCCCATTGTGACATCACAATTCACTTACCCCCATTGTGACATCACAATGCACTTTTCCCCCATTGTGACATCACAATGCACTTTTCCTCATTGTGACATCACAATGCCTTTTCCCCCATTGTGACATCACAATGCCCTTTCCCCATTGTGACATCACAATGCCCTTTTCCCTATTGTGACATCACAATGCAGTTTTCCCCATTGTGACATCACAATGCCCTTTCCCCCATTGTGACATCACAATGCAGTTTTTCCCATTGTGTCATCACAATGCCCTTTCCCCCATTGTGACATCACAATTCACTTTCCCCCATTGTGACATCACAATGCACTTTTCCCCCATTGTGACATCACAATGCACTTTTCCCCATTGTGACATTACAATGCCCTTTCCCCCATTGTGACATCACAATGGCCTTTTTCCCATTGTGACATCACAATGCCCTTTCCCCCATTGTGACATCACAATGCCCTTTCCCCCATTGTGACATCGCAATGCCCTTTCCCCCATTGTGACATCACAATGCAGTTTTCCCCATTGTGACATCAAAATGCCCATTCCCCCATTGTGACATCACAATGCAGTTTTCCCCATTGTGACATCACAATGCAGTTTTTCCCATTGTGACATCACAATGCCCTTTCCCCCATTGTGACATCACAATGCCCTTTTCCCCCATTGTGACATCACAATGCCTTTTCCCCCATTGTGATATCACAATGCACTTTTCCCCATTGTGACATCACAATGCACTTTTCCCCCATTGTGACATCACAATGCCTTTTCCCCATTGCGACATCACAATGCCATTTCCCCCATTGTGACATCACAATGCCCTTTTCCCTATTGTGACATCACAATGCAGTTTTCCCCATTGTGACATCACAATGCAGTTTCCCCCATTATGACATCACAATGCAGTTTTCCCCATTGTGACATCACAATGCAGTTTTTCCCATTGTGACATTACAATGCCCTTTCCCACATTGTGACATCACAATGCCCTTTCCCCCATTGTGACATCACAATGCACTTACCCCCATTGTGACATCACAATGCACTTTCCCCAATTGTGACATCACAATGCACTTTTCCCCTATTGTGACATCACAATGCACTTTTCCCCATTGTAACATCACAATGCCCTTTCCCCGTTGTGAAATCACAATGCACTTTCCCCATTGTGACATCACAATGCCCTTTCCCCATTGTGACATCACAATGCCGTTTCCCCCATTGTGGCATCACAATGCCCTTTCCCCCATTGTGACATCACAATGCACTTACCCCCATTGTGACATCACAATGCATTTTCCCCCATTGTGACATCACAATGCACTTTTCCCCCATTGTGACATCACAATGCACTTTTCCCCATTGTGACATCACAATGCCCTTTCCCCCATTGTGAAATTACAATGCATTTTCCCCCATTGTGACATCACAATGCCCTTTCCCCCATTGTGACATCACAATGGCCTTTTTCCCATTGTGACATCACAATGCCCTTTCCCCCATTGTGACATCACAATGCCCTTTCCCCCATTGTGACATCGCAATGCCCTTTCCTCCATTGTGACATCACAATGCAGTTTTCCCCATTGTGACATCACAATGCCCATTCCCCCAATGTGACATCACAATGCAGTTTTCCCCATTGTGACATCACAATGCAGTTTTTCCCATTGTGACATCACAATGCCCTTTCCTCCATTGTGACATCACAATGCCCTTTTCCCCCATTGTGACATCACAATGCCTTTTCCCCCATTGTGATATCACAAAGCACTTTCCCCCATTGTGACATCATAATGCCCTTTCCCCCATTGTGAAATCACAATGCACTTTCCCCATTGTGACATCACAATGCCCTTTCCCCCATTGTGACATCACAATGCACTTTTCCCCCATTGTGACATCACAATGCCCTTTCCCCCATTGTGACATCACAATGCACTTTTCCCCCATTGTGACATCACAATGCCCTTTTTCCCATTGTGACATCACAATGCCCTTTCCCCCTTTGTGAAATCACAATGCCCTTTTCCCCACTGTGACATCACAATGCAGTTTTTCCCATTGTGACATCACAATGCAGTATTTCCCATTGTGACATCACAATGCCCTTTCCCCCATTGTGACATCACAATGCCCTTTCCCCCATTGTGACATCACAATGCACTTACCCCCATGCCCTTTCCCCCATTGTGACATCACAATGCAGTTTTCCCCATTGTGACATCACAATGCAGTTTTTCCCATTGTGACATCACAATGCCCTTTCCCCCATTGTGACATCACAATGCCCTTTTCCCCATTGTGACATCACATGGCCCTTTTCCCCATTATGACATCACAATGCAGTTTTTCCCATTGTGACATCACAATGCCCTTTCCCCCATTGTGACATCACAATGCCCTTTCCCCATTGTGATATCACAATGCCCTTTCCCCCATTGTGACATCACAATGCCCTTTCCCCCATTGTGACATCACAATGACCTTTCCCCCATTGTGACATCACAATTCACTTCCCCCCATTGTGACATCACAATGCACTTTTCCCCCCTTGTGACATCACAATGCACTTTTCCCCATTGTGACATCACAATGCCTTTTCCCCCATTGTGACATCACAATGCCCTTTCCCCCATTGTGACATCACAATGCCCTTTTCCCTATTGTGACATCACAATGCAGTTTTCCCCATTGTGACATCACAATGCCCTTTCCCCCATTGTGACATCACAATGCAGTTTTTCCCATTGTGTCATCACAATGCCCTTTCCCCCATTGTGACATCACAATTCTCTTTCCCCCATTGTGACATCACAATGCACTTTTCCCCCATTGTGACATCACAATGCACTTTTCCCCATTGTGACATCACAATGCCCTTTCCCCCATTGTGACATCACAATGGCCTTTTTCCCATTGTGACATCACAATGCCCTTTCCCCCATTGTGACATCACAATGCCCTTTCCCCCATTGTGACATCGCAATGCCCTTTACCCCATTGTGACATCACAATGCAGTTTTCCCCATTGTGACATCGCAATGCCCATTCCCCCATTGTGACATCACAATGCAGTTTTCCCCATTGTGACATCACAATGCAGTTTTTCCCATTGTGACATCACAATGCCCTTTCCCCCATTGTGACATCACAATGCCCTTTTCCCCCATTGTGACATCGCAATGCCTTTTCCCCCATTGTGATATCACAATGCACTTTTCCCCATTGTGACATCACAATGCACTTTTCCCCCATTGTGACATCACAATGCCTTTTCCCCATTGCGACATCACAATGCCCTTTCCCCCATTGTGACATCACAATGCCCTTTTCCCTATTGTGACATCACAATGCAGTTTTCCCCATTGTGACATCACAATGGAGTTTCCCCCATTATGACATCACAATGCAGTTTTCCCCATTGTGACATCACAATGCAGTTTTTCCCATTGTGACATTACAATGCCCTTTCTCCCATTGAGACATCACAATGCCCTTTCCCCCATTGTGACATCACAATGCACTTACCCCCATTGTGACATCACAATGCATTTTCCCCCATTGTGACATCCCAATGCCCTTTCCCCCATTGTGAAATCACAATGCACTTTTCCCCCACTGTGACATCACAATGCCCTTTCCCCCATTGAGACATCACAATGGCCTTTCCCCCATTGTGACATCGCAATGCCCTTTCCTCCATTGTGACATCACAATGTAGTTTTCCCCATTGTGACATCACAATGCCCATTCCCCCATTGTGACATCACAATGCAGTTTTCCCCATTGTGACATCACAATGCAGTTTTTCCCCCATTGTGACATCACAATGCCCTTTTCCCCATTGTGACATCACAATGCCCTTTTTCCCATTGTGACATCACAATGCCCTTTCCCCCATTGTGACATCACAATGCCCTTTTCCCCCATTGTGACATCACAATGCCTTTCCCCCCATTGTGATATCACAAAGCACTTTCCCCCATTGTGACATCATAATGCCCTTTCCCCCATTGTGAAATCACAATGCACTTTCCCCATTGTGACATCACAATGCCCTTTCCCCCATTGTGGCATCACAATGCCCTTTCCCCCATTGTGACATCACAATGCACTTTTCCCCCATTGTGACATCACAATGCCCTTTCCCCCATTGTGACATCACAATGCACTTTTCCCCCATTGTGAAATCACAATGCCCTTTTTCCCATTGTGACATCACAATGCCCTTTCCCCCTTTGTGAAATCACAATGCCCTTTTCCCCACTGTGACATCATCATGCAGTTTTTCCCATTGTGACATCACAATGCATTTTTTCCCATTGTGACATCACAATGCCCTTTCCCCCATTGTGACATCACAATGCCCTTTCCTCCATTGTGACATCACAATACACTTACCCCCATGCCCTTTCCCCCATTGTGACATCACAATGCAGTTTTCCCCATTGTGACATCACAATGCACTTTTTCCCATTGTGACATCACAATGCCATTTCCCCCATTGTGACATCACAATGCCCTTTTCCCCCATTGTGACATCACATGGCACTTTTCCCCATTATGACATCACAATGCAGTTTTTCCCATTGTGACATCACAATGCCCTTTCCCCCATTGTGACATCACAATGCCCTTTTCCCCATTGTGATATCACAATGCCCTTTCCCCCATTGTGACATCACAATGCCCTTTCCCCCATTGTGACATCACAATGCCCTTTCCCCCATTGTGACATCACAATTCACTTACCCCCATTGTGACATCACAATGCACTTTTCCCCCATTGTGACATCACAATGCACTTTTCCTCATTGTGACATCACAATGCCTTTTCCCCCATTGTGACATCACAATGCCCTTTCCCCATTGTGACATCACAATGCCCTTTTCCCTATTGTGACATCACAATGCAGTTTTCCCCATTGTGACATCACAATGCCCTTTCCCCCATTGTGACATCACAATGCAGTTTTTCCCATTGTGTCATCACAATGCCCTTTCCCCCATTGTGACATCACAATTCACTTTCCCCCATTGTGACATCACAATGCACTTTTCCCCCATTGTGACATCACAATGCACTTTTCCCCATTGTGACATTACAATGCCCTTTCCCCCATTGTGACATCACAATGGCCTTTTTCCCATTGTGACATCACAATGCCCTTTCCCCCATTGTGACATCACAATGCCCTTTCCCCCATTGTGACATCGCAATGCCCTTTCCCCCATTGTGACATCACAATGCAGTTTTCCCCATTGTGACATCAAAATGCCCATTCCCCCATTGTGACATCACAATGCAGTTTTCCCCATTGTGACATCACAATGCAGTTTTTCCCATTGTGACATCACAATGCCCTTTCCCCCATTGTGACATCACAATGCCCTTTTCCCCCATTGTGACATCACAATGCCTTTTCCCCCATTGTGATATCACAATGCACTTTTCCCCATTGTGACATCACAATGCACTTTTCCCCCATTGTGACATCACAATGCCTTTTCCCCATTGCGACATCACAATGCCCTTTCCCCCATTGTGACATCACAATGCCCTTTTCCCTATTGTGACATCACAATGCAGTTTTCCCCATTGTGACATCACAATGCAGTTTCCCCCATTATGACATCACAATGCAGTTTTCCCCATTGTGACATCACAATGCAGTTTTTCCCATTGTGACATTACAATGCCCTTTCCCACATTGTGACATCACAATGCCCTTTCCCCCATTGTGACATCACAATGCACTTACCCCCATTGTGACATCACAATGCACTTTCCCCAATTGTGACATCACAATGCACTTTTCCCCTATTGTGACATCACAATGCACTTTTCCCCATTGTGACATCACAATGCCCTTTCCCCATTGTGAAATCACAATGCACTTTCCCCATTGTGACATCACAATGCCCTTTCCCCATTGTGAAATCACAATGCCCTTTCCCCCATTATGACATTACAATGCAGTTTTCCCCATTGTGACATCACAATGCAGTTTTTCCCATTGTGACATTACAATGCCCTTTCCCCCATTGTGACATCACAATGCCCTTTCTCCCATTGTGACATCACAATGCACTTTTCCCCCATTGTGACATCACAATGCCCTTTTTCCCATTGTGACATCACAATGCCCTTTCCCCATGGTGAAATCACAATGCCCTTTCCCCCATTGTGACATCACAATGCACTTTTCCCCCATTATAACATCACAGTGCCCTTTTTCCCATTGTGACATCACAATGCCCTTTCCCCATTGTGAAATCACAATGCCCTTTTCCCCATTGTGACATCACAATGCAGTTTTCCCCATTGTGACATCACAATGCCGTTTCCCCCATTGTGACATCACAATGCAGTTTAACCCATTGTGACATCACAATGCAGTTTTCCCCATTGTGACATCACAATGCAGTTTTTCCCATTGTGACATCACAATGCCCTTTCCCCCATTGTGACATCACAATGCCCTTTTCCCCCATTATGACATCACAATGCCCTTTTCCCCATTATGACATCACAATGCAGTTTTTCACATTGTGACATCACAATGCCCTTTCCCCATTGTGACATCACAATGCCCTTTTCCCCATTGTGATATCACAATGCCCTTTCTTCCATTGTGACAACACAATGCCCTTTCCCCCATTGTGACATCCCAATGCCCTTTCCCCCATTGTGATATCACAATTCACTTCCCCCCATTGTGACATCACAATGCACTTTTCCCCCATTGTGACATCACAATGCACTTTTCCCCATTGTGACATCACAATGCCTTTTCCCCCATTGTGACATCACAATGCCCTTTTCCCTATTGTGACATCACAATGCAGTTTTCCCCATTGTGACATCACAATGCAGTTTTTCCCATTGTGACATCACAATGCCCTTTCCCCCATTGTGACATTACAATGCCCTTTCCCCCATTGTGACATCACAATGCAGTTTTCCCCATTGTGACATCACAATGCCTTTTCCCCCATTGTGACATCACAATGCCCTTTTCCCTATTGTGACATCACAATGCAGTTTTCCCCATTGTGACATCACAATGCAGTTTTTCCCATTGTGACATCACAATGCCCTTTCCCCCATTGTGACATTACAATGCCCTTTCCCCCATTGTGACATCACAATGCAGTTTTCCCCATTGTGACATCACAATGCAGTTTCCCCCATTATGACATCACAATGCAGTTTTCCCCATTGTGACATCACAATGCAGTTTTTCCCATTGTGACATTACAATGCCCTTTCTCCCATTGAGACATCACAATGCCCTTTCCCCCATTGTGACATCACAATGCACTTACCCCCATTGTGACATCACAATGCATTTTCCCCCATTGTGACATCACTATGCACTTTTCCCCCATTGTGACATCACAATGCACTTTTCCCCATTGTGACATCCCAATGCCCTTTCCCCCATTGTGAAATCACAATGCACTTTTCCCCCATTGTGACATCACAATGACCTTTCCCCCATTGTGACATCACAATGGCCTTTTTCCCATTGTGACATCACAATGCCCTTTCCCCCATTGTGACATCACAATGCCCTTTCCCCCATTGTGACATCGCAATGCCGTTTTCCCCATTGTGACATCACAATGTAGTTTTCCCCATTGTGACATCACAATGCCCATTCCCCCATTGTGACATCACAATGCAGTTTTCCCCATTGTGACATCACAATGCAGTTTTTCCCATTGTGACATCACAATGCCCTTTCCCCCATTGTGACATCACAATGCCCTTTTCCCCCAATGTGACATCACAATGCCTTTTCCCCCATTGTGATATCACAAAGCACTTTCCCCCATTGTGACATCATAATGCCCTTTCCCCCATTGTGAAATCACAATGCACTTTCCCCATTGTGACATCACAATGCCCTTTCCCCCATTGTGGCATCACAATGCCCTTTCCCCCATTGTGACATCACAATGCACTTTTCCCCCATTGTGACATCACAATGCCCTTTCCCCCATTGTGACATCACAATGCACTTTTCCCCCATTGTGACATCACAATGCCCTCTCCCCCATTGTGACATCACAATGCCCTTTCCCCCTTTGTGAAATCACAATGCCCTTTTCCCCACTGTGACATCACAATGCAGTTTTTCCCATTGTGACATCACAATGCAGTTTTTCCCATTGTGACATCACAATGCCCTTTCCCCCATTGTGACATCACAATGCCCTTTCCCCCATTGTGACATCACAATACACTTACCCCCATGCCCTTTCCCCCATTGTGACATCACAATGCAGTTTTCCCCATTGTGACATCACATGGCCCTTTTCCCCATTATGACATCACAATGTAGTTTTTCCCATTGTGACATCACAATGCCCTTTCCCCCATTGTGACATCACAATGCCCTTTTCCCCATTGTGATATCACAATGCCCTTTCCCCCATTGTGACATCACAATGCCCTTTCCCCCATTGTGACATCACAATGCAGTTTTCCCCATTGTGACATCACAATGCCCTTTCCCCCATTGTGACATCACAATACCATTTTCCCCATTGTGACATCACAATGCCCTTTACCCCATTGTGACATCACAATGCCCTTTCCCCATTGTGACATCACAATGCCCTTTTCCCTATTGTGACATCACAATGCAGTTTTCCCCATTGTGACATCACAATGCCGTTTCCCCCATTGTGACATCACAATGCAGTTTTTCCCATTGTGTCATCACAATGCCCTTTCCCCCATTGTGACATCACAATTCACTTTCCCCCATTGTGACATCACAATGCACTTTTCCCCCATTGTGACATCACAATGCACTTTTCCCTTGTGTCATTACAATGCCCTTTCCCCCATTGTGACATCACAATGGCCTTTTTCCCATTGTGACATCACAATGCCCTCTCCCCCATTGTGACATCGCAATGCCCTTTCCCCCATTGTGACATCACAATGCACTTTTCCCCATTGTGACATCACAATGCCTTTTCCCCCATTGTGACATCACAATGCCCTTTTCCCTATTGTGACATCACAATGCAGTTTTCCCCATTGTGACATCACAATGCAGTTTTTCCCATTGTGACATCACAATGCCCTTTCCCCCATTGTGACATTACAATGCCCTTTCCCCCATTGTGACATCACAATGCAGTTTTCCCCATTGTGACATCACAATGCCTTTTCCCCCATTGTGACATCACAATGCCCTTTTCCCTATTGTGACATCACAATGCAGTTTTCCCCATTGTGACATCACAATGCAGTTTTTCCCATTGTGACATCACAATGCCCTTTCCCCCATTGTGACATTACAATGCCCTTTCCCCCATTGTGACATCACAATGCAGTTTTCCCCATTGTGACATCACAATGCAGTTTCCCCCATTATGACATCACAATGCAGTTTTCCCCATTGTGACATCACAATGCAGTTTTTCCCATTGTGACATTACAATGCCCTTTCTCCCATTGAGACATCACAATGCCCTTTCCCCCATTGTGACATCACAATGCACTTACCCCCATTGTGACATCACAATGCATTTTCCCCCATTGTGACATCACTATGCACTTTTCCCCCATTGTGACATCACAATGCACTTTTCCCCATTGTGACATCCCAATGCCCTTTCCCCCATTGTGAAATCACAATGCACTTTTCCCCCATTGTGACATCACAATGACCTTTCCCCCATTGTGACATCACAATGGCCTTTTTCCCATTGTGACATCACAATGCCCTTTCCCCCATTGTGACATCACAATGCCCTTTCCCCCATTGTGACATCGCAATGCCGTTTTCCCCATTGTGACATCACAATGTAGTTTTCCCCATTGTGACATCACAATGCCCATTCCCCCATTGTGACATCACAATGCAGTTTTCCCCATTGTGACATCACAATGCAGTTTTTCCCATTGTGACATCACAATGCCCTTTCCCCCATTGTGACATCACAATGCCCTTTTCCCCCAATGTGACATCACAATGCCTTTTCCCCCATTGTGATATCACAAAGCACTTTCCCCCATTGTGACATCATAATGCCCTTTCCCCCATTGTGAAATCACAATGCACTTTCCCCATTGTGACATCACAATGCCCTTTCCCCCATTGTGGCATCACAATGCCCTTTCCCCCATTGTGACATCACAATGCACTTTTCCCCCATTGTGACATCACAATGCCCTTTCCCCCATTGTGACATCACAATGCACTTTTCCCCCATTGTGACATCACAATGCCCTCTCCCCCATTGTGACATCACAATGCCCTTTCCCCCTTTGTGAAATCACAATGCCCTTTTCCCCACTGTGACATCACAATGCAGTTTTTCCCATTGTGACATCACAATGCAGTTTTTCCCATTGTGACATCACAATGCCCTTTCCCCCATTGTGACATCACAATGCCCTTTCCCCCATTGTGACATCACAATACACTTACCCCCATGCCCTTTCCCCCATTGTGACATCACAATGCAGTTTTCCCCATTGTGACATCACATGGCCCTTTTCCCCATTATGACATCACAATGTAGTTTTTCCCATTGTGACATCACAATGCCCTTTCCCCCATTGTGACATCACAATGCCCTTTTCCCCATTGTGATATCACAATGCCCTTTCCCCCATTGTGACATCACAATGCCCTTTCCCCCATTGTGACATCACAATGCAGTTTTCCCCATTGTGACATCACAATGCCCTTTCCCCCATTGTGACATCACAATACCATTTTCCCCATTGTGACATCACAATGCCCTTTACCCCATTGTGACATCACAATGCCCTTTCCCCATTGTGACATCACAATGCCCTTTTCCCTATTGTGACATCACAATGCAGTTTTCCCCATTGTGACATCACAATGCCGTTTCCCCCATTGTGACATCACAATGCAGTTTTTCCCATTGTGTCATCACAATGCCCTTTCCCCCATTGTGACATCACAATTCACTTTCCCCCATTGTGACATCACAATGCACTTTTCCCCCATTGTGACATCACAATGCACTTTTCCCTTGTGTCATTACAATGCCCTTTCCCCCATTGTGACATCACAATGGCCTTTTTCCCATTGTGACATCACAATGCCCTCTCCCCCATTGTGACATCGCAATGCCCTTTCCCCCATTGTGACATCACAATGCAGTTTTCCCCATTGTGACATCACAATGCCCATTCCCCCATTGTGACATCACAATGCAGTTTTCCCTATTGTGACATCACAATGCAGTTTTTCCCATTGTGACATCACAATGCCCTTTCCCCCGTTGTGACATCACAATGCCCTTTTCCCCATTGTGACATCACATGGCCCTTTTCCCCATTATGACATCACAATGCAGTTTTTCCCATTGTGACATCACAATGCCCTTTCCCCCATTGTGACATCACAATGCCCTTTTCCCCATTGTGATATCACAATGCCCTTTCCCCCATTGTGACATCACAATGCCCTTTCCCCCATTGTGACATCACAATGCCCTTTCCCCCATTGTGACATCACAATTCACTTCCCCCCATTGTGACATCACAATGCACTTTTCCCCCATTGTGACATCACAATGCACTTTTCCCATTGTGACATCACAATGCCTTTTCCCCCATTGTGACATCACAATGCCCTTTCCCCCATTGTGACATCACAATGCCCTTTTCCCTATTGTGACATCACAATGCAGTTTTCCCCATTGTGACATCACAATGCCCATTCCCCCATTGTGACATCACAATGCAGTTTTTCCAATTGTGTCATCACAATGCCCTTTCCCCCATTGTGACATCACAATTCACTTTCCCCCATTGTGACATCACAATGCACTTTTCCCCCATTGTGACATCACAATGCACTTTTCCCCATTGTGACATCACAATGCCCTTTCCCCCATTGTGACATCACAATGGCCTTTTTCCCATTGTGACATCACAATGCCCTTTCCCCCATTGTGACATCACAATGCCCTTTCCCCCATTGTGACATCGCAATGCCCTTTACCCCATTGTGACATCACAATGCAGTTTTCCCCATTGTGACATCGCAATGCCCATTCCCCCATTGTGACATCACAATGCAGTTTTCCCCATTGTGACATCACAATGCAGTTTTTCCCATTGTGACATCACAATGCCCTTTCCCCCATTGTGACATCACAATGCCCTTTTCCCCCATTGTGACATCACAATGCCTTTTCCCCCATTGTGATATCACAATGCAGTTTCCCCCATTATGACATCACAATGCAGTTTTCCCCATTGTGACATCACAATGCAGTTTTTCCCATTGTGACATTACAATGCCCTTTCTCCCATTGAGACATCACAATGCCCTTTCCCCCATTGTGACATCACAATGCACTGTTCCCCATTGTGACATCCCAATGCCCTTTCCCCCATTGTGAAATCACAATCCACTTTTCCCCCATTGTGACATCACAATGCCCTTTCCCCCATTGTGACATCACAATGGCCTTTTTCCCATTGTGACATCACAATGCCCTTTCCCCCATTGTGACATCACAATGCCCTTTCCCCCATTGTGACATCGCAATGCCCTTTCCTCCATTGTGACATCACAATGTAGTTTTCCCCATTGTGACATCACAATGCCCATTCCCCCATTGTGACATCACAATGCAGTTTTCCCCATTGTGTAATCACAATGCAGTTTTTCCCATTGTGACATCACAATGCCCTTTCCCCCATTGTGACATCACAATGCCCTTTTCCCCCATTGTGACATCACAATGCCTTTTCCCCCATTGTGATATCACAAAGCACTTTCCCCCATTGTGACATCATAATGCCCTTTCCCCCATTGTGAAATCACAATGCACTTTCCCCATTGTGACATCACAATGCCCTTTCCCCCATTGTGGCATCACAATGCCCTTTCCCCCATTGTGACATCACAATGCACTTTTCCCCCATTATGACATCACAATGCCCTTTCCCCCATTGTGACATCACAATGCACTTTTCCCCCATTGTGACATCACAATGCCCTTTTTCCCATTGTGACATCACAATGCCCTTTCCCCCTTTGTGAAATCACAATGCCCTTTTCCCCACTGTGACATCACAATGCAGTTTTTCCCATTGTGACATCACAATGCAGTTTTTCCCATTGTGACATCACAATGCCCTTTCCCCCATTGTGACATCACAATGCCCTTTCCCCCATTGTGACATCACAATACACTTACCCCCATGCCCTTTCCCCCATTGTGACATCACAATGCAGTTTTCCCCATTGTGACATCACAATGCACTTTTTCCCATTGTGACATCACAATGCCATTCCCCCCATTGTGACATCACAATGCCCTTTTCCCCCATTGTGACATCACATGGCCCTTTTCCCCATTATGACATCACAATGCAGTTTTTCCCATTGTGACATCACAATGCCCTTTCCCCCATTGTGACATCACAATGCCCTTTTCCCCATTGTGATATCACAATGCCCTTTCCCCCATTGTGACATCACAATGCCCTTTCCCCCATTGTGACATCACAATGCCCTTTCCCCCATTGTGACATCACAATTCACTTCCCCCCATTGTGACATCACAATGCACTTTTCCCCCATTGTGACATCACAATGCACTTTTCCTCATTGTGACATCACAATGCCTTTTCCCCCATTGTGACATCACAATGCCCTTTCCCCATTGTGACATCACAATGCCCTTTTCCCTATTGTGACATCACAATGCAGTTTTCCCCATTGTGACATCACAATGCCCTTTCCCCCATTGTGACATCACAATGCAGTTTTTCCCATTGTGTCATCACAATGCCCTTTCCCCCATTGTGACATCACAATTCACTTTCCCCCATTGTGACATCACAATGCACTTTTCCCCCATTGTGACATCACAATGCACTTTTCCCCATTGTGACATTACAATGCCCTTTCCCCCATTGTGACATCACAATGGCCTTTTTCCCATTGTGACATCACAATGCCCTTTCCCCCATTGTGACATCACAATGCCCTTTCCCCCATTGTGACATCGCAATGCCCTTTCCCCCATTGTGACATCACAATGCAGTTTTCCCCATTGTGACATCACAATGCCCATTCCCCCATTGTGACATCACAATGCAGTTTTTCCCATTGTGACATCACAATGCCCTTTCCCCCATTGTGACATCACAATGCCTTTTCCCCCATTGTGATATCACAATGCACTTTTCCCCATTGTGACATCACAATGCACTTTTCCCCCATTGTGACATCACAATGCCTTTTCCCCATTGCGACATCACAATGCCCTCTCCCCCATTGTGACATCACAATGCCCTTTTCCCTATTGTGACATCACAATGCAGTTTTCCCCATTGTGACATCACAATGCAGTTTCCCCCATTATGACATCACAATGCAGTTTTCCCCATTGTGACATCACAATGCAGTTTTTCCCATTGTGACATTACAATGCCCTTTCCCCCATTGTGACATCACAATGCCCTTTCCCCCATTGTGACATCACAATGCACTTACCCCCATTGTGACATCACAATGCACTTTCCCCAATTGTGACATCACAATGCACTTTTCCCCTATTGTGACATCACAATGCACTTTTCCCCATTGTGACATCACAATGCCCTTTCCCCATTGTGAAATCACAATGCACTTTCCCCATTGTGACATCACAATGCCCTTTCCCCATTGTGAAATCACAATGCCCTTTCCCCCATTATGACATCACAATGCAGTTTTCCCCATTGTGACATCACAATGCAGTTTTTCCCATTGTGACATTACAATGCCCTTTCCCCCATTGTGACATCACAATGCCCTTTCCCCCATTGTGACATCACAATGCACTTTTCCCCCATTGTGACATCACAATGCCCTTTTTCCCATTGTGACATCACAATGCCCTTTCCCCATGGTGAAATCACAATGCCCTTTCCCCCATTGTGACATCACAATGCACTTTTCCCCCATTGTAACATCACAGTGCCCTTTTTCCCATTGTGACATCACAATGCCCTTTCCC
Source organism: Eleutherodactylus coqui (assembly GCF_035609145.1). Classification (NCBI taxonomy): domain Eukaryota; kingdom Metazoa; phylum Chordata; class Amphibia; order Anura; family Eleutherodactylidae; genus Eleutherodactylus; species Eleutherodactylus coqui. The sequence continues at coordinate 208,320,628 of NC_089839.1, read as the reverse complement.
CATTGTGAAATCACAATGCCCTTTTCCCCATTGTGACATCACAATGCAGTTTTCCCCATTGTGACATCACAATGCCGTTTCCCCCATTGTGACATCACAATGCAGTTTAACCCATTGTGACATCACAATGCAGTTTTCCCCATTGTGACATTACAATGCAGTTTTTCCCATTGTGACATCACAATGCCCTTTCCCCCATTGTGACATCACAATGCCCTTTTCCCCCATTATGACATCACAATGCCCTTTTCCCCATTATGACATCACAATGCAGTTTTTCACATTGTGACATCACAATGCCCTTTCCCCATTGTGACATCACAATGCCCTTTTCCCCATTGTGATATCACAATGCCCTTTCCTCCATTGTGACATCACAATGCCCTTTCCCCCATTGTGACATCACAATGCCCTTTCCCCCATTGTGATATCACAATTCACTTCCCCCCATTGTGACATCACAATGCACTTTTCCCCCATTGTGACATCACAATGCACTTTTCCCCATTGTGACATCACAATGCCTTTTCCCCCATTGTGACATCACAATGTCCTTTTCCCTATTGTGACATCACAATGCAGTTTTCCCCATTGTGACATCACAATGCAGTTTTTCCCATTGTGACATCACAATGCCCTTTCCCCCATTGTGGCATTACAATGCCCTGTTCCCCATTGTGACATCACAATGCAGTTTTCCCCATTGTGACATCACAATGCCTTTTCCCCCATTGTGACATCACAATGCCCTTTTCCCTATTGTGACATCACAATGCAGTTTTCCCCATTGTGACATCACAATGCAGTTTTTCCCATTGTGACATCACAATGCCCTTTCCCCCATTGTGACATTACAATGCCCTTTCCCCCATTGTGACATCACAATGCAGTTTTCCCCATTGTGACATCACAATGCAGTTTCCGCCATTATGACATCACAATGCAGTTTTCCCCATTGTGACATCACAATGCAGTTTTTCCCATTGTGACATTACAATGCCGTTTCTCCCATTGAGACATCACAATGCCCTTTCCCCCATTGTGACATCACAATGCACTTACCCCCATTGTGACATCACAATGCATTTTCCCCCATTGTGACATCACTATGCACTTTTCCCCCATTGTGACATCACAATGCACTTTTCCCCATTGTGACATCCCAATGCCCTTTCCCCCATTGTGAAATCACAATGCACTTTTCCCCCATTGTGACATCACAATGCCCTTTCCCCCATTGTGACATCACAATGGCCTTTTTCCCATTGTGACATCACAATGCCCTTTCCCCCATTGTGACATCACAATGCCCTTTCCCCCATTGTGACATCGCAATGCCCTTTCCTCCATTGTGACATCACAATGTAGTTTTCTCCATTGTGACATCACAATGCCCATTCCCCCATTGTGACATCACAATGCAGTTTTCCCCATTGTGACATCACAATGCAGTTTTTCCCATTGTGACATCACAATGCCCTTTCCCCCATTGTGACATCACAATGCCATTTTCCCCCATTGTGACATCACAATGCCTTTTCCCCCATTGTGATATCACAAAGCACTTTCCCCCATTGTGACATCATAATGCCCTTTCCCCCATTGTGAAATCACAATGCACTTTCCCCATTGTGACATCACAATGCCCTTTCCCCCATTGTGGCATCACAATGCCCTTTCCCCCATTGTGACATCACAATGCACTTTTCCCCCATTGTGACATCACAATGCCCTTTCCCCCATTGTGACATCACAATGCACTTTTCCCCCATTGTGACATCACAATGCCCTTTTTCCCATTGTGACATCACAATGCCCTTTCCCCCTTTGTGAAATCACAATGCCCTTTTCCCCACTGTGACATCACAATGCAGTTTTTCCCATTGTGACATCACAATGCAGTTTTTCCCATTGTGACATCACAATGCCCTTTCCCCCATTGTGACATCACAATGCCCTTTCCCCCATTGTGACATCACAATACACTTACCCCCATGCCCTTTCCCCCATTGTGACATCACAATGCAGTTTTCCCCATTGTGACATCACAATGCACTTTTTCCCATTGTGACATCACAATGCCGTTTCCCCCATTGTGACATCACAATGCCCTTTTCCCCCATTGTGACATCACATGGCCCTTTTCCACATTATGACATCACAATGCAGTTTTTCGCATTGTGACATCACAATGCCCTTTCCCCCATTGTGACATCACAATGCCCTTTTCCCCATTGTGATATCACAATGCCCTTTCCCCCATTGTGACATCACAATGCCCTTTCCCCCATTGTGACATCACAATGCCCTTTCCCCCATTGTGACATCACAATTCACTTCCCCCCATTGTGACATCACAATGCACTTTTCCCCCATTGTGACATCACAATGCACTTTTCCTCATTGTGACATCACAATGCCTTTTCCCCCATTGTGACATCACAATGCCCTTTCCCCATTGTGACATCACAATGCCCTTTTCCCTATTGTGACATCACAATGCAGTTTTCCCCATTGTGACATCACAATGCCCTTTCCCCCATTGTGACATCACAATGCAGTTTTTCCCATTGTGTCATCACAATGCCCTTTCCCCCATTGTGACATCACAATTCACTTTCCCCCATTGTGACATCACAATGCACTTTTCCCCCATTGTGACATCACAATGCACTTTTCCCCATTGTGACATTACAATGCCCTTTCCCCCATTGTGACATCACAATGGCCTTTTTCCCATTGTGACATCACAATGCCCTTTCCCCCATTGTGACATCACAATGCCCTTTCCCCCATTGTGACATCGCAATGCCCTTTCCCCCATTGTGACATCACAATGCAGTTTTCCCCATTGTGACATCACAATGCCCATTCCCCCATTGTGACATCACAATGCAGTTTTCCCCATTGTGACATCACAATGCAGTTTTTCCCATTGTGACATCACAATGCCCTTTCCCCCATTGTGACATCACAATGCCCTTTTCCCCCATTGTGACATCACAATGCCTTTTCCCCCATTGTGATATCACAATGCACTTTTCCCCATTGTGACATCGCAATGCACTTTTCCCCCATTGTGACATCACCATGCCTTTTCCCCATTGCGACATCACAATGCCCTTTCCCCCATTGTGACATCACAATGCCCTTTTCCCTATTGTGACATCACAATGCAGTTTTCCCCATTGTGACATCACAATGCAGTTTCCCCCATTATGACATCACAATGCAGTTTTCCCCATTGTGACATCACAATGCAGTTTTTCCCATTGTGACATTACAATGCCCTTTCCCCCATTGTGACATCACAATGCCCTTTCCCCCATTGTGACATCACAATGCACTTACCCCCATTGTGACATCACAATGCACTTTCCCCAATTGTGACATCACAATGCACTTTTCCCCTATTGTGACATCACAATGCCCTTTCCCCATTGTGAAATCACAATGCCCTTTCCCCCATTGTGACATCACAATGCACTTTTCCCCCATTGTAACATCACAGTGCCCTTTTTCCCATTGTGACATCACAATGCCCTTTCCCCATTGTGAAATCACAATGCCCTTTTCCCCATTGTGACATCACAATGCAGTTTTCCCCATTGTGGCATCACAATGCCGTTTCCCCCATTGTGACATCACAATGCAGTTTAACCCATTGTGACATCACAATGCAGTTTTCCCCATTGTGACATCACAATGCAGTTTTTCCCATTGTGACATCACAATGCCCTTTCCCCCATTGTGACATTACAATGCCCTTTCCCCCATTGTGACATCACAATGCAGTTTTCCCCATTGTGACATCACAATGCCCTTTCCCCCATTGTGACATCACAATACCATTTTCCCCATTGTGACATCACAATGCCCTTTACCCCATTGTGACATCACAATGCCCTCTCCCCCATTGTGACATCACAATGCACTTTTCCCCCATTGTGACATCACAATGCCCTTTCCCCCATTGTGACATCACAATGCACTTTTCCCCCATTGTGACATCACAATGCACTTTTCCCCCATTGTGACATCACAATGCACTTTTCCCCCATTGTGACATCACAATGCCCTTTCCCCCTTTGTGAAATCACAATGCCCTTTTCCCCACTGTGACATCACAATGCAGTTTTTCCCATTGTGACATCACAATGCAGTTTTTCCCATTGTGATATCACAATGCCCTTTCCCCCATTGTGACATCACAATGCCCTTTCCCCCATTGTGACATCACAATACACTTACCCCCATGCCCTTTCCCCCATTGTGACATCACAATGCAGTTTTCCCCATTGTGACATCACAATGCACTTTTTCCCATTGTGACATCACAATGCCATTTCCCCCATTGTGACATCACAATGCCCTTTTCCCCCATTGTGACATCACATGGCCCTTTTCCACATTATGACATCACAATGCAGTTTTTCCCATTGTGACATCACAATGCCCTTTCCCCCATTGTGACATCACAATGCCCTTTTCCCCATTGTGATATCACAATGCCCTTTCCCCCATTGTGACATCACAATGCCCTTTCCCCCATTGTGACATCACAATGCCCTTTCCCCCATTGTGACATCACAATTCACTTCCCCCCATTGTGACATCACAATGCACTTTTCCCCCATTGTGACATCACAATGCACTTTTCCTCATTGTGACATCACAATGCCTTTTCCCCCATTGTGACATCACAATGCCCTTTCCCCATTGTGACATCACAATGCCCTTTTCCCTATTGTGACATCACAATGCAGTTTTCCCCATTGTGACATCACAATGCCCTTTCCCCCATTGTGACATCACAATGCAGTTTTTCCCATTGTGTCATCACAATGCCCTTTCCCCCATTGTGACATCACAATTCACTTTCCCCCATTGTGACATCACAATGCACTTTTCCCCCATTGTGACATCACAATGCACTTTTCCCCATTGTGACATTACAATGCCCTTTCCCCCATTGTGACATCACAATGGCCTTTTTCCCATTGTGACATCACAATGCCCTTTCCCCCATTGTGACATCACAATGCCCTTTCCCCCATTGTGACATCGCAATGCCCTTTCCCCCATTGTGACATCACAATGCAGTTTTCCCCATTGTGACATCACAATGCCCATTCCCCCATTGTGACATCACAATGCAGTTTTCCCCATTGTGACATCACAATGCAGTTTTTCCCATTGTGACATCACAATGCCCTTTCCCCCATTGTGACATCACAATGCCCTTTTCCCCCATTGTGACATCACAATGCCTTTTCCCCCATTGTGATATCACAATGCACTTTTCCCCATTGTGACATCGCAATGCACTTTTCCCCCATTGTGACATCACCATGCCTTTTCCCCATTGCGACATCACAATGCCCTTTCCCCCATTGTGACATCACAATGCCCTTTTCCCTATTGTGACATCACAATGCAGTTTTCCCCATTGTGACATCACAATGCAGTTTCCCCCATTATGACATCACAATGCAGTTTTCCCCATTGTGACATCACAATGCAGTTTTTCCCATTGTGACATTACAATGCCCTTTCCCCCATTGTGACATCACAATGCCCTTTCCCCAATTGTGACATCACAATGCACTTTTCCCCTATTGTGACATCACAATGCCCTTTCCCCATGGTGAAATCACAATGCCCTTTCCCCCATTGTGACATCACAATGCACTTTTCCCCCATTGTAACATCACAGTGCCCTTTTTCCCATTGTGACATCACAATGCCCTTTCCCCATTGTGAAATCACAATGCCCTTTTCCCCATTGTGACATCACAATGCAGTTTTCCCCATTGTGGCATCACAATGCAGTTTTCCCCATTGTGACATCACAATGCAGTTTTTCCCATTGTGACATCACAATGCCCTTTCCCCCATTGTGACATTACAATGCCCTTTCCCCCATTGTGACATCACAATGCAGTTTTCCCCATTGTGACATCACAATGCAGTTTTCCCCATTGTGACATCACAATGCCCTTTCCCCCATTGTGACATCACAATACCATTTTCCCCATTGTGACATCACAATGCCCTTTACCCCATTGTGACATCACAATGCCCTCTCCCCCTTGTGACATCACAATGCACTTTTCCCCCATTGTGACATCACAATGCCCTTTCCCCCATTGTGACATCACAATGTCCTTTTCCCCATTGTGACATCACAATGCAGTTTTCCCCATTGGAACATCACAATGCAGTTTAACCCATTGTGACATCACAATGCAGTTTTTCCCATTGTGACATCACAATGCAGTTTTTCCCATTGTGACATCACAATGCCCTTTCCCCCATTGTGACATCACAATGCCCTTTCCCCCATTGTGACATCACAATGCAATTACCCCCATTGTGACATCACAATGCCCTTTCCCCCATTGTGACATCACAATGCAGTTTTCCCCATTGTGACATCACAATGCCCTTTCCCCCATTGTGACATCACAATGCAGTTTTCCCCATTGTGACATCACAATGCAGTTTTTCCCATTGTGACATCACAATTCCCTTTCCCCCATTGTGACATCACAATGCCCTTTTCCCCCATTCTGACATCACAATGCCCTTTTCCCCATTATGCCATCACAATGCAGTTTTTCCCATTGTGACATCACAATGCCCTTTCCCCCATTATGACATCACAATGCCCTTTTCCCATTGTGATATCACAATGCCCTTTCCCCCATTGTGACATCACAATGCCCTCTCCCCCATTGTGACATCACAATGCCCTTTCCCCCATTCTGACATCACAATTCACTTTCCCCCATTGTGACATCACAATGCACTTTTCCACCATTGTGACATCACAATGCACTTTTCCCCATTGTGACATCACCATGCCCTTTCCCCCATTGTGACATCACAATGCCCTTTCCCCAATTGTGACATCACAATGCCCTTTTCCCTATTGTGACATCACAATGCAGTTTTTCCCATTGTGACATCACAATGCCCTTTCCCCCATTGTGACATTACAATGCCCTTTCCCCCATTGTGACATCACAATGCCCTTTCCCCCATTGTGACATCACAATGCCCTTTCCCTCATTGTGACATCACAATGCCCTTTCCCCCATTGTTACATCACAATGCCCTTTCCCCCATTGTGACATCACAATGCAGTTTTCCCCATTGTGACATCACAATGCCCTTTCCCCCATTGTGACATCAAAATGCAGTTTTTCCCATTGTGACATCACAATGCAGTTTCCCCCATTGTGACATCACAATTCACTTTCCCCCATTGTGACATCACAATGCACTTTTCCCCAATTGTGACATCACAATGCACTTTTCCCCATTGTGAAATCACAATGCCCTTTCCCCCATTGTGACATCACAATGCCCTTTCCCCCATTGTGACATCACAATGCAGTTTTCCCCATTGTGACATCACAATGCAGTTTTTCCCATTGTGACATCACAATTCCCTTTCCCCCATTGTGACATCACAATGCCCTTTTCCCCCATTCTGACATCACAATGCCCTTTTCCCCATTATGGCATCACAATGCAGTTTTTCCCATTGTGACATCACAATGCCCTTTCCCCCATTATGACATCACAATGCCCTTTTCCCCATTGTGATATCACAATGCCCTTTCCCCCATTGTGACATCACAATGCCCTTTCCCCCATTGTGACATCACAATGCCCTTTCCCCCATTGTGACATCACAATTCACTTTCCCCCATTGTGACATCACAATGCACTTTTCCACCATTGTGACATCACAATGCACTTTTCCCCATTGTGACATCACAATGCCCTTTCCCCCATTGTGACATCACAATGCCCTTTCCCCAATTGTGACATCACAATGCCCTTTTCCCTATTGTGACATCACAGTGCAGTTTTTCCCATTGTTACATCACAATGCAGTTTTTCCCATTGTGACATCACAATGCCCTTTCCCCCATTGTGACATTACAATGCCCTTTCCCCCATTGTGACATCACAATGCCCTTTCCCCCATTGTGACATCACAATGCCCTTTCCCCCATTGTGACATCACAATGCCCTTTCCCCCATTGTTACATCACAATGCCCTTTCCCCCATTGTGACATCAAAATGCAGTTTTTCCCATTGTGACATCACAATGCAGTTTCCCCCATTGTGACATCACAATTCACTTTCCCCCATTGTGACATCACAATGCACTTTTCCCCCATTGTGACATCACAATGCACTTTTCCCCATTGTGACATCACAATGCACTTTTCCCCATTGTGACATCACAATGCACTTTTCCCCCATTGTGACATCACAATGCACTTTTCCCCATTTGTGACATCACAATGCACTTTTCCCCATTGTGACATCACAATGTCCTTTATCCCATTGTGACATCACAATGCCATTTCCCCCATTGTGACATCACAATGCACTTTCCCCCATTGTGACATCACAATGCCCTTTCCCCCATTGTGACATCACAATGCCCTTTCCCACATTGTGGCATCACAATGCCCTTTCCCCCATTGTGACATCACAATGCCCTCTCCCCCATTGTGACATCACAATGCACTTTTCCCCCATTGTGACATCACAATGCCCTTTCCCCCATTGTGACATCACAATGCCCTTTTCCCCATTGTGACATCACAATGCAGTTTTCCCCATTGTGACATCACAATGCCGTTTCCCCTATTGGGACATCACAATGCAGTTTAACCCATTGTGACATCACAATGCAGATTTTCACATTGTGACATCACAATGCAGTTTTTCCCATTGTGACATCACAATGCCCTTTCCCCCATTGTGACATCACAATGCCCTTTCCCCCATTGTGACATCACAATGCAATTACCCCCATTGTGACATCACAATGCCCTTTCCCCCATTGTGACATCACAATGCAGTTTTCCCCATTGTGACATCACAATGCAGTTTTCCCCATTGTGACATCACAATGCCCTTTCCCCCATTGTGACATCACAATGCAGTTTTCCCCATTGTGACATCACAATGCAGTTTTTCCCATTGTGACATCACAATGCCCTTTCGCCCATTGTGACATCACAATGCCCTTTTCCCCCATTCTGACATCACAATGCCCTTTTCCCCATTATGCCATCACAATGCAGTTTTTCCCATTGTGACATCACAATGCCCTTCCCCCCATTATGACATCACAATGCCCTTTTCCCCATTGTGATATCACAATGCCCTTTCCCCCATTGTGACATCACAATGCCCTTTCCCCCATTGTGACATCACAATGCCCTTTCCCCCATTGTGACATCACAATTCACTTTCCCCCATTGTGACATCACAATGCACTTTTCCCCCATTGTGACATCACAATGCACTTTTCCCCATTGTGATATCACAATGCCCTTTCCCCCATTGTGACATCACAATGCCCTTTCCCCCATTGTGACATCACAATGCCCTTTCCCCAATTTGTGACATCACAATTCACTTTCCCCCATTGTGACATCACAATGCTCTTTTCCCCATTGTTACATCACAATGCACTTTTCCCCATTGTGATATCACAATGCCCTTTCCCCCATTGTGACATCACAATGCCCTTTTCCCTATTGTGACATCACAATGCAGTTTTGGCCATTGTGACATCACAATGCCCTTTCTCCCATTGTGACATCACAATTCACTTTTCCCCATTGTGACATCACAATGCAGTTTTTCCCATTGTGACATCACAATGCCCTTTCCCCCATTGTGACATCACAATGCCCTGTCCCCCATTGTGACATCACAATGCCCTTTCCCCATTGTGACATCACAATGCAGTTTTCCCCATTGTGACATCACAATGCAGTTTTTCCCATTGTGACATCACAATGCCCTTTCCCACATTGTGACATCACAATGCACATTTCCCCATTGTGACATCACAATGCCCTTTCCCCCATTGTGACATCACAATGCCCTTTTCCCCATTGTGACATCACAATGCCCTTTTCCCCATTGTGACATCACAATGCCCTTTCCCCTATTGTGACATCACAATGCCCTTTCCCCCATTGTAAAATCACAGGGCACTTTTCCCCATTGTGACCTCACAATGCAGTTTTTCCCATTGTGACATAACAATGCCCTTTCCCCATTGTGACATCACAATGCCATTTCCCCCATTGTGACATCACAATGCCCTTTTCCCTATTGTGACATCACAATGCAGTTTTTCCCATTGTGACATCACAATGCACTTTCCCCCATTGTGACATCACAATGCCCTTTCCCCCATTGTGACGTCACAATGCCCTTTCCCACATTGTGGCATCACAATGCCCTTTCCCCCATTGTGACATCACAATGCCCTCTCCCCCATTGTGACATCACAATGCACTTTTCCCCCATTGTGACATCACAATGCCCTTTCCCCCATTGTGACATCACAATGCCCTTTTCCCCATTGTGACATCACAATGCAGTTTTCCCCATTGTGACATCACAATGCCCTTTCCCCCATTGGGACATCACAATGCAGTTTAACCCATTGTGACATCACAATGCAGTTTTTCCCATTGTGACATCACAATGCAGTTTTTCCCATTGTGACATCACAATGCCCTTTCCCCCATTGTGACATCACAATGCCCTTTCCCCCATTGTGACATCACAATGCAATTACCCCCATTGTGACATCACAATGCCCTTTCCCCCATTGTGACATCACAATGCAGTTTTCCCCATTGTGACATCACAATGCCCTTTCCCCCATTGTGACATCACAATGCAGTTTTCCCCATTGTGACATCACAATGCAGTTTTTCCCATTGCGACATCACAATGCCCTTTCCCCCATTGTGACATCACAATGCCCTTTTCCCCCATTCTGACATCACAATGCCCTTTTCCCCATTATGCCATCACAATGCAGTTTTTCCCATTGTGACATCACAATGCCCTTCCCCCCATTATGACATCACAATGCCCTTTTCCCCATTGTGATATCACAATGCCCTTGACCCCATTGTGACATCACAATGCCCTTTCCCCCATTGTGACATCACAATGCCCTTTCCCCCATTGTGACATCACAATTCACTTTCCCCCATTGTGACATCACAATGCACTTTTCCCCCATTGTGACATCACAATGCACTTTTCCCCATTGTGATATCACAATGCCCTTTCCCCCATTGTGACATCACAATGCCCTTTCCCCCATTGTGACATCACAATGCCCTTTCCCCCATTTGTGACATCACAATTCACTTTCCCCCATTGTGACATCACAATGCTCTTTTCCCCATTGTTACATCACAATGCACTTTTCCCCATTGTGATATCACAATGCCCTTTCCCCCATTGTGACATCACAATGCCCTTTTCCCTATTGTGACATCACAATGCAGTTTTGCCAATTGTGACATCACAATGCCCTTTCTCCCATTGTGACATCACAATGCACTTTTCCCCATTGTGACATCACAATGCAGTTTTTCCCATTGTGACATCACAATGCCCTTTCCCCCATTGTGACATCACAATGCCCTTTCCCCCATTGTGACATCACAATGCCCTTTCCCCATTGTGACATCACAATGCAGTTTTCCCCATTGTGACATCACAATGCAGTTTTTCCCATTGTGACATCACAATGCCCTTTCCCACATTGTGACATCACAATGCACATTTCCCCATTGTGACATCACAATGCCCTTTCCCCCATTGTGACATCACAATGCCCTTTTCCCCATTGTGACATCACAATGCCCTTTTCCCCATTGTGACATCACAATGCCCTTTCCCCTATTGTGACATCACAATGCCCTTTCCCCCATTGTAAAATCACAGGGCACTTTTCCCCATTGTGACCTCACAATGCAGTTTTTCCCATTGTGACATAACAATGCCCTTTCCCCATTGTGACATCACAATGCCATTTCCCCCATTGTGACATCACAATGCCCTTTTCCCTATTGTGACATCACAATGCAGTTTTTCCCATTGTGACATCACAATGCCCTTTCCCACATTGTGACATCACAATGCAGTTTTCCCCATTGTGACATCACAATGCTCTTTCGCCCATTGTGACATCACAATGCCATTTTCCCCATTGTGACATCACAATGCCCTTTCCCCCATTGTGGCATCACAATGCCCTTTCCCCCATTGTGACATCACAATGCCCTCTCCCCCATTGTGACATCACAATGCACTTTTCCCCCATTGTGACATCACAATGCCCTTTCCCCCATTGTGACATCACAATGCCCTTTCCCCGATTGTGACATCACAATGCCCTTTTCACTATTGTGACATCACAATCCAGTTTTCCCCATTGTGACATCACAATGCACTTTCCCCCATTGTGACATCACAATGCCCTTTCCCCTATTGTGACTTCACAATGCCCTTTCCCCTATTGTGACATCACAGTGCAGTTTTCCCCATTGTGACATCACAATGCAGTTTTTCCCATTGTGACATTACAATGCCCTTTCCCCCATTGTGACATCACAATGCCCTTTCCCCCATTGTGACATCACAATGCACTTACCCCCATTGTGACATCACAATGCACTTTCCCTAATTGTGACATCACAATGCACTTTTCCCCTATTGTGACATCACAATGCCCTCTCCCCATGGTGAAATCACAATGCACTTTCCCCCATTGTGACATCACAATGCACTTTTCCCCCATTGTAACATCACAGTGCCCTTTTTCCCATTGTGACATCACAATGCCCTTTCCCCATTGTGAAATCACAATGCCCTTTTCCCCATTGTGACATCACAATGCAGTTTTCCCCATTGTGGCATCACAATGCCGTTTCCCCCATTGTGACATCACAATGCAGTTTAACCCATTGTGACATCACAATGCAGTTTTCCCCATTGTGACATCACAATGCAGTTTTTCCCATTGTGACATCACAATGCCCTTTCCCCCATTGTGACATTACAATGCCCTTTCCCCCATTGTGACATCACAATGCAGTTTTCCCCATTGTGACATCACAATGCCCTTTCCCCCATTGTGACATCACAATACCATTTTCCCCATTGTGACATCACAATGCCCTTTACCCCATTGTGACATCACAATGCCCTCTCCCCCATTGTGACATCACAATGCACTTTTCCCCCATTGTGACATCACAATGCCCTTTCCCCCATTGTGACATCACAATGTCCTTTTCCCCATTGTGACATCACAATGCAGTTTTCCCCATTGGAACATCACAATGCAGTTTAACCCATTGTGACATCACAATGCAGTTTTTCCCATTGTGACATCACAATGCAGTTTTTCCCATTGTGACATCACAATGCTCTTTCCCCCATTGTGACATCACAATGCCCTTTCCCCCATTGTGACATCACAATGCAGTTTTCCCCATTGTGACATCACAATGCAGTTTTTCCCATTGTGACATCACAATGCCCTTTCGCCCATTGTGACATCACAATGCCCTTTTCCCCCATTCTGACATCACAATGCCCTTTTCCCCATTATGCCATCACAATGCAGTTTTTCCCATTGTGACATCACAATGCCCTTCCCCCCATTATGACATCACAATGCCCTTTTCCCCATTGTGATATCACAATGCCCTTTCCCCCATTGTGACATCACAATGCCCTTTCCCCCATTGTGACATCACAATGCCCTTTCCCCCATTGTGACATCACAATTCACTTTCCCCCATTGTGACATCACAATGCACTTTTCCCCCATTGTGACATCACAATGCACTTTTCCCCATTGTGATATCACAATGCCCTTTCCCCCATTGTGACATCACAATGCCCTTTCCCCCATTGTGACATCACAATGCCCTTTCCCCAATTTGTGACATCACAATTCACTTTCCCCCATTGTGACATCACAATGCTCTTTTCCCCATTGTTACATCACAATGCACTTTTCCCCATTGTGATATCACAATGCCCTTTCCCCCATTGTGACATCACAATGCCCTTTTCCCTATTGTGACATCACAATGCAGTTTTGCCCATTGTGACATCACAATGCCCTTTCTCCCATTGTGACATCACAATTCACTTTTCCCCATTGTGACATCACAATGCAGTTTTTCCCATTGTGACATCACAATGCCCTTTCCCCCATTGTGACATCACAATGCCCTGTCCCCCATTGTGACATCACAATGCCCTTTCCCCAGTGTGACATCACAATGCAGTTTTCCCCATTGTGACATCACAATGCAGTTTTTCCCATTGTGACATCACAATGCCCTTTCCCACATTGTGACATCACAATGCACATTTCCCCATTGTGACATCACAATGCCCTTTCCCCCATTGTGACATCACAATGCCCTTTTCCCCATTGTGACATCACAATGCCCTTTTCCCCATTGTGACATCACAATGCCCTTTCCCCTATTGTGACATCACAATGCCCTTTCCCCCATTGTAAAATCACAGGGCACTTTTCCCCATTGTGACCTCACAATGCAGTTTTTCCCATTGTGACATAACAATCCCCTTTCCCCATTGTGACATCACAATGCCATTTCCCCCATTGTGACATCACAATGCCCTTTTCCCTATTGTGACATCACAATGCAGTTTTTCCCATTGTGACATCACAATGCACTTTCCCCCATTGTGACATCACAATGCCCTTTCCCCCATTGTGACGTCACAATGCCCTTTCCCACATTGTGGCATCACAATGCCCTTTCCCCCATTGTGACATCACAATGCCCTCTCCCCCATTGTGACATCACAATGCACTTTTCCCCCATTGTGACATCACAATGCCCTTTCCCCCATTGTGACATCACAATGCCCTTTTCCCCATTGTGACATCACAATGCAGTTTTCCCCATTGTGACATCACAATGCCCTTTCCCCCATTGGGACATCACAATGCAGTTTAACCCATTGTGACATCACAATGCAGTTTTTCCCATTGTGACATCACAATGCAGTTTTTCCCATTGTGACATCACAATGCCCTTTCCCCCATTGTGACATCACAATGCCCTTTCCCCCATTGTGACATCACAATGCAATTACCCCCATTGTGACATCACAATGCCCTTTCCCCCATTGTGACATCACAATGCAGTTTTCCCCATTGTGACATCACAATGCCCTTTCCCCCATTGTGACATCACAATGCAGTTTTCCCCATTGTGACATCACAATGCAGTTTTTCCCATTGCGACATCACAATGCCCTTTCCCCCATTGTGACATCACAATGCCCTTTTCCCCCATTCTGACATCACAATGCCCTTTTCCCCATTATGCCATCACAATGCAGTTTTTCCCATTGTGACATCACAATGCCCTTCCCCCCATTATGACATCACAATGCCCTTTTCCCCATTGTGATATCACAATGCCCTTGACCCCATTGTGACATCACAATGCCCTTTCCCCCATTGTGACATCACAATGCCCTTTCCCCCATTGTGACATCACAATTCACTTTCCCCCATTGTGACATCACAATGCACTTTTCCCCCATTGTGACATCACAATGCACTTTTCCCCATTGTGATATCACAATGCCCTTTCCCCCATTGTGACATCACAATGCCCTTTCCCCCATTGTGACATCACAATGCCCTTTCCCCCATTTGTGACATCACAATTCACTTTCCCCCATTGTGACATCACAATGCTCTTTTCCCCATTGTTACATCACAATGCACTTTTCCCCATTGTGATATCACAATGCCCTTTCCCCCATTGTGACATCACAATGCCCTTTTCCCTATTGTGACATCACAATGCAGTTTTGCCAATTGTGACATCACAATGCCCTTTCTCCCATTGTGACATCACAATGCACTTTTCCCCATTGTGACATCACAATGCAGTTTTTCCCATTGTGACATCACAATGCCCTTTCCCCCATTGTGACATCACAATGCCCTTTCCCCCATTGTGACATCACAATGCCCTTTCCCCATTGTGACATCACAATGCAGTTTTCCCCATTGTGACATCACAATGCAGTTTTTCCCATTGTGACATCACAATGCCCTTTCCCACATTGTGACATCACAATGCACATTTCCCCATTGTGACATCACAATGCCCTTTCCCCCATTGTGACATCACAATGCCCTTTTCCCCATTGTGACATCACAATGCCCTTTTCCCCATTGTGACATCACAATGCCCTTTCCCCTATTGTGACATCACAATGCCCTTTCCCCCATTGTAAAATCACAGGGCACTTTTCCCCATTGTGACCTCACAATGCAGTTTTTCCCATTGTGACATAACAATGCCCTTTCCCCATTGTGACATCACAATGCCATTTCCCCCATTGTGACATCACAATGCCCTTTTCCCTATTGTGACATCACAATGCAGTTTTTCCCATTGTGACATCACAATGCCCTTTCCCACATTGTGACATCACAATGCAGTTTTCCCCATTGTGACATCACAATGCTCTTTCGCCCATTGTGACATCACAATGCCATTTTCCCCATTGTGACATCACAATGCCCTTTCCCCCATTGTGGCATCACAATGCCCTTTCCCCCATTGTGACATCACAATGCCCTCTCCCCCATTGTGACATCACAATGCACTTTTCCCCCATTGTGACATCACAATGCCCTTTCCCCCATTGTGACATCACAATGCCCTTTCCCCGATTGTGACATCACAATGCCCTTTTCACTATTGTGACATCACAATCCAGTTTTCCCCATTGTGACATCACAATGCACTTTCCCCCATTGTGACATCACAATGCCCTTTCCCCTATTGTGACTTCACAATGCCCTTTCCCCTATTGTGACATCACAGTGCAGTTTTCCCCATTGTGACATCACAATGCAGTTTTTCCCATTGTGACATTACAATGCCCTTTCCCCCATTGTGACATCACAATGCCCTTTCCCCCATTGTGACATCACAATGCACTTACCCCCATTGTGACATCACAATGCACTTTCCCTAATTGTGACATCACAATGCACTTTTCCCCTATTGTGACATCACAATGCCCTCTCCCCATGGTGAAATCACAATGCACTTTCCCCCATTGTGACATCACAATGCACTTTTCCCCCATTGTAACATCACAGTGCCCTTTTTCCCATTGTGACATCACAATGCCCTTTCCCCATTGTGAAATCACAATGCCCTTTTCCCCATTGTGACATCACAATGCAGTTTTCCCCATTGTGGCATCACAATGCCGTTTCCCCCATTGTGACATCACAATGCAGTTTAACCCATTGTGACATCACAATGCAGTTTTCCCCATTGTGACATCACAATGCAGTTTTTCCCATTGTGACATCACAATGCCCTTTCCCCCATTGTGACATTACAATGCCCTTTCCCCCATTGTGACATCACAATGCAGTTTTCCCCATTGTGACATCACAATGCCCTTTCCCCCATTGTGACATCACAATACCATTTTCCCCATTGTGACATCACAATGCCCTTTACCCCATTGTGACATCACAATGCCCTCTCCCCCATTGTGACATCACAATGCACTTTTCCCCCATTGTGACATCACAATGCCCTTTCCCCCATTGTGACATCACAATGTCCTTTTCCCCATTGTGACATCACA
Organism: Eleutherodactylus coqui; assembly: GCF_035609145.1. Taxonomy (NCBI): domain Eukaryota; kingdom Metazoa; phylum Chordata; class Amphibia; order Anura; family Eleutherodactylidae; genus Eleutherodactylus; species Eleutherodactylus coqui. The sequence goes on along the minus strand of NC_089839.1, from coordinate 208,303,080 downwards.
ATGCAGTTTTCCCCATTGGAACATCACAATGCAGTTTAACCCATTGTGACATCACAATGCAGTTTTTCCCATTGTGACATCACAATGCAGTTTTTCCCATTGTGACATCACAATGCCCTTTCCCCCATTGTGACATCACAATGCCCTTTCCCCCATTGTGACATCACAATGCAATTACCCCCATTGTGACATCACAATGCCCTTTCCCCCATTGTGACATCACAATGCAGTTTTCCCCATTGTGACATCACAATGCCCTTTCCCCCATTGTGACACCACAATGCAGTTTTCCCCATTGTGACATCACAATGCAGTTTTTCCCATTGTGACATCACAATTCCCTTTCCCCCATTGTGACATCACAATGCCCTTTTCCCCCATTCTGACATCACAATGCCCTTTTCCCCATTATGCCATCACAATGCAGTTTTTCCCATTGTGACATCACAATGCCCTTTCCCCCATTATGACATCACAATGCCCTTTTCCCATTGTGATATCACAATGCCCTTTCCCCCATTGTGACATCACAATGCCCTCTCCCCCATTGTGACATCACAATGCCCTTTCCCCCATTCTGACATCACAATTCACTTTCCCCCATTGTGACATCACAATGCACTTTTCCACCATTGTGACATCACAATGCACTTTTCCCCATTGTGACATCACCATGCCCTTTCCCCCATTGTTACATCACAATGCCCTTTCCCCAATTGTGACATCACAATGCCCTTTTCCCTATTGTGACATCACAATGCAGTTTTTCCCATTGTGACATCACAATGCAGTTTTTCCCATTGTGACATCACAATGCCCTTTCCCCCATTGTGACATTACAATGCCCTTTCCCCCATTGTGACATCACAATGCCCTTTCCCCCATTGTGACATCACAATGCCCTTTCCCCCATTGTGACATCACAATGCCCTTTCCCCCATTGTTACATCACAATGCCCTTTCCCCCATTGTGACATCACAATGCAGTTTTCCCCATTGTGACATCACAATGCCCTTTCCCCCATTGTGACATCAAAATGCAGTTTTTCCCATTGTGACATCACAATGCAGTTTCCCCCATTGTGACATCACAATTCACTTTCCCCCATTGTGACATCACAATGCACTTTTCCCCAATTGTGACATCACAATGCACTTTTCCCCATTGTGACATCACAATGCACTCTTCCCCATTGTGACATCACAATGCACTTTTCCCCCATTGTGACATCACAATGCACTTTTCCCCCATTGTGACATCACAATGTACTTTTCCCCATTTGTGACATCACAATGCACTTTTCCCCATTGTGACATCACAATGCCCTTTCCCCCATTGTGACATCACAATGCCCTTTTCCCCATTGTGACATCACAATGCCCTTTCCCCCATTGTGACATCACAATGCAGTTTTCCCCATTGTGACATCACAATGCAGTTTTTCCCATTGTGACATCACAATTCCCTTTCCCCCATTGTGACATCACAATGCCCTTTTCCCCCATTGTGACATCCCAATGCCCTTTTCCCCATTATGCCATCACAATGCAGTTTTTCCCATTGTGACATCACAATGCCCTTTCCCCCATTATGACATCACAATGCCCTTTTCCCCATTGTGATATCACAATGCCCTTTTCCCCATTGTGACATCACAATGCCCTTTCCCCCATTGTGACATCACAATGCCCTTTCCCCCATTGTGACATCACAATTCACTTTCCCCCATTGTGACATCACAATGCACTTTTCCACCATTGTGACATCACAATGCACTTTTCCCCATTGTGACATCACAATGCCCTTTCCCCCATTGTGACATCACAATGCCCTTTCCCCAATTGTGACATCACAATGCCCTTTTCCCTATTGTGACATCACAGTGCAGTTTTTCCCATTGTGACATCACAATGCAGTTTTTCCCATTGTGACATCACAATGCCCTTTCCCCCATTGTGACATTACAATGCCCTTTCCCCCATTGTGACATCACAATGCCCTTTCCCCCATTGTGACATCACAATGCCCTTTCCCCCATTGTGACATCACAATGCCCTTTCCCCCATTGTTACATCACAATGCCCTTTCCCCCATTGTGACATCACAATGCAGTTTTCCCCATTGTGACATCACAATGCCCTTTCCCCCATTGTGACATCAAAATGCAGTTTTTCCCATTGTGACATCACAATGCAGTTTCCCCCATTGTGACATCACAATTCACTTTCCCCCATTGTGATATCACAATGCCCTTTCCCCCATTGTGACATCACAATGCACTTTTCCCCATTGTGACATCACAATGCACTTTTCCCCATTGTGACATCACAATGCACTTTTCCCCCATTGTGACATCACAATGCACTTTTCCCCATTTGTGACATCACAATGCACTTTTCCCCATTGTGACATCACAATGTCCTTTATCCCATTGTGACATCACAATGCCATTTCCCCCATTGTGACATCACAATGCACTTTCCCCCATTGTGACATCACAATGCCCTTTCCCCCATTGTGACATCACAATGCCCTTTCCCCCATTGTGACATCACAATGCAATTACCCCCATTGTGACATCACAATGCCCTTTCCCCCATTGTGACATCACAATGCAGTTTTCCCCATTGTGACATCACAATGCCCTTTCCCCCATTGTGACATCACAATGCAGTTTTCCCCATTGTGACATCACAATGCAGTTTTTCCCATTGTGACATCACAATGCCCTTTCGCCCATTGTGACATCACAATGCCCTTTTCCCCCATTCTGACATCACAATGCCCTTTTCCCCATTATGCCATCACAATGCAGTTTTTCCCATTGTGACATCACAATGCCCTTCCCCCCATTATGACATCACAATGCCCTTTTCCCCATTGTGATATCACAATGCCCTTTCCCCCATTGTGACATCACAATGCCCTTTCCCCCATTGTGACATCACAATGCCCTTTCCCCCATTGTGACATCACAATTCACTTTCCCCCATTGTGACATCACAATGCACTTTTCCCCCATTGTGACATCACAATGCACTTTTCCCCATTGTGATATCACAATGCCCTTTCCCCCATTGTGACATCACAATGCCCTTTCCCCCATTGTGTCATCACAATGCCCTTTCCCCCATTGTGACATCACAATGCCCTTTCCCCCATTGTTACATCACAATGCCCTTTCCCCCATTGTGACATCACAATGCTGTTTCCCCCATTGTGACATCACAATGCCCTTTCCCCCATTGTGACATCACAATGCCCTGTCCCCCATTGTGACATCACAATGCCCTTTCCCCATTGTGACATCACAATGCAGTTTTCCCCATTGTGACATCACAATGCAGTTTTTCCCATTGTGACATCACAATGCCCTTTCCCACATTGTGACATCACAATGCACATTTCCCCATTGTGACATCACAATGCCCTTTCCCCCATTGTGACATCACAATGCCCTTTTCCCCATTATGACATCACAATGCCCTTTTCCCCATTGTGACATCACAATGCCCTTTCCCCTATTGTGACATCACAATGCCCTTTCCCCCATTGTAAAATCACAGGGCACTTTTCCCCATTGTGACCTCACAATGCAGTTTTTCCCATTGTGACATAACAATGCCCTTTCCCCACTGTGACATCACAATGCCATTTCCCCCATTGTGACATCACAATGCCCTTTTCCCTATTGTGACATCACAATGCAGTTTTTCCCATTGTGACATCACAATGCACTTTCCCCCATTGTGACATCACAATGCCCTTTCCCCCATTGTGACGTCACAATGCCCTTTCCCACATTGTGGCATCACAATGCCCTTTCCCCCATTGTGACATCACAATGCCCTCTCCCCCATTGTGACATCACAATGCACTTTTCCCCCATTGTGACATCACAATGCCCTTTCCCCCATTGTGACATCACAATGCCCTTTTCCCCATTGTGACATCACAATGCAGTTTTCCCCATTGTGACATCACAATGCCCTTTCCCCCATTGGGACATCACAATGCAGTTTAACCCATTGTGACATCACAATGCAGTTTTTCCCATTGTGACATCACAATGCAGTTTTTCCCATTGTGACATCACAATGCCCTTTCCCCCATTGTGACATCACAATGCCCTTTCCCCCATTGTGACATCACAATGCAATTACCCCCATTGTGACATCACAATGCCCTTTCCCCCATTGTGACATCACAATGCAGTTTTCCCCATTGTGACATCACAATGCCCTTTCCCCCATTGTGACATCACAATGCAGTTTTCCCCATTGTGACATCACAATGCAGTTTTTCCCATTGCGACATCACAATGCCCTTTCCCCCATTGTGACATCACAATGCCCTTTTCCCCCATTCTGACATCACAATGCCCTTTTCCCCATTATGCCATCACAATGCAGTTTTTCCCATTGTGACATCACAATGCCCTTCCCCCCATTATGACATCACAATGCCCTTTTCCCCATTGTGATATCACAATGCCCTTGACCCCATTGTGACATCACAATGCCCTTTCCCCCATTGTGACATCACAATGCCCTTTCCCCCATTGTGACATCACAATTCACTTTCCCCCATTGTGACATCACAATGCACTTTTCCCCCATTGTGACATCAAAATGCACTTTTCCCCATTGTGATATCACAATGCCCTTTCCCCCATTGTGACATCACAATGCCCTTTCCCCCATTGTGACATCACAATGCCCTTTCCCCCATTTGTGACATCACAATTCACTTTCCCCCATTGTGACATCACAATGCTCTTTTCCCCATTGTTACATCACAATGCACTTTTCCCCATTGTGATATCACAATGCCCTTTCCCCCATTGTGACATCACAATGCCCTTTTCCCTATTGTGACATCACAATGCAGTTTTGCCCATTGTGACATCACAATGCCCTTTCTCCCATTGTGACATCACAATGCACTTTTCCCCATTGTGACATCACAATGCAGTTTTTCCCATTGTGACATCACAATGCCCTTTCCCCCATTGTGACATCACAATGCCCTTTCCCCCATTGTGACATCACAATGCCCTTTCCCCATTGTGACATCACAATGCAGTTTTCCCCATTGTGACATCACAATGCCCTTTCCCACATTGTGACATCACAATGCACATTTCCCCATTGTGACATCACAATGCCCTTTCCCCCATTGTGACATCACAATGCCCTTTTCCCCATTGTGACATCACAATGCCCTTTTCCCCATTGTGACATCACAATGCCCTTTCCCCTATTGTGACATCACAATGCCCTTTCCCCCATTGTAAAATCACAGGGCACTTTTCCCCATTGTGACCTCACAATGCAGTTTTTCCCATTGTGACATAACAATGCCCTTTCCCCATTGTGACATCACAATGCCATTTCCCCCATTGTGACATCACAATGCCCTTTTCCCTATTGTGACATCACAATGCAGTTTTTCCCATTGTGACATCACAATGCCCTTTCCCACATTGTGACATCACAATGCAGTTTTCCCCATTGTGACATCACAATGCTCTTTCGCCCATTGTGACATCACAATGCCATTTTCCCCATTGTGACATCACAATGCCCTTTCCCCCATTGTGGCATCACAATGCCCTTTCCCCCATTGTGACATCACAATGCCCTCTCCCCCATTGTGACATCACAATGCACTTTTCCCCCATTGTGACATCACAATGCCCTTTCCCCCATTGTGACATCACAATGCCCTTTCCCCGATTGTGACATCACAATGCCCTTTTCACTATTGTGACATCACAATGCAGTTTTCCCCATTGTGACATCACAATGCACTTTCCCCCATTGTGACATCACAATGCCCTTTCCCCTATTGTGACTTCACAATGCCCTTTCCCCTATTGTGACATCACAGTGCAGTTTTCCCCATTGTGACATCACAATGCCCTTTCCCCCATTGTGACATCACAATGCAGTTTTCCCCATTGTGACATCACAATGCCCTTTCCCCCATTGTGACATCACAATGCCATTTTCCCCATTGTGACATCACAATGCCCTTTCCCCCATTGTGACATCACAATGCCCTTTCCCCCATTGTGACATCACAATGCCCTCTCCCCCATTGTGACATCACAATGCACTTTTCCCCCATTGTGACATCACAATGCCCTTTCCCCCATTGTGACATCACAATGCCCTTTTCCCCATTGTGACATCACAACGCAGTTTAACCCATTGTGACATCACAATGCAGTTTTTCCCATTGTGACATCACAATGCAGTTTACCCATTGTGACATCACAATGCCGTTTCCCCCATTGGGACATCACAACGCAGTTTAACCCATTGTGACATCACAATGCAGTTTTTCCCATTGTGACATCACAATGCAGTTTTCCCCATTGTGACATCACATTGCCCTTTCCCACATTGTGACATCACAATGCCCTTTCCCCCATTGTGACATCACAATGCAATTACCCCCATTGTGACATCACAATGCCCTTTCCCCCATTGTGACATCACAATGCAGTTTTCCCCATTGTGACATCACAATGCCCTTTCCCCCATTGTGACATCACAATGCAGTTTTCCCCATTGTGACATCACAATGCAGTTTTTCCCATTGTGACATCACAATGCCCTTTCCCCCATTGTGACATCACAATGCCCTTTTCCCCCATTCTGACATCACAATGCCCTTTTCCCCATTATGCCATCACAATGCAGTTTTTCCCATTGTGACATCACAATGCCCTTTCCCCCATTATGACATCACAATGCCCTTTTCCCCATTGTGATATCACAATGCCCTTTCCCCCATTGTGACATCACAATGCCCTTTCCCCCATTGTGACATCACAATGCCCTTTCCCCCATTGTGACATCACAATTCACTTTCCCCCATTGTGACATCACAATGCACTTTTCCCCCATTGTGACATCACATTGCACTTTTCCCCATTGTGACATCACAATGCCCTTTCCCCCATTGTGACATCACAATGCCCTTTCCCCAATTGTGACATCACAATGCCCTTTTCCCTATTGTGACATCACAATGCAGTTTTTCCCATTGTGACATCACAATGCAGTTTTTCCCATTGTGACATCACAATGCCCTTTCCCCCATTGTGACATTGCAATGCCCTTTCCCCCATTGTGACACCACAATGCCCTTTCCCCCATTGTGACATCACAATGCCCTTTCCCCCATTGTGACATCACAATGCCCTTTCCCCCATTGTTACATCACAATGCCCTTTCCCCCATTGTGACATCACAATGCAGTTTTCCCCATTGTGACATCACAATGCCCTTTCCCCCATTGTGACATCACAATGCAGTTTTTCCCATTGTGACATCACAATGCAGTTTCCCCCATTGTGACATCACAATTCACTTTCCCCCATTGTGACATCACAATGCACTTTTCCCCCATTGTGACATCACAATGCACTTTTCCCAATTGTGACATCACAATGCACTTTTCCCCATTGTGACATCACAATGCACTTTTCCCCCATTGTGACATCACAATGCACTTTTCCCCATTGTGACATCACAATGCACTTTTCCCCATTGTGACATCACAATGCCCTTTCCCCCATTGTGACATCACAATGCACTTTTCCCCCATTACGACATCACAATGCCCTTTATCCCATTGTGACATCACAATGCCATTTCCCCCATTGTGACATCACAATGCACTTTCCCCCATTGTGACATCACAATGCCCTTTCCCCCATTTGTGACATCGCAATGCCCTTTCCCCCATTGTGACTTCACAATGCCCTTTCCCACATTGTGACATCACAATGCAGTTTTCCCCATTGTGACATCACAATGTCCTTCCGCCCATTGTGACATCACAATGCCATTTTCCCCATTGTGACATCACAATGCCCTTTCCCCCATTGTGGCATCACAATGCCCTTTTCCCCATTGTGACATCACAATGCCCTCTCCCCCATTGTGACATCACAATGCACTTTTCCCCCATTGTGACATCACAATGCCCTTTCCCCCATTGTGACATCACAATGCCCTTTCCCCGATTGTGACATCACAATGCCCTTTTCCCTATTGTGACATCACAATGCAGTTTTCCCCATTGTGACATCACAATGCACTTTCCCCCATTGTGACATCACAATGCCCTTTCCCCTATTGTGACATCACAATGCCCTTTCCCCTATTGTGACATCACAGTGCAGTTTTCCCCATTGTGACATCACAATGCCCTTTCCCCCATTGTGACATCACAATGCAGTTTTCCCCATTGTGACATCACAATGCCCTTTCCCCCATTGTGACATCACAATGCCATTTTCCCCATTGTGACATCACAATGCCCTTTCCCCCATTGTGGCATCACAATGCCCTTTCCCCCATTGTGACATCACAATGCCATTTTCCCCATTGTGACATCACAATGCCCTTTCCCCCATTGTGGCATCACAATGCCCTTTCCCCTATTGTGACATCGCAATGCCCTCTCCCCCATTGTGACATCACAATGCACTTTTCCCCCATTGTGACATCACAATGCCCTTTCCCCCATTGTGACATCACAATGCCCTTTTCCCCATTGTGACATCACAATGCAGTTTTCCCCATTGTGACATCACAATGCCGTTTCCCCCCTTTCGGACATCACAATGCAGTTTAACCCATTGTGACATCACAATGCAGTTTTTCCCATTGTGACATCACAATGCAGTTTTTCCCATTGTGACATCACAATGCCCTTTCCCCCATTGTGACATCACAATGCCCTTTCCCCCATTGTGACATCACAATGCAATTACCCCCATTGTGACATCACAATGCCCTTTCCCCCATTGTGACATCACAATGCAGTTTTCCCCATTGTGACATCACAATGCCCTTTCCCCCATTGTGACATCACAGTGCAGTTTTCCCCATTGTGACATCACAATGCAGTTTTTCCCATTGTGACATCACAATGCCCTTTCCCCCATTGTGACATCACAATGCCCTTTTCCCCCATTCTGACATCACAATGCCCTTTTCCCCATTATGCCATCACAATGCAGTTTTTCCCATTGTGACATCACAATGCCCTTTCCCCCATTGTGACATCACAATGCAGTTTTCCCCATTGTGACATCACAATGCCCTTTCCCCCATTGTGACATCACAATGCAGTTTTCCCCATTGTGACATCACAATGCAGTTTTTCCCATTGTGACATCACAATGCCCTTTCCCCCATTGTGACATCACAATGCCCTTTTCCCCCATTCTGACATCACAATGCCCTTTTCCCCATTATGCCATCACAATGCAGTTTTTCCCATTGTGACATCACAATGCCCTTTCCCCCATTATGACATCACAATGCCCTTTTCCCCATTGTGATATCACAATGCCCTTTCCCCCATTGTGACATCACAATGCCCTTTCCCCCATTGTGACATCACAATGCCCTTTCCCCCATTGTGACATTACAATGCCCTTTCCCCCATTGTGACATCACAATGCCCCTTCCCCCATTGTGAAATCACAATGCCCTTTCCCCCATTGTGACATCACAATGCCCTTTCCCCCATTGTTACATCACAATGCCCTTTCCCCCATTGTGACATCACAATGCAGTTTTCCCCATTGTGACATCACAATGTCCTTTCCCCCATTGTGACATCACAATGCAGTTTTTCCCATTGTGACATCACAATGCAGTTTCCCCCATTGTGACATCACAATTTACTTTCCCCCATTGTGACATCACAATGCACTTTTCCCCCATTGTGACATCACAATGCACTTTTCCCCATTGTGACATCACAATGCACTTTTCCCTATTGTGACATCACAATGCACTTTTCCCCCATTGTGACATCACAATGCAGTTTTCCCCATTGTGACATCACAATGCAGTTTTTCCCATTGTGACATCACAATGCCCTTTCCCCCATTGGGACATCACAATGCCCTTTTCCCCCATTCTGACATCACAATGCACTTTCCCCCATTGTGACATCACAATGCCCTTTCCCCCATTGTGACATCACAATGCCCTTTCCCCCATTGTGGCATCACAATGCCCTTTCCCCCATTGTGACATCAAAATGCCCTCTCCCCCATTGTGACATCACAATGCACTTTTCCCCCATTGTGACATCACAATGCCCTTTCCCCCATTGTGACATCACAATGCCCTTTTCCCCATTGTGACATCACAATGCAGTTTTCCCCATTGTGACATCACAATGCCCTTTCCCCCATTGTGACATCACAATGCCCTTTCCCCCATTCTGACATCACAATGCCCTTTTCCCCATTATGCCATCACAATGCAGTTTTTCCCATTGTGACATCACAATGCCCTTCCCCCCATAATGACATCACAATACCCTTTTCCCCATTGTGATATCACAATGCCCTTTCCCACATTGTGACATCACAATGCCCTTTCCCCCATTGTGACATCACAATGTCCTTTCCCCCATTGTGACATCACAATTCACTTTCCCCCATTGTGACATCACAATGCACTTTTCCCCCATTATGACATAACAATGCACTTTTCCCCATTGTGACATCACAATGCCCTTTCCCCCATTGTGACATCACAATGCCCTTTCTCCAATTGTGACATCACAATGCCCTTTTCCCTATTGTGACATCACAATGCAGTTTTTCCCATTGTGACATTACAATGCAGTTTTTCCCATTGTGACATCACAATGCCCTTTCCCCCATTGTGACATTACAATGCCCTTTCCCCCATTGTGACATCACAATGCCCTTTCCCCCATTGTGACATCACAATGCCCTTTCCCCCATTGTGACATCACAATGCCCTTTCCCCCATTGTTACATCACAATGCCCTTTCCCCCATTGTGACATCACAATGCAGTTTTCCCCATTGTGACATCACAATGCCCTTTCCCCCATTGTGACATCACAATGCAGTTTTTCCCATTGTGACATCACAATGCCCTATCACCCATTGTGACATCACAATTCACTTTCCCCCATTGTGACATCACAATGCACTTTTCCCCCATTGTGACATCACAATGCACTTTTCCCCATTGTGACATCACAATGCACTTTTCCCCATTGTGACATCACAATGCACTTTTCCCCCATTGTGACATCACAATGCACTTTTCCCGATTGTGACATCACAATGCACTTTTCCCCATTGTGACATCACAATGCCCTTTCCCCCATTGTGACATCACAATGCACTTTTCCCCCATTGCGACATCACAATGCCCTTTATCCCATTGTGACATCACAATGCCATTTCCCCCATTGTGACATCACAATGCCCTTTCCCCCATTGTGACATCACAATGCCCTTTCCCCCATTGTGACATCACAATGCCCTTTCCCCCATTGTGACATCACAATGCGCTTTCCCCCATTGTGACATCACAATGGCCTTTTCCCCATTGTGACATCACAATGCAGTTTTTCCCATTGTGACATAACAATGCAGTTTTCCCCATTGTGACATCACAATGGCCTTTTCTTCATTGTGACATCACGATGCAGTTTTTCCCATTGTGACATAACAATGCCCTTTCCCCCATTGTGACATCACAATGCCCTTTCCCCCATTGTGAAATCACAATGCCCTTTCCCCCATTGTGACATCACAATGCAGTTACCCCCATTGTGACATCACAATGCCCTTTCCCCCATTGTGACATCACAATGCCCTTTTCCCCATTGTGATATCACAATGCCCTTTCCCCCATTGTGACATCACAATGCCCTTTCCCCCATTGTGACATCACAATGCCCTTTCCCCCATTGTGACATCACAATTCACTTTCCCCCATTGTGACATCACAATGCACTTTTCCCCCATTGTGACATCACATTGCACTTTTCCCCATTGTGACATCACAATGCCCTTTCCCCCATTGTGACATCACAATGCCCTTTCCCCAATTGTGACATCACAATGCCCTTTTCCCTATTGTGACATCACAATGCAGTTTTTCCCATTGTGACATCACAATGCAGTTTTTCCCATTGTGACATCACAATGCCCTTTCCCCCATTGTGACATTGCAATGCCCTTTCCCCCATTGTGACACCACAATGCCCTTTCCCCCATTGTGACATCACAATGCCCTTTCCCCCATTGTGACATCACAATGCCCTTTCCCCCATTGTTACATCACAATGCCCTTTCCCCCATTGTGACATCACAATGCAGTTTTCCCCATTGTGACATCACAATGCCCTTTCCCCCATTGTGACATCACAATGCAGTTTTTCCCATTGTGACATCACAATGCAGTTTCCCCCATTGTGACATCACAATTCACTTTCCCCCATTGTGACATCACAATGCACTTTTCCCCCATTGTGACATCACAATGCACTTTTCCCAATTGTGACATCACAATGCACTTTTCCCCATTGTGACATCACAATGCACTTTTCCCCCATTGTGACATCACAATGCACTTTTCCCCATTGTGACATCACAATGCACTTTTCCCCATTGTGACATCACAATGCCCTTTCCCCCATTGTGACATCACAATGCACTTTTCCCCCATTACGACATCACAATGCCCTTTATCCCATTGTGACATCACAATGCCATTTCCCCCATTGTGACATCACAATGCACTTTCCCCCATTGTGACATCACAATGCCCTTTCCCCCATTTGTGACATCACAATGCCCTTTCCCCCATTGTGACTTCACAATGCCCTTTCCCACATTGTGACATCACAATGCAGTTTTCCCCATTGTGACATCACAATGTCCTTCCGCCCATTGTGACATCACAATGCCATTTTCCCCATTGTGACATCACAATGCCCTTTCCCCCATTGTGGCATCACAATGCCCTTTTCCCCATTGTGACATCACAATGCCCTCTCCCCCATTGTGACATCACAATGCACTTTTCCCCCATTGTGACATCACAATGCCCTTTCCCCCATTGTGACATCACAATGCCCTTTCCCCGATTGTGACATCACAATGCCCTTTTCCCTATTGTGACATCACAATGCAGTTTTCCCCATTGTGACATCACAATGCACTTTCCCCCATTGTGACATCACAATGCCCTTTCCCCTATTGTGACATCACAATGCCCTTTCCCCTATTGTGACATCACAGTGCAGTTTTCCCCATTGTGACATCACAATGCCCTTTCCCCCATTGTGACATCACAATGCAGTTTTCCCCATTGTGACATCACAATGCCCTTTCCCCCATTGTGACATCACAATGCCATTTTCCCCATTGTGACATCACAATGCCCTTTCCCCCATTGTGGCATCACAATGCCCTTTCCCCTATTGTGACATCGCAATGCCCTCTCCCCCATTGTGACATCACAATGCACTTTTCCCCCATTGTGACATCACAATGCCCTTTCCCCCATTGTGACATCACAATGCCCTTTTCCCCATTGTGACATCACAATGCAGTTTTCCCCATTGTGACATCACAATGCCGTTTCCCCCCTTTCGGACATCACAATGCAGTTTAACCCATTGTGACATCACAATGCAGTTTTTCCCATTGTGACATCACAATGCAGTTTTTCCCATTGTGACATCACAATGCCCTTTCCCCCATTGTGACATCACAATGCCCTTTCCCCCATTGTGACATCACAATGCAATTACCCCCATTGTGACATCACAATGCCCTTTCCCCCATTGTGACATCACAATGCAGTTTTCCCCATTGTGACATCACAATGCCCTTTCCCCCATTGTGACATCACAGTGCAGTTTTCCCCATTGTGACATCACAATGCAGTTTTTCCCATTGTGCCATCACAATGCCCTTTCCCCCATTGTGACATCACAATGCCCTTTTCCCCCATTCTGACATCACAATGCCCTTTTCCCCATTATGCCATCACAATGCAGTTTTTCCCATTGTGACATCACAATGCCCTTTCCCCCATTATGACATCACAATGCACATTTCCCCATTGTGATATCACAATGCCCTTTCCCCCATTGTGACATCACAATGCCCTTTCCCCCATTGTGACATCACAATGCCCTTTCCCCCATTGTGACATCACAATTCACTTTCCCCCATTGTGACATCACAATGCACTTTTCCCCCATTGTGACATCACAATGCACTTTTCCCCATTGTGACATCACAATGCCCTTTCCCCCATTGTGACATCACAATGCCCTTTCCCCAATTGTGACATCACAATGCCCTTTTCCCTATTGTGACATCACAATGCAGTTTTTCCCATTGTGACATCACAATGCAGTTTTTCCCATTGTGACATCACAATGCCCTTTCCCCCATTGTGACATTACAATGCCCTTTCCCCCATTGTGACATCACAATGCCCCTTCCCCCATTGTGACATCACAATGCCCTTTCCCCCATTGTGACATCACAATGCCCTTTCCCCCATTTGTTACATCACAATGCCCTTTCCCCCATTGTGACATCACAATGCAGTTTTCCCCATTGTGACATCACAATGCCCTTTCCCCCATTGTGACATCACAATGCAGTTTTTCCCATTGTGACATCACAATGCAGTTTCCCCCATTGTGACATCACAATTTACTTTCCCCCATTGTGACATCACAATGCACTTTTCCACCATTGTGACATCACAATGCACTTTTCCCCATTGTGACATCACAATGCACTTTTCCCTATTGTGACATCACAATGCACTTTTCCCCCATTGTGACATCACAATGCAGTTTTCCCCATTGTGACATCACAATGCAGTTTTTCCCATTGTGACATCACAATGCCCTTTCCCCCATTGGGACATCACAATGCCCTTTTCCCCCATTCTGACATCACAATGCACTTTCCCCCATTGTGACATCACAATGCCCTTTCCCCCATTGTGACATCAAAATGCCCTCTCCCCCATTGTGACATCACAATGCACTTTTCCCCCATTGTGACATCACAATGCCCTTTCCCCCATTGTGACATCACAATGCCCTTTTCCCCATTGTGACATCACAATGCCCTTTCCCCCATTGTGACATCACAATGCCCTTTTCCCCATTGTGACATCACAATGCAGTTTTCCCCATTGTGACATCACAATGCCCTTTCCCCCATTGTGACATCACAATGCCCTTTCCCCCATTCTGACATCACAATGCCCTTTTCCCCATTATGCCATCACAATGCAGTTTTTCCCATTGTGACATCACAATGCCCTTCCCCCCATAATGACATCACAATACCCTTTTCCCCATTGTGATATCACAATGCCCTTTCCCACATTGTGACATCACAATGCCCTTTCCCCCATTGTGACATCACAATGTCCTTTCCCCCATTGTGACATCACAATTCACTTTCCCCCATTGTGACATCACAATGCACTTTTCCCCCATTATGACATAACAATGCACTTTTCCCCATTGTGACATCACAATGCCCTTTCCCCCATTGTGACATCACAATGCCCTTTCTCCAATTGTGACATCACAATGCCCTTTTCCCTATTGTGACATCACAATGCAGTTTTTCCCATTGTGACATTACAATGCAGTTTTTCCCATTGTGACATCACAATGCCCTTTCCCCCATTGTGACTTTACAATGCCCTTTCTCCCATTGTGACATCACAATGCCCTTTCCCCCATTGTGACATCACAATGCCCTTTCCCCCATTGTGACATCACAATGCCCTTTCCCCCATTGTTACATCACAATGCCCTTTCCCCCATTGTGACATCACAATGCAGTTTTCCCCATTGTGACATCACAATGCCCTTTCCCCCATTGTGACATCACAATGCAGTTTTTCCCATTGTGACATCACAATGCCCTATCACCCATTGTGACATCACAATTCACTTTCCCCCATTGTGACATCACAATGCACTTTTCCCCCATTGTGACATCACAATGCACTTTTCCCCATTGTGACATCACAATGCACTTTTCCCCATTGTGACATCACAATGCACTTTTCCCCCATTGTGACATCACAATGCCCTTTCCCCCATTGTGACATCACAATGCCCTTTCCCCCATTGTGACATCACAATGCCCTTTCCCCCATTGTGACATCACAATGCGCTTTCCCCCATTGTGACATCACAATGGCCTTTTCCCCATTGTGACATCACAATGCAGTTTTTCCCATTGTGACATAACAATGCAGTTTTCCCCATTGTGACATCACAATGGCCTTTTCCCCATTGTGACATCACGATGCAGTTTTTCCCATTGTGACATAACAATGCCCTTTCCCCCATTGTGACATCACAATGCCCTTTCCCCCATTGTGAAATCACAATGCCCTTTCCCTCATTGTGACATCACAATGCAGTTACCCCCATTGTGACATCACAATGCCCTTTCCCCCATTGTGACATCACAATGCCCTTTTTCCTATTGTGACATCACAATGCAGTTTTCCCCATTGTGACATCACAATGCCCTTTCCCCCATTGTGACATCACAATGCCCCCCCCATTGTGATATCACAATGCAGTTTTCCCCATTGTGACATCACAATGCCCTTTCCCCCATTGTGACATCACAATGCCGATTTTCCAATTGTGACATAACAATGCCCTTTCCCCATTGTGACATCACAATGGCCTTTTCCCCATTGTGACATCACAATGCAGTTTTTCCCATTGTGACATAACAATGCCCTTTCCCCCATTGTGACATCACAATGCCCTTTCCCCCATTGTGAAATCACAATGCCCTTTCCCCCATTGTGACATCACAATGCAGTTACCCCCATTGTGACATCACAATGCCCTTTCCCACATTGTGACATCACAATCCCCTTTTTCCTATTGTGACATCACAATGCAGTTTTCCCCATTGTGACATCACAATGCCCGTTCCCCCATTGTGACATCACAATGCCCTTTCCCCCATTGTGACATCACAATGCAGTTTTCCCCATGGTGACATCACAATGCCCTTTCCCCCATTGTGACATCACAATGCAGTTTTCCCCATTGTGACATCACAATGCCCTTTCCCCCATTGTGACATCACAATGCCCTTTTCCCCATTGTGACATCACAATGCCCTTTCCCCCATTGTGACATCACAATGCCCTTTCCCCCATTGTGACATCACAATGCCCTTTCCCCCATTGTGACATCACAATGCACTTTCCCCCATTGTGACATCACAATGCACTTTTCCCTCATTGTGACATCAACATGCCCTTTCCCCCATTGTGACATCACAATGCCCTTTCCCCCATTGTGACATCACAATGCCCTTTCCCCCATTGTGACATCACAATGCCCTTTCCCCCATTGTGACATCACAATGCCCTTTCCCCCATTGTGACATCACAATGCACTTTCCCCCATTGTGACATCACAATGCGCTTTCCCCCATTGTGACATCACAATGGCCTTTTCCCCATTGTGACATCACAATGCAGTTTTTCCCATTGTGACATAACAATGCAGTTTTCCCCATTGTGACATCACAATGGCCTTTTCCCCATTGTGACATCACGATGCAGTTTTTCCCATTGTGACATAACAATGCCCTTTCCCCCATTGTGACATCACAATGCCCTTTCCCCCATTGTGAAATCACAATGCCCTTTCCCCCATTGTGACATCACAATGCAGTTACCCCCATTGTGACATCACAATGCCCTTTCCCCCATTGTGACATCACAATGCCCTTTTTCCTATTGTGACATCACAATGCAGTTTTCCCCATTGTGACATCACAATGCCCTTTCCCCCATTGTGACATCACAATGCCCTTTCCCCCATTGTGATATCACAATGCAGTTTTCCCCATTGTGACATCACAATGCCCTTTCCCCCATTGTGACATCACAATGCCGATTTTCCAATTGTGACATAACAATGCCCTTTCCCCATTGTGACATCACAATGCAGTTTTCCCCATTGTGACATCACAATGCAGTTTTTCCCATTGTGACATCACAATGCCCTTTCCCACATTGTGACATCACAATGCACATTTCCCCATTGTGACATCACAATGCCCTTTCCCCCATTGTGACATCACAATGCCCTTTTCCCCATTGTGACATCACAATGCCCTTTTCCCCATTGTGACATCACAATGCCCTTTCCCCTATTGTGACATCACAATGCCCTTTCCCCCATTGTAAAATCACAGGGCACTTTTCCCCATTGTGACCTCACAATGCAGTTTTTCCCATTGTGACATAACAATGCCCTTTCCCCATTGTGACATCACAATGCCATTTCCCCCATTGTGACATCACAATGCCCTTTTCCCTATTGTGACATCACAATGCAGTTTTTCCCATTGTGACATCACAATGCACTTTCCCCCATTGTGACATCACAATGCCCTTTCCCCCATTGTGACGTCACAATGCCCTTTCCCACATTGTGGCATCACAATGCCCTTTCCCCCATTGTGACATCACAATGCCCTCTCCCCCATTGTGACATCACAATGCACTTTTCCCCCATTGTGACATCACAATGCCCTTTCCCCCATTGTGACATCACAATGCCCTTTTCCCCATTGTGACATCACAATGCAGTTTTCCCCATTGTGACATCACAATGCCCTTTCCCCCATTGGGACATCACAATGCAGTTTAACCCATTGTGACATCACAATGCAGTTTTTCCCATTGTGACATCACAATGCAGTTTTTCCCATTGTGACATCACAATGCCCTTTCCCCCATTGTGACATCACAATGCCCTTTCCCCCATTGTGACATCACAATGCAATTACCCCCATTGTGACATCACAATGCCCTTTCCCCCATTGTGACATCACAATGCAGTTTTCCCCATTGTGACATCACAATGCCCTTTCCCCCATTGTGACATCACAATGCAGTTTTCCCCATTGTGACATCACAATGCAGTTTTTCCCATTGCGACATCACAATGCCCTTTCCCCCATTGTGACATCACAATGCCCTTTTCCCCCATTCTGACATCACAATGCCCTTTTCCCCATTATGCCATCACAATGCAGTTTTTCCCATTGTGACATCACAATGCCCTTCCCCCCATTATGACATCACAATGCCCTTTTCCCCATTGTTATATCACAATGCCCTTGACCCCATTGTGACATCACAATGCCCTTTCCCCCATTGTGACATCACAATGCCCTTTCCCCCATTGTGACATCACAATTCACTTTCCCCCATTGTGACATCACAATGCACTTTTCCCCCATTGTGACATCACAATGCACTTTTCCCCATTGTGATATCACAATGCCCTTTCCCCCATTGTGACATCACAATGCCCTTTCCCCCATTGTGACATCACAATGCCCTTTCCCCCATTTGTGACATCACAATTCACTTTCCCCCATTGTGACATCACAATGCTCTTTTCCCCATTGTTACATCACAATGCACTTTTCCCCATTGTGATATCACAATGCCATTTCCCCCATTGTCACATCACAATGCACTTTTCCCCATTGTGACATCACAATGCAGTTTTTCCCATTGTGACATCACAATGCCCTTTCCCCCATTGTGACATCACAATGCCCTTTCCCCCATTGTGACATCACAATGCCCTTTCCCCATTGTGACATCACAATGCAGTTTTCCCCATTGTAACATCACAATGCAGTTTTTCCCATTGTGACATCACAATGCCCTTTCCCACATTGTGACATCACAATGCACATTTCCCCATTGTGATATCACAATGCCCTTTCCCCCATTGTGACATCACAATGCCCTTTTCCCCATTGTGACATCACAATGCCCTTTTCCCCATTGTGACATCACAATGCCCTTTCCCCTATTGTGACATCACAATGCCCTTTCCCCCATTGTAAAATCACAGGGCACTTTTCCCCATTGTGACCTCACAATGCAGTTTTTCGCATTGTGACATAACAATGCCCTTTCCCCATTGTGACATCACAATGCCATTTCCCCCATTGTGACATCACAATGCCCTTTTCCCTATTGTGACATCACAATGCAGTTTTTCCCATTGTGACATCACAATGCCCTTTCCCACATTGTGACATCACAATGCAGTTTTCCCCATTGTGACATCACAATGCTCTTTCGCCCATTGTGACATCACAATGCCATTTTCCCCATTGTGACATCACAATGCCCTTTCCCCCATTGTGGCATCACAATGCCCTTTCCCCCATTGTGACATCACAATGCCCTCTCCCCCATTGTGACATCACAATGCACTTTTCCCCCATTGTGACATCACAATGCCCTTTCCCCCATTGTGACATCACAATGCCCTTTCCCCGATTGTGACATCACAATGCCCTTTTCACTATTGTGACATCACAATGCAGTTTTCCCCATTGTGACATCACAATGCACTTTCCCCCATTGTGACATCACAATGCCCTTTCCCCTATTGTGACTTCACAATGCCCTTTCCCCTATTGTGACATCACAGTGCAGTTTTCCCCATTGTGACATCACAATGCCCTTTCCCCCATTGTGACATCACAATGCAGTTTTCCCCATTGTGACATCACAATGCCCTTTCCCCCATTATGACATCACAATGCCCTTTTCCCCATTGTGATATCACAATGCCCTTTCCCCCATTGTGACATCACAATGCCCTTTCCCCCATTGTGACATCACAATGCCCTTTCCCCCATTGTGACATCACAATTCACTTTCCCCCATTGTGACATCACAATGCACTTTTCCCCCATTGTGACATCACATTGCACTTTTCCCCATTGTGACATCACAATGCCCTTTCCCCCATTGTGACATCACAATGCCCTTTCCCCAATTGTGACATCACAATGCCCTTTTCCCTATTGTGACATCACAATGCAGTTTTTCCCATTGTGACATCACAATGCAGTTTTTCCCATTGTGACATCACAATGCCCTTTCCCCCATTGTGACATTGCAATGCCCTTTCCCCCATTGTGACACCACAATGCCCTTTCCCCCATTGTGACATCACAATGCCCTTTCCCCCATTGTGACATCACAATGCCCTTTCCCCCATTGTTACATCACAATGCCCTTTCCCCCATTGTGACATCACAATGCAGTTTTCCCCATTGTGACATCACAATGCCCTTTCCCCCATTGTGACATCACAATGCAGTTTTTCCCATTGTGACATCACAATGCAGTTTCCCCCATTGTGACATCACAATTCACTTTCCCCCATTGTGACATCACAATGCACTTTTCCCCCATTGTGACATCACAATGCACTTTTCCCAATTGTGACATCACAATGCACTTTTCCCCATTGTGACATCACAATGCACTTTTCCCCCATTGTGACATCACAATGCACTTTTCCCCATTGTGACATCACAATGCACTTTTCCCCATTGTGACATCACAATGCCCTTTCCCCCATTGTGACATCACAATGCACTTTTCCCCCATTACGACATCACAATGCCCTTTATCCCATTGTGACATCACAATGCCATTTCCCCCATTGTGACATCACAATGCACTTTCCCCCATTGTGACATCACAATGCCCTTTCCCCCATTTGTGACATCACAATGCCCTTTCCCCCATTGTGACTTCACAATGCCCTTTCCCACATTGTGACATCACAATGTCCTTTCGCCCATTGTGACATCACAATGTCCTTTCGCCCATTGTGACATCACAATGCCATTTTCCCCATTGTGACATCACAATGCCCTTTCCCCCATTGTGGCATCACAATGCCCTTTCCCCCATTGTGACATCACAATGCCCTCTCCCCCAT
Organism: Eleutherodactylus coqui; assembly: GCF_035609145.1. Taxonomy (NCBI): domain Eukaryota; kingdom Metazoa; phylum Chordata; class Amphibia; order Anura; family Eleutherodactylidae; genus Eleutherodactylus; species Eleutherodactylus coqui. Next base: position 208,281,396 of record NC_089839.1, on the reverse strand, counting down.
TGTGACATCACAATGCACTTTTCCCCCATTGTGACATCACAATGCCCTTTCCCCCATTGTGACATCACAATGCCCTTTCCCCGATTGTGACATCACAATGCCCTTTTCCCTATTGTGACATCACAATGCAGTTTTCCCCATTGTGACATCACAATGCACTTTCCCCCATTGTGACATCACAATGCCCTTTCCCCTATTGTGACATCACAATGCCCTTTCCCCTATTGTGACATCACAGTGCAGTTTTCCCCATTGTGACATCACAATGCCCTTTCCCCCATTGTGACATCACAATGCCATTTTCCCCATTGTGACATCACAATGCCCTTTCCCCCATTGTGACATCGCAATGCCCTCTCCCCCATTGTGACATCACAATGCACTTTTCCCCCATTGTGACATCACAATGCCCTTTCCCCCATTGTGACATCACAATGCCCTTTTCCCCATTGTGACATCACAATGCAGTTTTCCCCATTGTGACATCACAATGCCGTTTCCCCCCTTTCGGACATCACAATGCAGTTTAACCCATTGTGACATCACAATGCAGTTTTTCCCATTGTGACATCACAATGCAGTTTTTCCCATTGTGACATCACAATGCCCTTTCCCCCATTGTGACATCACAATGCCCTTTCCCCCATTGTGACATCACAATGCAATTACCCCCATTGTGACATCACAATGCCCTTTCCCCCATTGTGACATCACAATGCAGTTTTCCCCATTGTGACATCACAATGCCCTTTCCCCCATTGTGACATCACAATGCAGTTTTCCCCATTGTGACATCACAATGCAGTTTTTCCCATTGTGACATCACAATGCCCTTTCCCCCATTGTGACATCACAATGCCCTTTTCCCCCATTCTGACATCACAATGCCCTTTTCCCCATTATGCCATCACAATGCAGTTTTTCCCATTGTGACATCACAATGCCCTTTCCCCCATTATGACATCACAATGCACATTTCCCCATTGTGATATCACAATGCCCTTTCCCCCATTGTGACATCACAATGCCCTTTCCCCCATTGTGACATCACAATGCCCTTTCCCCCATTGTGACATCACAATTCACTTTCCCCCATTGTGACATCACAATGCACTTTTCCCCCATTGTGACATCACAATGCACTTTTCCCCATTGTGACATCACAATGCCCTTTCCCCCATTGTGACATCACAATGCCCTTTCCCCAATTGTGACATCACAATGCCCTTTTCCCTATTGTGACATCACAATGCAGTTTTTCCCATTGTGACATCACAATGCAGTTTTTCCCATTGTGACATCACAATGCCCTTTCCCCCATTGTGACATTACAATGCCCTTTCCCCCATTGTGACATCACAATGCCCCTTCCCCCATTGTGACATCACAATGCCCTTTCCCCCATTGTGACATCACAATGCCCTTTCCCCCATTGTTACATCACAATGCCCTTTCCCCCATTGTGACATCACAATGCAGTTTTCCCCATTGTGACATCACAATGCCCTTTCCCCCATTGTGACATCACAATGCAGTTTTTCCCATTGTGACATCACAATGCAGTTTCCCCCATTGTGACATCACAATTTACTTTCCCCCATTGTGACATCACAATGCACTTTTCCACCATTGTGACATCACAATGCACTTTTCCCCATTGTGACATCACAATGCACTTTTCCCTATTGTGACATCACAATGCACTTTTCCCCCATTGTGACATCACAATGCACTTTTCCCCATTGTGACATCACAATGCCCTTTCCCCCATTGTGACATCACAATGCACTTTTCCCCCATTACGACATGACAATGCCCTTTATCCCATTGTGACATCACAATGCCATTTCCCCCATTGTGACATCACAATGCACTTTCCCCCATTGTGACATGACAATACCCTTTCCCCCATTGTGACATCACAATGCCCTTTCCCCCATTGTGGCATCACAATGCCCTTTCCCCCATTGTGACATCACAATGCCCTCTCCCCCATTGTGACATCACAATGCACTTTTCCCCCATTGTGACATCACAATGCCCTTTCCCCCATTGTGACATCACAATGCCCTTTTCCCCATTGTGACATCACAATGCAGTTTTCCCCATTGTGACATCACAATGCCGTTTCCCCCATTGGGACATCACAATGCAGTTTAACCGATTGTGACATCACAATGCAGTTTTTCCCATTGTGACATCACAATGCAGTTTTTCCCATTGTGACATCACAATGCCCTTTCCCCCATTGTGACATCACAATGCCCTTTCCCCCATTGTGACATCACAATGCAATTACCCCATTGTGACATCACAATGCCCTTTCCCCCATTGTGACATCACAATGCAGTTTTCCCCATTGTGACATCACAATGCAGTTTTTCCCATTGTGACATCACAATGCCCTTTCCCCCATTGGGACATCACAATGCCCTTTTCCCCCATTCTGACATCACAATGCACTTTCCCCCATTGTGACATCACAATGCCCTTTCCCCCATTGTGACATCACAATGCCCTTTCCCCCATTGTGGCATCACAATGCCCTTTCCCCCATTGTGACATCAAAATGCCCTCTCCCCCATTGTGACATCACAATGCACTTTTCCCCCATTGTGACATCACAATGCCCTTTCCCCCATTGTGACATCACAATGCCCTTTTCCCCATTGTGACATCACAATGCAGTTTTCCCCATTGTGACATCACAATGCCCTTTCCCCCATTGTGACATCACAATGCCCTTTCCCCCATTCTGACATCACAATGCCCTTTTCCCCATTATGCCATCACAATGCAGTTTTTCCCATTGTGACATCACAATGCCCTTCCCCCCATAATGACATCACAATACCCTTTTCCCCATTGTGATATCACAATGCCCTTTCCCACATTGTGACATCACAATGCCCTTTCCCCCATTGTGACATCACAATGTCCTTTCCCCCATTGTGACATCACAATTCACTTTCCCCCATTGTGACATCACAATGCACTTTTCCCCCATTATGACATAACAATGCACTTTTCCCCATTGTGACATCACAATGCCCTTTCCCCCATTGTGACATCACAATGCCCTTTCTCCAATTGTGACATCACAATGCCCTTTTCCCTATTGTGACATCACAATGCAGTTTTTCCCATTGTGACATCACAATGCAGTTTTTCCCATTGTGACATCACAATGCCCTTTCCCCCATTGTGACATTACAATGCCCTTTCCCCCATTGTGACATCACAATGCCCTTTCCCCCATTGTGACATCACAATGCCCTTTCCCCCATTGTGACATCACAATGCCCTTTCCCCCATTGTTACATCACAATGCCCTTTCCCCCATTGTGACATCACAATGCAGTTTTCCCCATTGTGACATCACAATGCCCTTTCCCCCATTGTGACATCACAATGCAGTTTTTCCCATTGTGACATCACAATGCCCTATCCCCCATTGTGACATCACAATTCACTTTCCCCCATTGTGACATCACAATGCACTTTTCCCCCATTGTGACATCACAATGCACTTTTCCCCATTGTGACATCACAATGCACTTTTCCCCATTGTGACATCACAATGCACTTTTCCCCCATTGTGACATCACAATGCACTTTTCCCCATTGTGACATCACAATGCACTTTTCCCCATTGTGACATCACAATGCCCTTTCCCCCATTGTGACATCACAATGCACTTTTCCCCCATTGCGACATCACAATGCCCTTTATCCCATTGTGACATCACAATGCCATTTCCCCCATTGTGACATCACAATGCCCTTTCCCCCATTGTGACATCACAATGCCCTTTCCCCCATTGTGACATCACAATGCCCTTTCCCCCATTGTGACATCACAATGCCCTTTCCCCCATTGTGACATCACAATGCGCTTTCCCCCATTGTGACATCACAATGGCCTTTTCCCCATTGTGACATCACAATGCAGTTTTTCCCATTGTGACATAACAATGCAGTTTTCCCCATTGTGACATCAAAATGGCCTTTTCCCCATTGTGACATCACGATGCAGTTTTTCCCATTGTGACATAACAATGCCCTTTCCCCCATTGTGACATCACAATGCCCTTTCCCCCATTGTGAAATCACAATGCCCTTTCCCCCATTGTGACATCACAATGCAGTTACCCCCATTGTGACATCACAATGCCCTTTCCCCCATTGTGACATCACAATGCCCTTTTTCCTATTGTGACATCACAATGCAGTTTTCCCCATTGTGACATCACAATGCCCTTTCCCCCATTGTGACATCACAATGCCCTTTCCCCCATTGTGATATCACAATGCAGTTTTCCCCATTGTGACATCACAATGCCCTTTCCCCCATTGTGACATCACAATGCCGATTTTCCAATTGTGACATAACAATGCCCTTTCCCCATTGTGACATCACAATGGCCTTTTCCCCATTGTGACATCACAATGCAGTTTTTCCCATTGTGACATAACAATGCCCTTTCCCCCATTGTGACATCACAATGCCCTTTCCCCCATTGTGAAATCACAATGCCCTTTCCCCCATTGTGACATCACAATGCAGTTACCCCCATTGTGACATCACAATGCCCTTTCCCACATTGTGACATCACAATCCCCTTTTTCCTATTGTGACATCACAATGCAGTTTTCCCCATTGTGACATCACAATGCCCGTTCCCCCATTGTGACATCACAATGCCCTTTCCCCCATTGTGACATCACAATGCAGTTTTCCCCATGGTGACATCACAATGCCCTTTCCCCCATTGTGACATCACAATGCAGTTTTCCCCATTGTGACATCACAATGCCCTTTCCCCCATTGTGACATCACAATGCCCTTTTCCCCATTGTGACATCACAATGCCCTTTCCCCCATTGTGACATCACAATGCCCTTTCCCCCATTGTGACATCACAATGCCCTTTCCCCCATTGTGACATCACAATGCACTTTCCCCCATTGTGACATCACAATGCACTTTTCCCTCATTGTGACATCAAAATGCCCTTTCCCCCATTGTGACATCACAATGCCCTTTCCCCCATTGTGACATCACAATGCCCTTTCCCCCATTGTGACATCACAATGCCCTTTCCCCCATTGTGACATCACAATGCCCTTTCCCCCATTGTGACATCACAATGCACTTTCCCCCATTGTGACATCACAATGCGCTTTCCCCCATTGTGACATCACAATGGCCTTTTCCCCATTGTGACATCACAATGCAGTTACCCCCATTGTGACATAACAATGCAGTTTTCCCCATTGTGACATCACAATGGCCTTTTCCCCATTGTGACATCACGATGCAGTTTTTCCCATTGTGACATAACCATGCCCTTTCCCCCATTGTGACATCACAATGCCCTTTCCCCCATTGTGAAATCACAATGCCCTTTCCCCCATTGTGACATCACAATGCAGTTACCCCCATTGTGACATCACAATGCCCTTTCCCCCATTGTGACATCACAATGCCCTTTTTCCTATTGTGACATCACAATGCAGTTTTCCCCATTGTGACATCACAATGCCCTTTCCCCCATTGTGACATCACAATGCCCTTTCCTTCATTGTGATATCACAATGCAGTTTTCCCCATTGTGACATCACAATGCCCTTTCCCCCATTGTGACATCACAATGCCGATTTTCCAATTGTGACATAACAATGCCCTTTCCCCATTGTGACATCACAATGGCCTTTTCCCCATTGTGGCATCACAATGCCCTTTCCCCCATTGTGAAATCACAATGCCCTTTCCCCCATTGTGACATCACAATCCAGTTTTTCCCATTGTGACATAACAATGCCCTTTCCCCCATTGTGACATCACAATGCCCTTTCCCCCATTGTTACATCACAATGCCCTTTCCCCCATTGTGACATCACAATGCAGTTTTCCCCATTGTGACATCACAATGCCCTTTCCCCCATTGTGACATCACAATGCAGTTTTTCCCATTGTGACATCACAATGCCCTATCCCCCATTGTGACATCACAATTCACTTTCCCCCATTGTGACATCACAATGCACTTTTCCCCCATTGTGACATCACAATGCACTTTTCCCCATTGTGACATCACAATGCACTTTTCCCCATTGTGACATCACAATGCACTTTTCCCCCATTGTGACATCACAATGCACTTTTCCCCATTGTGACATCACAATGCACTTTTCCCCATTGTGACATCACAATGCCCTTTCCCCCATTGTGACATCACAATGCACTTTTCCCCCATTGCGACATCACAATGCCCTTTATCCCATTGTGACATCACAATGCCATTTCCCCCATTGTGACATCACAATGCCCTTTCCCCCATTGTGACATCACAATGCCCTTTCCCCCATTGTGACATCACAATGCCCTTTCCCCCATTGTGACATCACAATGCCCTTTCCCCCATTGTGACATCACAATGCGCTTTCCCCCATTGTGACATCACAATGGCCTTTTCCCCATTGTGACATCACAATGCAGTTTTTCCCATTGTGACATAACAATGCAGTTTTCCCCATTGTGACATCACAATGGCCTTTTCCCCATTGTGACATCACGATGCAGTTTTTCCCATTGTGACATAACAATGCCCTTTCCCCCATTGTGACATCACAATGCCCTTTCCCCCATTGTGAAATCACAATGCCCTTTCCCCCATTGTGACATCACAATGCAGTTACCCCCATTGTGACATCACAATGCCCTTTCCCCCATTGTGACATCACAATGCCCTTTTTCCTATTGTGACATCACAATGCAGTTTTCCCCATTGTGACATCACAATGCCCTTTCCCCCATTGTGACATCACAATGCCCTTTCCCCCATTGTGATATCACAATGCAGTTTTCCCCATTGTGACATCACAATGCCCTTTCCCCCATTGTGACATCACAATGCCGATTTTCCAATTGTGACATAACAATGCCCTTTCCCCATTGTGACATCACAATGGCCTTTTCCCCATTGTGACATCACAATGCAGTTTTTCCCATTGTGACATAACAATGCCCTTTCCCCCATTGTGACATCACAATGCCCTTTCCCCCATTGTGAAATCACAATGCCCTTTCCCCCATTGTGACATCACAATGCAGTTACCCCCATTGTGACATCACAATGCCCTTTCCCACATTGTGACATCACAATGCCCTTTTTCCTATTGTGACATCACAATGCAGTTTTCCCCATTGTGACATCACAATGCCCGTTCCCCCATTGTGACATCACAATGCCCTTTCCCCCATTGTGACATCACAATGCAGTTTTCCCCATGGTGACATCACAATGCCCTTTCCCCCATTGTGACATCACAATGCAGTTTTCCCCATTGTGACATCACAATGCCCTTTCCCCCATTGTGACATCACAATGCCCTTTTCCCCATTGTGACATCACAATGCCCTTTCCCCCATTGTGACATAACAATGCCCTTTCCCCCATTGTGACATCACAATGCCCTTTCCCCCATTGTGACATCACAATGCACTTTCCCCCATTGTGACATCACAATGCACTTTTCCCTCATTGTGACATCAAAATGCCCTTTCCCCCATTGTGACATCACAATGCCCTTTCCCCCATTGTGACATCACAATGCCCTTTCCCCCATTGTGACATCACAATGCCCTTTCCCCCATTGTGACATCACAATGCCCTTTCCCCCATTGTGACATCACAATGCACTTTCCCCCATTGTGACATCACAATGCGCTTTCCCCCATTGTGACATCACAATGGCCTTTTCCCCATTGTGACATCACAATGCAGTTTTTCCCATTGTGACATAACAATGCAGTTTTCCCCATTGTGACATCACAATGGCCTTTTCCCCATTGTGACATCACGATGCAGTTTTTCCCATTGTGACATAACCATGCCCTTTCCCCCATTGTGACATCACAATGCCCTTTCCCCCATTGTGAAATCACAATGCCCTTTCCCCCATTGTGACATCACAATGCAGTTACCCCCATTGTGACATCACAATGCCCTTTCCCCCATTGTGACATCACAATGCCCTTTTTCCTATTGTGACATCACAATGCAGTTTTCCCCATTGTGACATCACAATGCCCTTTCCCCCATTGTGACATCACAATGCCCTTTCCCCCATTGTGATATCACAATGCAGTTTTCCCCATTGTGACATCACAATGCCCTTTCCCCCATTGTGACATCACAATGCCGATTTTCCAATTGTGACATAACAATGCCCTTTCCCCATTGTGACATCACAATGGCCTTTTCCCCATTGTGACATCACAATGCCCTTTCCCCCATTGTGAAATCACAATGCCCTTTCCCCCATTGTGACATCACAATCCAGTTTTTCCCATTGTGACATAACAATGCCCTTTCCCCCATTGTGACATCACAATGCCCTTTCCCCCATTGTTACATCACAATGCCCTTTCCCCCATTGTGACATCACAATGCAGTTTTCCCCATTGTGACATCACAATGCCCTTTCCCCCATTGTGACATCACAATGCAGTTTTTCCCATTGTGACATCACAATGCCCTATCCCCCATTGTGACATCACAATTCACTTTCCCCCATTGTGACATCACAATGCACTTTTCCCCCATTGTGACATCACAATGCACTTTTCCCCATTGTGACATCACAATGCACTTTTCCCCATTGTGACATCACAATGCACTTTTCCCCCATTGTGACATCACAATGCACTTTTCCCCATTGTGACATCACAATGCACTTTTCCCCATTGTGACATCACAATGCCCTTTCCCCCATTGTGACATCACAATGCACTTTTCCCCCATTGCGACATCACAATGCCCTTTATCCCATTGTGACATCACAATGCCATTTCCCCCATTGTGACATCACAATGCCCTTTCCCCCATTGTGACATCACAATGCCCTTTCCCCCATTGTGACATCACAATGCCCTTTCCCCCATTGTGACATCACAATGCCCTTTCCCCCATTGTGACATCACAATGCGCTTTCCCCCATTGTGACATCACAATGGCCTTTTCCCCATTGTGACATCACAATGCAGTTTTTCCCATTGTGACATAACAATGCAGTTTTCCCCATTGTGACATCACAATGGCCTTTTCCCCATTGTGACATCACGATGCAGTTTTTCCCATTGTGACATAACAATGCCCTTTCCCCCATTGTGACATCACAATGCCCTTTCCCCCATTGTGAAATCACAATGCCCTTTCCCCCACTGTGACATCACAATGCAGTTACCCCCATTGTGACATCACAATGCCCTTTCCCCCATTGTGACATCACAATGCCCTTTTTCCTATTGTGACATCACAATGCAGTTTTCCCCATTGTGACATCACAATGCCCTTTCCCCCATTGTGACATCACAATGCCCTTTCCCCCATTGTGATATCACAATGCAGTTTTCCCCATTGTGACATCACAATGCCCTTTCCCCCATTGTGACATCACAATGCCGATTTTCCAATTGTGACATAACAATGCCCTTTCCCCATTGTGACATCACAATGGCCTTTTCCCCATTGTGACATCACAATGCAGTTTTTCCCATTGTGACATAACAATGCCCTTTCCCCCATTGTGACATCACAATGCCCTTTCCCCCATTGTGAAATCACAATGCCCTTTCCCCCATTGTGACATCACAATGCAGTTACCCCCATTGTGACATCACAATGCCCTTTCCCACATTGTGACATCACAATGCCCTTTTTCCTATTGTGACATCACAATGCAGTTTTCCCCATTGTGACATCACAATGCCCGTTCCCCCATTGTGACATCACAATGCCCTTTCCCCCATTGTGACATCACAATGCAGTTTTCCCCATGGTGACATCACAATGCCCTTTCCCCCATTGTGACATCACAATGCAGTTTTCCCCATTGTGACATCACAATGCCCTTTCCCCCATTGTGACATCACAATGCCCTTTTCCCCATTGTGACATCACAATGCCCTTTCCCCCATTGTGACATAACAATGCCCTTTCCCCCATTGTGACATCACAATGCCCTTTCCCCCATTGTGACATCACAATGCACTTTCCCCCATTGTGACATCACAATGCACTTTTCCCTCATTGTGACATCAAAATGCCCTTTCCCCCATTGTGACATCACAATGCCCTTTCCCCCATTGTGACATCACAATGCCCTTTCCCCCATTGTGACATCACAATGCCCTTTCCCCCATTGTGACATCACAATGCCCTTTCCCCCATTGTGACATCACAATGCACTTTCCCCCATTGTGACATCACAATGCGCTTTCCCCCATTGTGACATCACAATGGCCTTTTCCCCATTGTGACATCACAATGCAGTTTTTCCCATTGTGACATAACAATGCAGTTTTCCCCATTGTGACATCACAATGGCCTTTTCCCCATTGTGACATCACGATGCAGTTTTTCCCATTGTGACATAACAATGCCCTTTCCCCCATTGTGACATCACAATGCCCTTTCCCCCATTGTGAAATCACAATGCCCTTTCCCCCATTGTGACATCACAATGCAGTTACCCCCATTGTGACATCACAATGCCCTTTCCCCCATTGTGACATCACAATGCCCTTTTTCCTATTGTGACATCACAATGCAGTTTTCCCCATTGTGACATCACAATGCCCTTTCCCCCATTGTGACATCACAATGCCCTTTCCCCCATTGTGATATCACAATGCAGTTTTCCCCATTGTGACATCACAATGCCCTTTCCCCCATTGTGACATCACAATGCCGATTTTCCAATTGTGACATAACAATGCCCTTTCCCCATTGTGACATCACAATGGCCTTTTCCCCATTGTGACATCACAATGCCCTTTCCCCCATTGTGAAATCACAATGCCCTTTCCCCCATTGTGACATCACAATCCAGTTTTTCCCATTGTGACATAACAATGCCCTTTCCCCCATTGTGACATCACAATGCCCTTTCCCCCATTGTTACATCACAATGCCCTTTCCCCCATTGTGACATCACAATGCAGTTTTCCCCATTGTGACATCACAATGCCCTTTCCCCCATTGTGACATCACAATGCAGTTTTTCCCATTGTGACATCACAATGCCCTATCCCCCATTGTGACATCACAATTCACTTTCCCCCATTGTGACATCACAATGCACTTTTCCCCCATTGTGACATCACAATGCACTTTTCCCCATTGTGACATCACAATGCACTTTTCCCCATTGTGACATCACAATGCACTTTTCCCCCATTGTGACATCACAATGCACTTTTCCCCATTGTGACATCACAATGCACTTTTCCCCATTGTGACATCACAATGCCCTTTCCCCCATTGTGACATCACAATGCACTTTTCCCCCATTGCGACATCACAATGCCCTTTATCCCATTGTGACATCACAATGCCATTTCCCCCATTGTGACATCACAATGCCCTTTCCCCCATTGTGACATCACAATGCCCTTTCCCCCATTGTGACATCACAATGCCCTTTCCCCCATTGTGACATCACAATGCCCTTTCCCCCATTGTGACATCACAATGCGCTTTCCCCCATTGTGACATCACAATGGCCTTTTCCCCATTGTGACATCACAATGCAGTTTTTCCCATTGTGACATAACAATGCAGTTTTCCCCATTGTGACATCACAATGGCCTTTTCCCCATTGTGACATCACGATGCAGTTTTTCCCATTGTGACATAACAATGCCCTTTCCCCCATTGTGACATCACAATGCCCTTTCCCCCATTGTGAAATCACAATGCCCTTTCCCCCATTGTGACATCACAATGCAGTTACCCCCATTGTGACATCACAATGCCCTTTCCCCCATTGTGACATCACAATGCCCTTTTTCCTATTGTGACATCACAATGCAGTTTTCCCCATTGTGACATCACAATGCCCTTTCCCCCATTGTGACATCACAATGCCCTTTCCCCCATTGTGATATCACAATGCAGTTTTCCCCATTGTGACATCACAATGCCCTTTCCCCCATTGTGACATCACAATGCCGATTTTCCAATTGTGACATAACAATGCCCTTTCCCCATTGTGACATCACAATGGCCTTTTCCCCATTGTGACATCACAATGCAGTTTTTCCCATTGTGACATAACAATGCCCTTTCCCCCATTGTGACATCACAATGCCCTTTCCCCCATTGTGAAATCACAATGCCCTTTCCCCCATTGTGACATCACAATGCAGTTACCCCCATTGTGACATCACAATGCCCTTTCCCACATTGTGACATCACAATGCCCTTTTTCCTATTGTGACATCACAATGCAGTTTTCCCCATTGTGACATCACAATGCCCGTTCCCCCATTGTGACATCACAATGCCCTTTCCCCCATTGTGACATCACAATGCAGTTTTCCCCATGGTGACATCACAATGCCCTTTCCCCCATTGTGACATCACAATGCAGTTTTCCCCATTGTGACATCACAATGCCCTTTCCCCCATTGTGACATCACAATGCCCTTTTCCCCATTGTGACATCACAATGCCCTTTCCCCCATTGTGACATAACAATGCCCTTTCCCCCATTGTGACATCACAATGCCCTTTCCCCCATTGTGACATCATAATGCACTTTCCCCCATTGTGACATCACAATGCACTTTTCCCTCATTGTGACATCAAAATGCCCTTTCCCCCATTGTGACATCACAATGCCCTTTCCCCCATTGTGACATCACAATGCCCTTTCCCCCATTGTGACATCACAATGCCCTTTCCCCCATTGTGACATCACAATGCCCTTTCCCCCATTGTGACATCACAATGCACTTTCCCCCATTGTGACATCACAATGCGCTTTCCCCCATTGTGACATCACAATGGCCTTTTCCCCATTGTGACATCACAATGCAGTTTTTTCCCATTGTGACATAACAATGCAGTTTTCCCCATTGTGACATCACAATGGCCTTTTCCCCATTGTGACATCACGATGCAGTTTTTCCCATTGTGACATAACAATGCCCTTTCCCCCATTGTGACATCACAATGCCCTTTCCCCCATTGTGAAATCACAATGCCCTTTCCCCCATTGTGACATCACAATGCAGTTACCCCCATTGTGACATCACAATGCCCTTTCCCCCATTGTGACATCACAATGCCCTTTTTCCTATTGTGACATCACAATGCAGTTTTCCCCATTGTGACATCACAATGCCCTTTCCCCCATTGTGACATCACAATGCCCTTTCCCCCATTGTGACATCACAATGCCCTTTCCCCCATTGTGATATCACAATGCAGTTTTCCCCATTGTGACATCACAATGCCCTTTCCCCCATTGTGACATCACAATGCCGATTTTCCAATTGTGACATAACAATGCCCTTTCCCCATTGTGACATCACAATGGCCTTTTCCCCATTGTGACATCACAATGCCCTTTCCCCCATTGTGAAATCACAATGCCCTTTCCCCCATTGTGACATCACAATGCAGTTTTTCCCATTGTGACATAACAATGCCCTTTCCCCCATTGTGACATCACAATGCCCTTTCCCCCATTGTGAAATCACAATGCCCTTTCCCCCATTGTGACATCACAATGCAGTTACCCCCATTGTGACATCACAATGCCCTTTCCCACATTGTGACATCACAATGCCCTTTTTCCTATTGTGACATCACAATGCAGTTTTCCCCATTGTGACATCACAATGCCCGTTCCCCCATTGTGACATCACAATGCCCTTTCCCCCATTGTGACATCACAATGCAGTTTTCCCCATGGTGACATCACAATGCCCTTTCCCCCATTGTGACATCACAATGCAGTTTTCCCCATTGTGACATCACAATGCCCTTTCCCCCATTGTGACATCACAATGCCCTTTTCCCCATTGTGACATCACAATGCCCTTTCCCCCATTGTGACATAACAATGCCCTTTCCCCCATTGTGACATCACAATGCCCTTTCCCCCATTGTGACATCACAATGCACTTTCCCCCATTGTGACATCACAATGCACTTTTCCCTCATTGTGACATCAAAATGCCCTTTCCCCATTGTGGCATCACAATGCCCTTTCCCCCATTGTGACATCACAATGCCCTTTTCCTATTGTGACATCACAATGCAGTTTTCCCCATTGTGACATCACAATGCCGTTTCCCCCATTGTGACATCACAATGCAGTTTCCCCCATTGTGACATCACAATGCAGTTTTTCCCATTGTGACATTACAATGACCTTTCTCCCATTGTGACATCACAATGCCCTTTCCCCCATTGTGACATCACAATGCACTTACCCCCATTGCGACATAACAATGCCCTTTCCCCCATTGTGACATCACAATGCACTTTTCCCCCATTGTGACATCACAATGCACTTTTCCCCATTGTGACATCACAATGCCCTTTCCCCCATTGTGACATCACAATGCAGTTTTCCCCATTGTGACATCACAATGCCCTTTCCCCCATTGTGACATCACAATGCAGTTTTTCCCATTGTGACATCACAATGCCCTATCCCCCATTGTGACATCACAATTCACTTTCCCCCATTGTGACATCACAATGCACTTTTCCCCCATTGTGACATCACAATGCACTTTTCCCCATTGTGACATCACAATGCACTTTTCCCCATTGTGACATCACAATGCACTTTTCCCCCATTGTGACATCACAATGCACTTTTCCCCATTGTGACATCACAATGCACTTTTCCCCATTGTGACATCACAATGCCCTTTCCCCCATTGTGACATCACAATGCACTTTTCCCCCATTGCGACATCACAATGCCCTTTATCCCATTGTGACATCACAATGCCATTTCCCCCATTGTGACATCACAATGCCCTTTCCCCCATTGTGACATCACAATGCCCTTTCCCCCATTGTGACATCACAATGCCCTTTCCCCCATTGTGACATCACAATGCCCTTTCCCCCATTGTGACATCACAATGCGCTTTCCCCCATTGTGACATCACAATGGCCTTTTCCCCATTGTGACATCACAATGCAGTTTTTCCCATTGTGACATAACAATGCAGTTTTCCCCATTGTGACATCACAATGGCCTTTTCCCCATTGTGACATCACGATGCAGTTTTTCCCATTGTGACATAACAATGCCCTTTCCCCCATTGTGACATCACAATGCCCTTTCCCCCATTGTGAAATCACAATGCCCTTTCCCCCACTGTGACA
Source organism: Eleutherodactylus coqui (assembly GCF_035609145.1). Taxonomy (NCBI): domain Eukaryota; kingdom Metazoa; phylum Chordata; class Amphibia; order Anura; family Eleutherodactylidae; genus Eleutherodactylus; species Eleutherodactylus coqui. The sequence continues at coordinate 208,266,190 of NC_089839.1, read as the reverse complement.
TCACAATGCAGTTACCCCCATTGTGACATCACAATGCCCTTTCCCCCATTGTGACATCACAATGCCCTTTTTCCTATTGTGACATCACAATGCAGTTTTCCCCATTGTGACATCACAATGCCCTTTCCCCCATTGTGACATCACAATGCCCTTTCCCCCATTGTGATATCACAATGCAGTTTTCCCCATTGTGACATCACAATGCCCTTTCCCCCATTGTGACATCACAATGCCGATTTTCCAATTGTGACATAACAATGCCCTTTCCCCATTGTGACATCACAATGGCCTTTTCCCCATTGTGACATCACAATGCAGTTTTTCCCATTGTGACATAACAATGCCCTTTCCCCCATTGTGACATCACAATGCCCTTTCCCCCATTGTGAAATCACAATGCCCTTTCCCCCATTGTGACATCACAATGCAGTTACCCCCATTGTGACATCACAATGCCCTTTCCCACATTGTGACATCACAATGCCCTTTTTCCTATTGTGACATCACAATGCAGTTTTCCCCATTGTGACATCACAATGCCCGTTCCCCCATTGTGACATCACAATGCCCTTTCCCCCATTGTGACATCACAATGCAGTTTTCCCCATGGTGACATCACAATGCCCTTTCCCCCATTGTGACATCACAATGCAGTTTTCCCCATTGTGACATCACAATGCCCTTTCCCCCATTGTGACATCACAATGCCCTTTTCCCCATTGTGACATCACAATGCCCTTTCCCCCATTGTGACATAACAATGCCCTTTCCCCCATTGTGACATCACAATGCCCTTTCCCCCATTGTGACATCACAATGCACTTTCCCCCATTGTGACATCACAATGCACTTTTCCCTCATTGTGACATCAAAATGCCCTTTCCCCCATTGTGACATCACAATGCCCTTTCCCCCATTGTGACATCACAATGCCCTTTCCCCCATTGTGACATCACAATGCCCTTTCCCCCATTGTGACATCACAATGCCCTTTCCCCCATTGTGACATCACAATGCACTTTCCCCCATTGTGACATCACAATGCGCTTTCCCCCATTGTGACATCACAATGGCCTTTTCCCCATTGTGACATCACAATGCAGTTTTTCCCATTGTGACATAACAATGCAGTTTTCCCCATTGTGACATCACAATGGCCTTTTCCCCATTGTGACATCACGATGCAGTTTTTCCCATTGTGACATAACAATGCCCTTTCCCCCATTGTGACATCACAATGCCCTTTCCCCCATTGTGAAATCACAATGCCCTTTCCCCCATTGTGACATCACAATGCAGTTACCCCCATTGTGACATCACAATGCCCTTTCCCCCATTGTGACATCACAATGCCCTTTTTCCTATTGTGACATCACAATGCAGTTTTCCCCATTGTGACATCACAATGCCCTTTCCCCCATTGTGACATCACAATGCCCTTTCCCCCATTGTGATATCACAATGCAGTTTTCCCCATTGTGACATCACAATGCCCTTTCCCCCATTGTGACATCACAATGCCGATTTTCCAATTGTGACATAACAATGCCCTTTCCCCATTGTGACATCACAATGGCCTTTTCCCCATTGTGACATCACAATGCCCTTTCCCCCATTGTGAAATCACAATGCCCTTTCCCCCATTGTGACATCACAATCCAGTTTTTCCCATTGTGACATAACAATGCCCTTTCCCCCATTGTGACATCACAATGCCCTTTCCCCCATTGTTACATCACAATGCCCTTTCCCCCATTGTGACATCACAATGCAGTTTTCCCCATTGTGACATCACAATGCCCTTTCCCCCATTGTGACATCACAATGCAGTTTTTCCCATTGTGACATCACAATGCCCTATCCCCCATTGTGACATCACAATTCACTTTCCCCCATTGTGACATCACAATGCACTTTTCCCCCATTGTGACATCACAATGCACTTTTCCCCATTGTGACATCACAATGCACTTTTCCCCATTGTGACATCACAATGCACTTTTCCCCCATTGTGACATCACAATGCACTTTTCCCCATTGTGACATCACAATGCACTTTTCCCCATTGTGACATCACAATGCCCTTTCCCCCATTGTGACATCACAATGCACTTTTCCCCCATTGCGACATCACAATGCCCTTTATCCCATTGTGACATCACAATGCCATTTCCCCCATTGTGACATCACAATGCCCTTTCCCCCATTGTGACATCACAATGCCCTTTCCCCCATTGTGACATCACAATGCCCTTTCCCCCATTGTGACATCACAATGCCCTTTCCCCCATTGTGACATCACAATGCGCTTTCCCCCATTGTGACATCACAATGGCCTTTTCCCCATTGTGACATCACAATGCAGTTTTTCCCATTGTGACATAACAATGCAGTTTTCCCCATTGTGACATCACAATGGCCTTTTCCCCATTGTGACATCACGATGCAGTTTTTCCCATTGTGACATAACAATGCCCTTTCCCCCATTGTGACATCACAATGCCCTTTCCCCCATTGTGAAATCACAATGCCCTTTCCCCCATTGTGACATCACAATGCAGTTACCCCCATTGTGACATCACAATGCCCTTTCCCCCATTGTGACATCACAATGCCCTTTTTCCTATTGTGACATCACAATGCAGTTTTCCCCATTGTGACATCACAATGCCCTTTCCCCCATTGTGACATCACAATGCCCTTTCCCCCATTGTGATATCACAATGCAGTTTTCCCCATTGTGACATCACAATGCCCTTTCCCCCATTGTGACATCACAATGCCGATTTTCCAATTGTGACATAACAATGCCCTTTCCCCATTGTGACATCACAATGGCCTTTTCCCCATTGTGACATCACAATGCAGTTTTTCCCATTGTGACATAACAATGCCCTTTCCCCCATTGTGACATCACAATGCCCTTTCCCCCATTGTGAAATCACAATGCCCTTTCCCCCATTGTGACATCACAATGCAGTTACCCCCATTGTGACATCACAATGCCCTTTCCCACATTGTGACATCACAATGCCCTTTTTCCTATTGTGACATCACAATGCAGTTTTCCCCATTGTGACATCACAATGCCCGTTCCCCCATTGTGACATCACAATGCCCTTTCCCCCATTGTGACATCACAATGCAGTTTTCCCCATGGTGACATCACAATGCCCTTTCCCCCATTGTGACATCACAATGCAGTTTTCCCCATTGTGACATCACAATGCCCTTTCCCCCATTGTGACATCACAATGCCCTTTTCCCCATTGTGACATCACAATGCCCTTTCCCCCATTGTGACATAACAATGCCCTTTCCCCCATTGTGACATCACAATGCCCTTTCCCCCATTGTGACATCATAATGCACTTTCCCCCATTGTGACATCACAATGCACTTTTCCCTCATTGTGACATCAAAATGCCCTTTCCCCCATTGTGACATCACAATGCCCTTTCCCCCATTGTGACATCACAATGCCCTTTCCCCCATTGTGACATCACAATGCCCTTTCCCCCATTGTGACATCACAATGCCCTTTCCCCCATTGTGACATCACAATGCACTTTCCCCCATTGTGACATCACAATGCGCTTTCCCCCATTGTGACATCACAATGGCCTTTTCCCCATTGTGACATCACAATGCAGTTTTTCCCATTGTGACATAACAATGCAGTTTTCCCCATTGTGACATCACAATGGCCTTTTCCCCATTGTGACATCACGATGCAGTTTTTCCCATTGTGACATAACAATGCCCTTTCCCCCATTGTGACATCACAATGCCCTTTCCCCCATTGTGAAATCACAATGCCCTTTCCCCCATTGTGACATCACAATGCAGTTACCCCCATTGTGACATCACAATGCCCTTTCCCCCATTGTGACATCACAATGCCCTTTTTCCTATTGTGACATCACAATGCAGTTTTCCCCATTGTGACATCACAATGCCCTTTCCCCCATTGTGACATCACAATGCCCTTTCCCCCATTGTGACATCACAATGCCCTTTCCCCCATTGTGATATCACAATGCAGTTTTCCCCATTGTGACATCACAATGCCCTTTCCCCCATTGTGACATCACAATGCCGATTTTCCAATTGTGACATAACAATGCCCTTTCCCCATTGTGACATCACAATGGCCTTTTCCCCATTGTGACATCACAATGCCCTTTCCCCCATTGTGAAATCACAATGCCCTTTCCCCCATTGTGACATCACAATGCAGTTTTTCCCATTGTGACATAACAATGCCCTTTCCCCCATTGTGACATCACAATGCCCTTTCCCCCATTGTGAAATCACAATGCCCTTTCCCCCATTGTGACATCACAATGCAGTTACCCCCATTGTGACATCACAATGCCCTTTCCCACATTGTGACATCACAATGCCCTTTTTCCTATTGTGACATCACAATGCAGTTTTCCCCATTGTGACATCACAATGCCCGTTCCCCCATTGTGACATCACAATGCCCTTTCCCCCATTGTGACATCACAATGCAGTTTTCCCCATGGTGACATCACAATGCCCTTTCCCCCATTGTGACATCACAATGCAGTTTTCCCCATTGTGACATCACAATGCCCTTTCCCCCATTGTGACATCACAATGCCCTTTTCCCCATTGTGACATCACAATGCCCTTTCCCCCATTGTGACATAACAATGCCCTTTCCCCCATTGTGACATCACAATGCCCTTTCCCCCATTGTGACATCACAATGCACTTTCCCCCATTGTGACATCACAATGCACTTTTCCCTCATTGTGACATCAAAATGCCCTTTCCCCATTGTGGCATCACAATGCCCTTTCCCCCATTGTGACATCACAATGCCCTTTTCCTATTGTGACATCACAATGCAGTTTTCCCCATTGTGACATCACAATGCCGTTTCCCCCATTGTGACATCACAATGCAGTTTCCCCCATTGTGACATCACAATGCAGTTTTTCCCATTGTGACATTACAATGACCTTTCTCCCATTGTGACATCACAATGCCCTTTCCCCCATTGTGACATCACAATGCACTTACCCCCATTGCGACATAACAATGCCCTTTCCCCCATTGTGACATCACAATGCACTTTTCCCCCATTGTGACATCACAATGCACTTTTCCCCATTGTGACATCACAATGCCCTTTCCCCCATTGTGAAATCACAATGCACTTTTCCCCCATGTGACATCACAATGCCCTTTCCCCCATTGTGACATCACAATGGCCTTTTTCCCATTGTGACATCACAATGCCCTTTCCCCCATTGTGACATCACAATGCCCTTTCCCCCATTGTGACATCGCAATGCCCTTTCCCCCATTGTGACATCACAATGCAGTTTTCCCCATTGTGGCATCACAATGCAGTTTTTCCCATTGTGACATCACAATGCCCTTTCCCCCATTGTGACATCACAATGCCCTTTTCCTCCATAGTGACATCACAATGCATTTTCCCCCATTGTGATATCACAATGCACTTTCGACCATTGTGACATCACAATGCACTTTTCCCCCATTGTGACATCACAATGCCCTTTCCCCATTGCCACATCACAATGCCCCTTCCCCCCTTGTGACATCACAATGCCCTTTTCCCTATTGTGACATCACAATGCAGTTTTCCCCATTGTGACATCACAATGCAGTTTCCCCCATTATGACATCACAATGCAGTTTTCCCCATTGTGACATTACAATGCCCTTTCCCCCATTGTGACATCACAATGCCCTTTCCCCCATTGTGACATCACAATGCACTTACCCCCATTGTGACATCACAATGCACTTTCCCCCATTGTGACATCACAATGCACTTTTCCCCCATTGTGACATCACAATGCACTTTTCCCCATTGTGACATCACAATGCCCTTTCCCCCATTGTGAAATCACAATGCACTTTCCCCCATTGTGACATCACAATGCCCTTTCCCCCATTGTGACATCACAATGCCCTTTCCCCCATTGTGACATCACAATGGCCTTTTTCCCATTGTGACATCCCAATGCCCTTTCCCCCATTGTGACAAGGTGGCGGTCAGCCCTGCTGACACAAAGGTGTTATGATGCAGGAGAAGACAGATGCAGAATGTGCCTGAGGAAGTCATTAGTTCAGCAGTCAGACATGTCATTGTCACTGAATGTGGCTTCTGTCAATAAAGATTGTATGCCACGTCTTGTGAGTCTGCGGTGGGCCGCGCTGGGAACCCCTGTGTCTGTCTTCTCCCAGTTCAGCTCCAGATAATTGAAAGTTTTTCTTTTTCCTCAACCCCAAATATAGCAAGAAATGGAGAAGCCTCTCAAGATCCTGAGTGGCCAACAGTGACAACCGCCAAAAATGCCATAGATGGTGACAGTCAGACTGTCAGTCGCACCAGAGGTCATCCTCTACCTGGTGGAAGGGGGACCTGAAATATACATACAGGATGGACCGCTGGGATCTGAGATCTGGATTGGGAACAACAACAAAGTGTACGTTTAGATTTGGTGCCAAGAAGTCACTTTAACTCTTTAGTGACCAAGCCTGTTTGCACCAGAATGGCCAGGACAAATTTTAGAAATCTGACGTGTGACTTTATCATAGAAGAACTCCTTAAGGGGGCCTTGACACTGGCAGGAAAATCGTGCGAGATTTGTGCGTTGCAAGCGGCACAAATATGAACTCCAATTTTGGGTTTATTCACATTATCAATGTTTTCCTGTGATGCAATGCTCTGTGGAAACACATTGCAGCATGTTCTATCTCTCTGCAATATTGCCTACTGTTTTCAATATGGTCGGTGGCAGCAACGCCGACCCCATTCAAAGCAATGGGGAAACTCTGCAATCCTGTCACACGCAGCGTGAAGGAGCCCTAAAAGTTTTGCATATCCAAGTAATTCTCATGTTGGTTTTCGGCCACATATTGTGCTTCAAATAGGTGGTAAAAATAGACCGATAGAATTTATGTATATTTATTAAAAGCCCCAAAATTGGGAAAATTTGAAGAAAAATTGACATTTGTTTCACATTTTCAATTGCAACATGTGCAAACATATTGTACAATTTTTTTTTTATTTTTTTTTTAAATCAGTGTTTATTGACATTTTGAATATTAGACAATCGATGAACAGACAATAAACAACGTCTCGAGTAGCAAGAAAAAAAAAGGTGGTTACATTAGCGTGAAAGGAATGGATTAGCGATGCAAATAACCCATTGATAATTTTGAGACATTCTTCAACAACAAAGTGGCCTAAGCCACTGGGAGGATGTAAACCTCCATCAAGGGCAGGAGCCCGGTCAGGATTCCCCCCTTGAATCAACAGGAACAAACCTAAATCAGGAATTTGTCAGGGACATTAGGGAACTGAACATAGGGGAAGGTGAAGAGGAATGGGGGGGGAGGGGGGGTAGTCTCGTGCCTAGTCTGCCTCTGAATATGGTGGAGTCCCAGAGCGGCGGGGACACGCCCGACTGAGGACGGAGCCTCCGAGCTGGAGAGTCTGTGAAGAGAGGCCACCACGTCAAGGGGGGGAGCTCAAGCTTCAAAGCTATGAAGGAGTAGAGGGGCGAGGGGCTCCGTTCCCGACAGACTCGGTGGTCCTATCTCCCTCTCACAGTGTTGCTCTAATAGAGCGCCACGGGCTCCAAGTCTCCAGGAACCCCTCATGGGAGCCTCTGGAGTAGCTGGACAGTTCCTGAGGAGATCAACCTTATCCCTCCACATAGCCAGGGAAGGGGGGTCCTTTCGGTGCCAGAGAAGGGGGATCAGAGACTTTGCGACATCGAGCAGGAATGCTATCAATTTGTGTTTCTGCGGATGGAAGGTAGCAGACGGCCTCCACAGTATGACCACTTCAGGGGAAAGGACCAGCCCCGGGGCGAGCCTGCTCAGCACGCACCCGACGTCCCTCCAGAAGGGTGTCAGCACCGGGCAATCCCACCACAGGTGTAGGTATGAACCTGTTGCGGAGTCGCACCTCCAACAGGAATCCTGAGGTGTTAATTTGTGATCCGAAAGCTACTGGGGAGTCCTATACCATCTAGATAGCAATTTGTAGTGTGACTCCTGCGAGGTAACGCAGGGCGAGATGCCAAATGAGTTCTTAAGTATGACTCTCGTATCACTCTCCGAGAGAGAGATCTTGAGTTCCTTTTCCCAAGAGGTGATGAACACTGGTTTTGTGTTACACGGGGGAGAGACAAATTGTTTTCGGATGACAGCCAATTTTCTCCTGGAGGAGTTATTGTCATTGAGTGTTTTCTCAAAGCTAGTTAGTGGTCTGGTCGACCTGTGTTGGGACAGAAACTTTTTAATAACTTCGGTCATATGTGCTGACACTAAGAAGGGAAGCTTATGTCTAGGAAGTAGTTCTTTCAGGATATCTGAGGGGGGCATGTGAGCTCTCGTCTGTACGTCTGAGATTCTTTTATCGGAAATGATCTGCCAACTGCCAGCAGAGCAGGGGTCTAGATGGAGATCAACTGTCTTGTGCAGGGCGTTTAAGGGGGTGAGGGGAGAAGGGGGGGGGGGCAACCTGCTTCCCAGTTTATGCCAAGTCTCCATAACTCCTCCAAAGAGGGGACTAACAGTCCTCCGCCTCCGTAAGATCTGTGCAGGGAACCATAAGTCCTGAAGGAGAGTGGGACCGTACGAGGCCTGCGCGAGTTCATGTACTAAGTGGTCCTTGGAGGGAAGTACCAACTCCATCCAGTGACTTAATTGGGTGGTCAAGTAAAGGTCTCTTGGATTAGGCAGATCCACTCCTCCGTCCGCCCTCCTCTTTTCTAGTAAGCTATGGGCCAATCTCGGTCTCCTTCCCCTCCAAACATAGTTTAAGATGATTGAATGCAAAGACGTAAAAAAGGAGTTGGGGATATGAATCGGGAGAAGTCGCATTTTATATAAGATGATTGGAATGACGTAAGACTGAAGAATGTTTTTTCTCCCTAACCAGGGCAAAAAAGGGAAGTCATATGAGCGCAGCAGGTTTCTTATCCTAGGCAGGAGAGGAGAAAAGTTGGCCGAGAACAGATCCTCCACTCTTTTAGTGAGCTGTATGCCCAAAAAGTCTATATCTGCAGCAGCCCACGAGAAAGGGGAGTTTGCCTTCAGTGCTTGACAGCGATTAGCCGGGATCGAGATGTTCAAGACCTTTGATTTAGAATAATTTATTTTAAAGTTAGAGAGGGCCCCAAATTCCTCTAAGAGACTGGTGAGACGCGGTAGTCCCTCCTCCGGGTTCGTAACTAGAAAAACAATATCATCCGCGTAGGCTGCCAGCGAGAGGGTCGTCCGGCCCACCTTTAGTCCCTGTATGTTGGGATCAAGTCGGATCCTCTGTAGGAACGGCTCTATGGCGAGGATGAATAGCGAGGGGGAGAGGGGGCAGCCCTGCCGCGTGCCATTACTAATATTGAAGGGGGGCGAGAGAATATCGTTTATTTTGAGTCTGGCGTAAGGTGCGGCGTATAGGGAGAAGATGGCGGTGACGAAGGTGGGAGGGATTTTAAAATGCGACAGGACCGTTTGCATGTATAGCCAATTTACACGGTCAAAGGCTTTTTCGGCGTCTGAGCCTACTGGAGCCAGTGGGATGTTTAATGTTTGGGCGTACCTAATTGCGTGAAGAAGTCTTATACAATTATTTCTTCCTTCCCTGCCCCTGACGAAACCAGTCTGCTCTGCGTTAACAAGGGATGGAATATGTTTTTCCAGTCTTTTTGCGAGAAGTTTTGCCCAGAGTTTAACGTCAAAGTTGATTAGGGATATGGGCCTATAACTTCCGCAGGCCTCTGGATCTTTATTGTCCTTATGTATCAAAGTAATGTGCGCCTCTTGCGCTTGTTTGGGGAGGGATTCCCTGCGGAGAAGGGAGTTGAATAGTTCTGTCAAATGGGGAACCAGACAGGATTTGAAAGCTTTGTAATACGTGGCAGGTAGTCCATCGGGACCGGGGCTTTTGCCCGACGGGGAGGAAGTCAGGAGGTCCTCTATCTCCTGAGAGGAGGCTGGTCTCGTCAGGGCTGCAGCTGCATCCTCGTCCAGGCTGGGGAGGTTCAACCCGCTCAGGAATGCGTGTATCTGTGTGTGGGCGGCCTGCCACTCGTCCGAGGTGAGGGGTTGACGTATATTATATAATTGGGAGTAGAAGGCCTGGAACTCGGCTGCTATGTCTGCAGAAGAGGTGGCAGGACGACCCGCGCTGGTCTTTATTGAGCTAATGAAGTTTCTCTTACGGGCTTTTTTAATAAGGGCCGAAGTCCATTTGCTGCCCCTATTACTCTGTACATAAACTGTTTTTTGCAGATATAAGTGTTTCTTGTTATACCTAGCCTCAAAGTCTCTTTTCAGATCCTTCCTAAGGGTAGTCAATTTGTCTAGTGTGGCCTTGCATTGTGAGCTTTTTACAGCTTGTTCTAATTTAGTTATTTGTTGGAGCTTTTCATCTATCCCTTTTTGTTGCCTTTTTTTAACTCTGGAGCTCAAAGCAATTAATAGGCCCCTTGCGTAGGCCTTATGGGCTTCCCAAATCACTGGAGTTGAGACCTCCTGTGATTTATTTAAGTGGAAAAATTCGTCTAAGAGGGAATTTAATTGTTGTTTATCCTCTTCTGAGTCTAGGAGCGAGGGATTTAATTTCCATCTCCACTGTACAGCCAGTAATCCGTAGTGGCCAGAATGCATGTAACGCGAGGGTCACGAGAAAGGCATCCTAACATGAAGTCAGCCATGTGTGCCAGGGTACCTGTACGCAACACATGGCTGTCCTCACTAGGAAGATCACTTTCAGGATCCTCCTCCTCCTCCTCCGGCCATACACGCTGAAAGGATGATAGGCAAGCAGCATGGGTACCCTCAACAGTGGGCCAAGCTGTCTCTTGCCCCTCCTCCTCATCCTCCTCATGCTCCTCCTCCTCCTCAACGCGCTGAGATATAGACAGGAGAGTGCTCTGACTATCCAGCGACATACTGTCTTCCCCCGCCTCTGTTTCCGAGCGCAAAGCGTCTGCCTTTATGCTTTGCAGGGAACTTCTCAAGAGGCATAGCAGAGGAATGGTGACGCTAATGATTGCAGCATCGCCGCTCACCATCTGGGTAGACTCCTCAAAGCTTCCAAGGACCTGGCAGATGTCTGCCAACCAGGCCCACTCTTCTGTAAAGAATTGAGGAGGCTGACTCCCACTGCGACGCCCATGTTGGAGTTGGTATTCCACTATAGCTCTACGCTGCTCATAGAGCCTGGCCAACATGTGGAGCGTAGAGTTCCACCGTGTGGGCACGTCGCACAGCAGTTGGTGCACTGACAGATGAAACCGATGTTGCAGGGTGCGCAGGGTGGCAGCGTCCGTGTGGGACTTGCGGAAATGTGCGCAGAGACGGCGCACCTTTCCGAGCAGGTCTGACAAGCGTGGGTAGCTTTTCAGAAAGCGCTGAACCACCAAATTAAAGACGTGGGCCAGGCATGGCACGTGCGTGAGGCTGCCGAGCTGCAGAGCCGCCACCAGGTTACGGCCGTTGTCACACACGACCATGCCTGGTTGGAGGCTCAGCGGCGCAAGCCAGCGGTCGGTCTGCTCTGTCAGACGCTGCAGCAGTTCGTGGGCCGTGTGCCTCTTCTCTCCTAAGCTGAGTAGTTTCAGCACGGCCTGCTGACGCTTGCCCACCGCTGTGCTGCCACGCCGCACGACACCGACTGCTGGCGACGTGCTGCTGCTGACTCATCTTGATTGCGAGACAGAGGTTGCGTTGGAGGAGGAGGAGGAGGGTGGTTTAGTGGAGGAAGCATACACCGCCGCAGATACCACCACCGAGCTGGGGCCCGCAATTCTGGGGGTGGGTAGGACGTGAGCGGTCCCAGGCTCTGACTCTGTCCCAGCCTCCACTAAATTCACCCAATGTGCCATCAGGGAGATATAGTGGCCCTGCCCGCCTGTGCTTGTCCACGTGTCCGTTGTTAAGTGGACCTTGGCAGTAACCGCGTTGGTGAGGGCACGTACAATGTTGCGGGAGACGTGGTCGTGCAGGGCTGGGACGGCACATCGGGAAAAGTAGTGGCGACTGGGAACTAAGTAGCGCGGGGCCGCCGCCGCCATCATACCTTTGAAAGCCTCCGTTTCCACAACCCTATACGGCAGCATCTCCAGGCTGATAAATTTGGCTATGTGCACGTTAAACGCTTGAGCGTGTGGGTGCGTGGCGGCGTACTTGCGCTTGCGCTCCAACACTTGCGCTAGCGACGGCTGGACGGTGCGCTGAGAGACATTGGTGGATGGGGCCGAGCACAGCGGAGGTGAGGGTGTGGGTGCAGGCCAGGAGACGGTAGTGCCTGTGTCCTGAGAGGCGGGTTGGATCTCAGTGGCAGGTTGGGGCACAGGGGGAGAGGCAGCGGTGCAAACCGGAGGCAGTGAACGGCCTTCGTCCCACCTTGTGGGGTGCTTGGCCATCATATGTCTGCGCATGCTGGGGGTGGTGAGGCTGGTGGTGGTGGCTCCCCGGCTGATCTTGGCACGACAAAGGTTGCACACCACTGTTCATCGGTCGTCTGCACTCTCAGTGAAAAACTGCCAGACCTTTGAGCACCTCGGCCTCTGCAGGGTGGCATGGCGCGAGGGGGCGCTTTGGGAAACAGTTGGTGGATTATTCGGTCTGGCCCTGCCTCTACCCCTGGCCACCGCACTGCCTCTTCCAACCTGCCCTGCTGCTGCACTTGCCTCCCCCTCTGAAGACCTGTCCTCAGTAGGCGTAGCAAACCAGGTGGGGTCAGTCACCTCATCGTCCTGCTGCTCTTCCTCCGAATCCTCTGTGCGCTCCTCCCTCGGACTTACTCCAATTACTACTACCTTAGTGATAGACAACTGTGTCTCATCGTCATCGTCCTCCTCACTCACTGAAAGCTCTTGAGACAGTTGCCGGAAGTCCCCAGCCTCATCCCCCGGACCCCGGGAACTTTCCAAAGGTTGGGCATCGGTCACGACAAACTCCTCCGGTGGGAGAGGAACCATTGCTGGCCATTCTAGGCAGGGGCCTGGGAACAGTTCCTGGGAGTCTGCCTGTTCCTCAGAATGTGTCATTGTAATGGAGTGAGGAGGCTGGGAGGAAGGAGGAGCAGCAGCCAGAGGATTCAGAGTTGCAGCAGTGGACGGCGCAGAACTCTGGGTGGTCGATAGATTGTTGGATGCACTTTCTGCCATCCACGACAGGACCTGCTCACACTGCTCATTTTCTAATAAAGGTCTATCGCGTGGACCCATTAATTGTGAGATGAATGTGGGGATGCCAGAAACGTGCCTCTCTCCTAATCCCGCAGCAGTCGGCTGCGATACACCTGGATCAGGAGCTCGGCCTGTGCCCACACCATGACTTGGGCCTCCGCGTCCTCGGCCGCGTCCACGTCCTCTAGGCCTACCCCTACCCCTCAGCATCGTGTATTACCAGTAGTGCAGAAACAGAACCATGTAATTAAATGTGCCGCTTATTGGCCTGTGGTTGGAGGCTGACTTCGCTTACGGAACGCACAGCAGAGGCAGGAAAGAATTTTGCGCAAGCCTGCTGTAACACTTAGCTGGCTGCGTATGAATTAGGAGGACAACTACACCCAGCAGACACCCAGTACACTTGTGGACAGGAATACAGCGGTGATGTAAGAGGCAACACAGAGGCAGGAAAGAATTTTGCGCAAGCCTGCTGTAACACTTAGCTGGCTGCGTATGAATTAGGACAACTACCCCCAGCACAGACCAGTACACTTGTGGACAGGAATACAGCGGTGATGTAAGAGGCAACACAGAGGCAGGAAAGAATTTTGCGCAAGCCTGCTGTAAGACTTAGCTGGCTGCGTATGAATTAGGACAACTACCCCCAGCAGAGACCCAGTACACTTGTGGACAGGAATACAGCGGTGATGTAAGAGGCAACACAGAGGCAGGAAAGAATTTTGCACAAGCCTGCTGTAACACTTAGCTGGCTGCGTATGAATTAGGACAACTACCCCCAGCAGAGACCCAGTACACTTGTGGACAGGAATACAGCGGTGATGTAAGAGGCAACACACAGAGGCAGGAAAGAATTTTGCGCAAGCCTGCTGTAACACTTAGCTGGCTGCGTATGAATTAGGACAACTACCCCCAGCAGAGACCCAGTACACTGAGGACGGTCACAGGCAGCCCAAATAGATTTTTTTTCCCAAATGTTTTTGGAAAGGCCCACTGCCCACATACACTAAATATGTCTTCTGTCCCTGCCTCACCACTACTGGCCCTGGACAATGTAAAATTACTGCAGGACGCAATGCTCTGCACGGCCGATATACAAAAAAAAAAAAAGTGCAACACTGCAAAAAGCAGCCTCCACACTACTGCACACGGTTAGATGTGGCCCTAAGAAGGACCGTTGGGGTTCTTGAAGCCTAGAATAACTCCTAACGCTCTCCCTATAGCAGCTCCAGCACCAGCAGCACTGTCCCTGATCTATGTCAGAATGCATCTGTGGCGAGCCGCGGGAGGGGCCGATTTATATACTCGGGTGACACCTGATCTCGCCAGCCACTCACTGCAGGGGGGTGGTATAGGGCTTGAACGTCGCAGGGGGAAGTTGTAATGCCTTCCCTGTCTTTCTATTGGCCAGAAAAGCGCGCTAACGTCTCAGAGATGAAAGTGAAAGTAACTCGAACATCGCGTGGTACTCATCTCGAGTAACGAGCACCTCGAACACGCTAATACTCGAACGAGTATCAAGCTCGGACGAGTACGTTCGCTCATCTCTAGTTACCACCTATATTGTAACAGTAGCAAAAATCTATTAAAGGAATAAGATATCTTCATGTATATGGGGGATATAATACATCCGTGCGTATGATCTTGTGTGCATGGAGTTTAGTTAGCTATATAAATATATAAAAACGAATACATGTGTGTATTTTTCTTGCAAATTTTCAGCCATGAAAAAAAACATCTTCCTGCACATTTGCGCACTAAAGGTCCCCATGAAAGTCAATAATAGTGCAAACACTTGCACAATATGCAAGGGGATGGGTTTGTTTGCCGCACGCAGTAAGATACGCCAATATGTGTGCAAAAAAGCCTTGTTCATAGCACAAAAAAGTTGTGCTAAGGCATGTATAATTGCGCTTACGCCCATGTGCAGCTGCCCTAAGGCTGTATATTTACACGGACGTGCAGGATATCTCAGATCAATATGACATCTGCAGACATGTAATTTCTCTGCGATTGTGACACATTGTGCAAGAAAAACACATAACATCGTTCTACATGTGAGTTTCACTAATTACTCCAGTATTGATAATGGTAAAAAATTCCATGACATTCGCATGCGGCCTGCAAGTGCAGAATCCCATAGAGTGACCCTGGACACATGGTATATGCTGAGGAGCTGGTTGGGCAAGATGCTGGCTCGTCATGGCGGCACTTATGACACTCCCTCCCGGAGGCACGTACACAGCCAAAGCCAGGGCAGCGCTGGACCTCTTCCGTACATCCCTGGCATGGGGATGCCCAACAAACAAGACAACAGGTGCTGAGGTTGTCACGGGTGACGCCACCGTTCCAGCACCCACCGGCATGAACATTGGCAGAGGTGGCAAAGGTGCCCCCTTGCAGCTGGACCTCCTGACTACAACTCCAGAAGACATGAAACTCTTTTCCTGCTCTCAACCACTCAAATGTATAGCCTCTCTCATAGCACATGACTGGATAGAATTGATACATTTACAGACAGCTCACACTTTGCAGACATTAACCTCTCATTTGCTGCATCTGTGCAATACACATAACAGAATGACAAGACAGTTTTGCACAGAGCATCTACATAAGACATACATGTATGACATTATGGAGGGGGCCAGGAAAGCATTTACTGGGCCACTGCACAAGTATGCTGCGATTTTTGCCTCACATAGAAAATAATGGGTGATATCGGCAAAAGATAGAGCATGCTGCAATTTACCCATCTCACGGTATCGCTGCAAGAGAAAAAAAATCGCACATCTAAATATACCCATTGCAAATAATAGGTTCTATTTTGGTGCAAGTTTTGTGCGTCTTTCAAAGCGCAAAACTCACACAATATTAACGTACCGTTGAAGTCATTCATCCCCCAATAATCTGGAAGTTTGCTGTTGGCCAGGAGGTGCCTTCTCACCTCGACACGGAGGGACTATGCACAGACTTTTCTTGGTTGCCTGTTCTGGCATCTCTTAGGGCCCGGCCACACTGTCTTCTGCATCATCTGTTTCACATATGGAGTGCAAAAGTGTGTCCCCGCCTGACCGTTGGTATACGAACCCGATCTCAGAGCTCTGCCCTTCAAAAGTGAACCAAACTGGCACTTGCAAACCGGGCACCGCAGCATCTTAAACCAAACTGCTTACTGCAAAAGTAATGATAAATACCGGTAAATGTGATGTATTACTTAAGATTTTGGCCAAGATCTTCCAACAATCGAAGTCTTCTTTATGCGCTGTGATGTTTGAGGCCAGCGCATGCGCAGTACATATTTCCTAGTTTTACGCAGATTCACCCATTGCTACTGTGTGCATGCGCCGGTCTCAGGCGCACGAGACTTTGATGGCTGCATTGATGACATGGAGAATGTCTTCAAGTCACTTGTTAAGAGAGGGGCAGTGAAGGGGCATTACCAAGGGCTCCCGAGACCATCCGTGCAGTCAAACTACAAACAATTTGGTCTATCCAATGGATCTATGTTTGCATACATTGCAAGAACAATAAAAGGGTTCATTTTGAGAGCAGTTTTTACACGAGCCCATGCGCAAAAACGCTCGTACCTGTGCAATGCTTTTGTGCATGAACGAGTCTGTTATGGTAGATGTGCGCACGTGTCTGAGCATATAACTGTACTTCTTGCATGCGGATTTAATGGCTATTTAAATGTAATGAAGTCCAGATGTGTTCTTCTCCCCGTGTTTTGCAAAGTGTCACACTTTTTCCCTTGTGTATTTGCGCACTTCCCATAGACTTCTATGGGACTTTTCCTGCGCTATACATGGAAAAATAGAGCAGGTCCTAATTTTTAGCACATGCGAAATGTGCACACAAAACACACCCCTGAGAACGAACCCATTGAAATCATTGGGTTCTATTCTCTGTTTTTAGCATGCAAATATTTTCTGCGACCCAAAGCACGTGCAAACATTGCCGTATGAAGAAGCCCTGGAGGTATGTGTCGCACACAGAGGACAAGAAAGATACTTCAGGAATGCAGATTTCATCTTTCTTTAGACAGCGTGTTCACATTAGTGTGGGAAAAAGTGGTGACAGGTTCCCTTTAACTGTCTACAGGATCCATGAAGGACATTCTCTTCAGATAGCAGTAAACCTGAAATAAATAATAATTTGCAGTCACATTACCCCTGTAAGATTTTGAGGACTCCAAGTGTTGGGATCTTTACTGAACAATGGATTCCACTGTGGCGACCCGGACCAGACCTAAAATGGGGAGCAGCGGAAAAGCAGCTGGTTTGTCACGCTGGTGCCACCGCTCTTCTCCTAGGAAAAGGTGGTTCTGGTGTGGTGCCCACAATGGCTATTGGCAGTTCTTTTTTAAATGGCTACCCGCAAAGTCGGGCAGAGTAAGATGTTGTTTGTCAGTTCGTGATGCTAGTCCGAATACAGAAAACGAAATGGAAAGAATAAAATAAAACGATTCTTTCCCCTGAAGTGTGGTGTGGTACCTCAGTGCAGATTTTCGTGGTGGGAAGGGACTTCAGGAGGCAGGATGAATGGTGAAAACATGCAAGAGTTTATTTCTGCACAACTACAACAGACTTCACTTTCTTAGTGCAATTCAGAGTTACTTTACTTTGAGGTAGATTATTCCATAAACAATTTCTTGTACCGTTAGAAAGTTTGCATTTTATGCCTGCTTGCGTTCTATTTGAACACAAACGGGCTCTCCAACGGTAATTAAGCACAGGATTCCTTTCTGTCCTCTATGCTTTGCCCTCCTGCTTTTCTCTCTTTCTTCCATTCTCTTGAGTATTAAGTTTCCTTTGTTCCTGTTAGCATAAAGCTTCACTCCTAGTGCAATACTTTTGACTCTTGCAGATTCTTCTCTAACTTCAGCTCTCTTTTGTCTAACGTGCTGGAAGTCTTAATTTATTTAAACTCTTTTTCACTCTTTTGGGCCTCATGTCCACTGGGAAATTCGGGCCTGCGCGGATTCTCCATGCAGAATTCCGCAGCGGGTCCCTCCTTTCCCGCAGACATGAGGCCTGAAAATAGATTTTACTTACCTGTCCGGACGCTGTGGGTTCCTGTCTGCCGCTGCCAGATCTTTTTTTCTGCCCGGCGGATGTGCTCAGCACGCCGGCAGTGTGCCGCACGCATGCGGCGTGCACTCTTTTCTTTTTTTTTTGAACTCCTGCTCCCCCACGCTCCTGCAGCAGAGCAGAAATTCAGCTGCAGGTGTGCCGCGGATCTGGACGGCTTCCGTAGGCTTCAATGGAAGCCTGCGGGAGCCGTCTGTGCGGGAAACCTGCAGAAAATGGAACATGCTGTGGGTGATTTCCCACATGTGCGATCCACGCAGCAGGGAAAAATGACATCCGCAGGTATTTACTTACCTGTGGGTGTCCAATGCATCCCTTTGGCCACAGAAGACGCGTGCGGGACACCCGCGCGAATTTCCTAAATCTATTTGTTCAGTAGACATGAGGCCCTAGGTAGTTACTTTACGGGTGTAGGGCAGCCCGCTGGGTTCAAATATGGTGTCATTTGTGGGTTGTAAGCCTGCATAGTTCACTACTAGTACCATGAGGTCTGACACCCTATATCTACTCTTCTGTGCAGGAATAAACACTAAGCAGCCACCCCTCTCAATATTAAAGAGGGTCTGTGAGCGTCTGTCTCATCAGTGTCTCCACATGTGTTTTTGACTCCTCCGTTTAGCATTCTGACTGCCTGCATGGTGGGGGTTATGTGGTGTGTATGCCTGCCTTCTTCTATCAGGAAATATGGCTGCTTACTGTGATTATTTTTGTCTGTATGATATTTCCCTTTCTGCAATCAGATCAAAGTGCGGTTGACCAAAAACAAACTTAAAGTGCCATTTACATTCATTACATCACCTCAGAGCCCACAGTTAATAATGGAGTGTACGACTTCTGCACATCACACCAAAGCTCAGGGTTCCTAAGAAGAATTTTGTAAATATAGAACGATTAACCCCTTGGTGACCACCGCATAGTGTTTTTACGTTCTGGCTTGCTGGGCTTTAGGCCGCCTGCAGACGTCCGGGTCGGATCCCGCTGCGAGAATTCTCGCAGCGGGACCCGACCCGAGCGCCTGCAGAGAGCACCGCAGACTCACCTGCTCCCACAGCTCCAGCTCTTTCATGTGCCGGCTGCTGGGCCGCCGGCGCATGCGCAGAGCGGAGCCGGCGGCTGGTGAGTGACGTTTCTGTGCGAGCCCCGCACACAATTAGAGCATGCCGCGGTTTGTTTGCTGCGTGTGATTTTGTGCAGACAAACCGCGGCCGTCTGCATAGGATTGCGTGCTGTAATGCAATCCTATGTAGGCGTGTACAGGTGGAAATTCTGCGGGAAATCCCGCCGCGGAAATTCCGCCCGTCTGCAGGCGGACTTAATCCCCAGGGATGTAAAAACATGCTCCCAATGGATAATGACGATTACATAAAAGTTAAAACACAGCTGTAGTTTAATGCTTCTTTCGGTTTGAGTCCCGTTTTACATACAGACATAATATTAGGGCCACATTTGGTATGTTTCTGAACACAGGACAAACGGGGGTATCCATTTTGGGGTAAAAGTCCTTATTCACATGTGTGCTGTACAAAAAAACTGTTTTTAAAATTACACAATTGGCAGAAAAATGAAAATCATATTTTTTTCCTTTTGCTTTGCTCAGATTCATTCAAAAACTGTGGGGTTAGAATATGCAGTACACCCCGAGATGAATTCGTTAAGGGTTCTAGTTTTCAAAATGGGTGAGGTGTGGGTTCTCTGTCAGTTTGCTGGTCAATGGCTCTACAAGTGTGCTATGGGGCCTAAAACACCTTCAAGCAAAATGTCTGCTCTGAAAGCCACCAGCTGTTCCTTTCGGTTTGGGCCACGTTGTGCATAGAGACACGAGATTAGGGACACAATGGGTATGTTTTTGAATACAGGACAAACAGGGGTATCGATTTTGGGTGCAAATCCGCATTATCATATGCACTATAGAAAAAAATCCTGTCTTTTAAATGACTGATTTGCAAAAATATGAAATTGTATTTTTTTCTCCTCTAAATTGCATTAATTCCTGCAAAGAAACTGTGGGGTCAAAATACTCCTGACCCCCTCAGTGAATACATTAAGGGGTGTAGTTTTTAAAATGTGGTCATTTGTGGGGGTATCTATCATTCTGACAACTATGAGCCTTTGCAATCTTGGCTTGGTGTAGGAAAACAAAATGTTCCTCAAAATGTTAATAATTTATGTTAAATTTGTACATCTTCTAAATGGTTAAAAAAACTTTTCCAATGTGCTTCCAGAATAGAGTAATTATATATCGTCAACAATTGTTACAGTATGTTTGCACATATTTGACATATTGCAGTTGAAAATGTGAAAAAATGACACTTTTTTTCAAGATTTTCTCAATTTTGGCACTTCTAATAAATATACACAAATTCTATCCATCTATTTTTAACACCTAAATAAAGTACAATATGTGACGAAAAAACAATGTCAGAATCACAGGGATATGCAAAACATTTACGGAGTTATCCTATGTTAAAGTGACACATGTCAGATTTCCAAAATTTAACCTGGTCATTAACATGCAAACAGGCTTGGTCACAAAGGGGTTAAAGGGCCCTCCAGAGACTGCACAAAAGGTTCAAGAATTCCCTAAAGTTTCCACTTATTGCCATTATTTCAATCATCCATCTAAAGCATCAAACTGAAGTCCAGTACCTTTTTTTTTGCTGACCTGCTCCAACACTTCTTTCCATCCAGCTTCATACACTCATTGTCAAAAACCATCCCTCCCCGAGAGGTCACAGGTAAAGCAATATTTCTGCAGCTCAGTAAAACAAGTTATAACATCATATTGCAAAATTCAATAATATCGCCTTACGAATAGAGATGAGCGAGTACCAAAATGCCCCGGTGCTCGTTATTCGTGTCGAGCTTTTCGTAATTTTCAAGTAACAAACCCCATAGAGATTCGAACATTTTTGTATTGGACCCCCTGGGTGTCGGGCTTTTTTTTCCTCTCTCTCCTCAAGCAGTTTGCAGATGTTGCAAAGTTGGGATTCATGGCCGATCTTAGACAGAGTGCGGTGATGGGCAAAATTATAAATGGGGCCCCAAATGCTGAATTATAGTACCAACAACACTGTGATATTCAGCTAATATAGAAGGGGGTACGATCAGATCTGTAGCACTAATTTCCAGCGCTTCCAGAAGTACTGAGGTTTAGTGGTACTGAATAAAGACCGCTGTACAAAGACAAATATTACCCCCATAAAGTGACCATGTAGCAGTAGATACCAGCTCTGACAGGTGCTCTGTAGACATTCTAAGTGATCACAGTACCGATATGTATTCAGAGATCGCAGGTGACGTCTGCAAACCCCAGATAGAGAACTGTGGATGAGTCGGGCTGCTTGGTTCATTCTAAGATCTCCTCCTATGACGTTGGACGCCTTTGAATTGTACAATCGTCACCACGTTGTGGGCTTTGACAGTGAACTGCCAAAAGCCAACAGATAAGGGTTGCATCTAGAATGGAGTTGCTCTTGCAGCGCCAACATATAAAATACAATCCCATGACGAAAAATACAGTCCCTTGTAAAAACCTCAATTCCCCTCCCTTTAGCTCTTTTATCATATCATCCCATGAAAAACTTTAGAGTCCTCTCTTGTTTCCCTCCAGGAGTCCCATTCCAGACACGAGGCAGTACTCCAGCAGTAGGTCACCCTGCCTATACTCTTCCATTGTAATATGGTGTTTATTAGCTGACTGCCCACTAGCTTCAATGAACAGGCAGCGGAATGCCTGAAGTAGGAGCTTGAGGCAACTGCCCAGTTTACCCCCCCCCCCCCAACGCCCGGCCCTGGGTGGGATTCAGACCCACAACTCCAATGCTGTGCCAACTGCTGAGTTCCCACTCCTGGCTGCAAAATTTTTCCAGAGCTGCATCAGTTCTGTGCAATGTGCTAATCCAGAGAATCAAGTTAATTCCCAGCACCCAGCTTACCCTAAAAACACATCTTTTTAGGGAGGCCTTCCATCTTCCCCAATTTAACTCTTCTCCATTTACGTTAATTATACACACTCCTTTGGGAAGCTGACCCCCTTCTTCCCACTCTATCCCCCACACACCCTATTGCACCTCTCACCTGTATATACAGAGATATGGCTGGTGACTGTTTCATACAGCTTTATGTAGACACTAGCTGATATAGCTGGTTTTGCCCAAGTTAACTTATTACAGGTGTTTACTTCTTGTTCGCACATAAAATGTTATAAAGTCGTGATTCCTTCAGAGGAACCAAGAATAAAATATGTACACGCATAGTGGAGCGATAGATTCTCCTCAGGCTGCATGTACCAATGTCCCTCTGCAGAATGTGCCATCCCTCTCACTCTGCTCAATTTTTATCCTTAAATGTTAAGCCGCTTTTTAATCCGATTTAACCCCAGACTGGGGATTGCAGCCCTTTCTTAGCCTAAGAAGCCATGCTCCATCCATGCAGTCCGTGGCTGCTTCATTAAATACTTTACAGCCTTTTAAGTATGCACACAGAGGTCAGTTAGATTGTCCTCAGTATATACAAATAGAGGAGAGGTAGATTCTCCTCAGCATACAAATCATTTCCCTAGGCTTTACGGTTTCTGAGAAAAAAACTATCCCATGTATCGCAGATTTTTGAAGTTTCTCACGCTTTGAATTGAATATTGAAGTTGTGACCCCTTTACTTTTCCTATTTAGGATGTAAAGAATGGTTGTGGCAAATTTCATGTTTGTGCGGTTCAGATGTGTGTTATTAGTTACATAACATAGGGGGTCACTTACTTCTGTACTAAGAATTGAGCAAACAATTACAAACCTTTACTTTTCCTATGTGGCAACTAAAGAATGGTCATGCCAAATTTCAAGTTTGTACAACCCCAGGAAGTTAGAGATTTAGATTAGGTACGTAAAATAGGGGTTCGCTCACTTTTGCTCTTAGAATCGAATGATCAAGTTGCGACCCCTTTACTTTTCTTATTCAGTATTTAAAGAATGGGCGTGCTAACTTTCACGTTTTTATGACACTGGGAAGTTACATAACACAGGGGGTCACTTAATTTTGCACATAGTATTGAATAGTCAAATTGTGACTGCTTTACTTTTCCTATTTACAACCTAAAGAATGCTCATACCAAATGTCACGTTTGTGCGGTACAGATGTGTGGTATTATTTACATTACACAGGGAGTCACATACGTTTGCAATTACAATTGAATAATCAAGTTGCAACCCTTTTACTTTTGCTATGTGGGACCTAAAGATTGGGCGTGCCAAATTTTCAAGTTTGCACGACACCAGGAAATTAGAGAATTAGATTAGGTACATAACATAGGGGTTCTCTTACTTTTGCACTTAGAATTGATAAATCATGTTGAGACCCCTTAATTTTCCTATGTAGGACATAAAGAAAGCTCATGCCGAATTCCACGTTTGTACGACACCGGGAAATTACATAACATAAGAGGACACTTTTGCACTTAGAATTGAATATTGAAGTTGCGACCCCTTTACTCTTCCTATATAGGACCTTAAGAATGCTTGTGCCAAATTTCACATTTGCACAACACCGGTAAGTTAGACAATTAGTGGCAAGTCAGTCAATCAGTCAGTCAGTGAGGGCTTTCACCTTTATATATATAGATGTAGAGCCCCCTATCTTATTTCCAGGGTTGCACAGAACAAGCTCTTACACCATGTGCGTTACCGCTATTTCCTTTTATTCCGTAAGCTCTTGCCAGCTGGCCCTCATTCCTATTGTTGATGCTGTATGTTGTATCTTATTTTGTGTATGTTGTCTCTGACTTGTAAAGTGTTGTGGATTACAATGGCGCTATATAAATAAATCATATTACTCTTGGCCACCCGGCCTGTGGGAAAAGTTTGGGGTGGCCTGGCCGTTTCACAGTCCTCAAGCCCGTTTCACCGTCCTCAAGCACCAGGCGAAGCGCTGCTAGTCAGACCTTATGTGCCCACCCAATGATAACATAGATCTCTGCTGTATTTATGCGCCACTAGATGCAGAGACTTTGACCTTAGGGAGACGCATGTTTTATACTTACCAGAGGAGAATGGAAAATATATCTATATATCTACACAGAATGACTCACTCGCTGCTGAAGAGCCCCATCCCATAGAAAGGGCGAACTAAAATGAACTGTTAGGTGAATTTGATTGACAAGAAATTGCTGTTGGCACCAGCTCATTTGCATAGATTACTGAGCGAGTGCTGTGATTGGCCGACACTGTAGCTTAACGGTTAGTGCAGCACTTCCCATGAGGAGCCTTGTTATAGACATCTCAACATAGTCATAGAGTCCTTCCCTTCTTCCCCTCTGCTCTCTAGCCAGATTTTACCATTTCCACAAGGGAAGGGACACTACTATCAACAATTACTTTATAGCATCTCAACAAGCCTTGTCTAACAAGTAGTCAAAATAAATATATAATTCCTATGACATTGCCTGTTCTGTACAAGATTATACCAGACCCAGAACAGACCGACATGACTGCTTATCTTCACCCCTTCACCACAGAATTCACAGGAGCGTGTTCATATTTGCGCCACATTTTTTTACACGGGGCATTATATATTTGCGGGCACAACTGCTTTTTCTAACTGTACTTCTTGCCTGGGCAAATCGTTCACATTTGAGCACAAAACAAAACCCGCAGCGGCGGCCCTGTACATTAATATGGCTTATAAATTATTACCCGAATTAGTTTCATATCTTCTATTTCCCTGTGCAAATGTGACGGAGAATAGGACATGCTGCGCACATGCAAAATACGTGCCTGTGAGTGAACTCATTGAAATCAGTGGGCTCTATTCACCGCGTATTGCGGGCTCATATTTTGTGTGCGCAAATATCAGCGCAAATGCGGTTGTGTGAATTTGGCTTTAGTGACGGTCCGTTCGCCTTTTCTTTTGAATGGAGTCATATACATGAGCGATGCGGTGCGGGAACAATATTCTGCCATGTCCTATATTTTCGCATTCCTCGGAACGCATCGACCATTGTTTTCAATGGGGCAGGAAAGTACATTGTGCAGCGTGCGTTGTGAAAACAATGGAAGACACAATGGGAAACGAGTGTCTACAATCCACTTGTCTGTCTCCAGCTCCGATCTCCAGCTCTTCGGAGTATGATGGAGTTTTGCACACGGGGGTGACGTCGGTTACTTGTTAGATGTAATACTGTGAAGTGTTTCTAAACACAAATCAAAGAGATACAAAGTATCCGCCTGTTATATTCATGCTGTAACCTGAGTGCTGCTGTGAACAGTCACTATGTGCTCGGCTAAGAGCTAATGCCCACGGACGGATCTCTGCTGCGTTCCTCGCGCAGGAAATCTGCAGCGTAATAATGCAGCTATTAGGCTCTATTGAACCCAATAGCTTTTCTGCCTGCCAGTGCTTACATGCGGGATTCTGCCGCGTGAAAAAAATTGCGGCATGTTTAATTTCACTGCGTTTTTCAGCCGTGGAATTGTTTGGCAGGAGTGAACGGCTTGGAAAAGAGCATAGACATTTGGGCGCCATCTTGATTCGCCCCATTGAAAATAGACATCAACATGATATGTTGTCCTTTTGATAATAATGGCGCGACAGTCTCTATCCTGTTCTTAGTGATGCCAGAAAAGGCTGAGCTACTGCAGCGTCCGGGGGGAGAGCCATGACACCTGACTAACATAGGGAGCTGGGAGGGTATAGTGCTGGCCAGTCATGGTGGCACTTTCCAGACTCCACATCCCTGGGGGACACACGCAGCAGGGCCTGAGCATCGCTGACCCCATGCCTCGGACACCCCTAGGATAGGGGTTGTCAATGGGACTTTCTCATTTAAAAACGCATTGCAATTTTTGTGCGATGCGTTTTTAACATTATAAAGTCCCATTGACAATCGCACGAAAAAAACACAGCGATATCGCATGAAAAAAACATGCAAGAAAAACGTGGGCGTCCGCTTTCACTGTAGCCGTGCAACACATGGAACTACATGACAGGACACGTTGCAGAGCGCATCCACATAAGACATAGATGTATGACACTTATGGAGGGGACCAGTAAATGATACACTGGACCCTGCAGGCATATATGAGTGATGGTTGTGCATCTATCAGTGTGATGATCACTAGAAATGTCTACAACATTACACTCTATGGAAATAATGACATTATCGCCCATTGAACAAGTCTTTGGGGGCTGAGGGGCAATTTAGAAACCATTTGATCTATATGGAATTTGATTGGCTGCTCAGCTTCATCTGGTGTCTAACAGCTGCAGTGTGTGATGTCACGGAATGTTGCAGGTATTGGCTCCTCCCCCTCCCGTTATGACATCACCTGGGTTATATAAGAAGCTGCAGCGCCAACATTCCGTAGAGAGTTGTAGTTGGCGTTGGAGGCAAGTACGCTGCTTTGTCCCCCACTGTCTTCTATCATGTCTCCTATTTTTCAGTTCTGATCTCTTCTTTACTCCTGCAGTAATATGTGATATAAATGTATAATGTCATGTGATGGGGTGGCGGTGCAAGATGGCTGTGGGGATGGAACAAGGGTCATCATGTCACCTGGCAGCACAGTTCTGGGGCTTCTAGTTTAGCTGAATGGAGTCCGGAGCCTCTTTTCATACTTACCTGTTCCCCCTCTGTGATGGGTGATGGGGTGCATTAAAAAATCGTGAAAAATAGGACAGACAGCACTTAACAATCTCTGCGTTACAACGCCGCCTTCAAGCGCAGGTCTGAGCAGCCCCACTTTTACCTTGTGGTTAATAGTGGTGTGTGAGAGCGGCCTCAGGGTGACCACCCACTACCGTTTTTTTTTTCTGCTGCTACTATGGAGCGTTTTTCTTCCCAAATGTCTGTGAGACTTTCTAATGATAAAATTGCAATGCACAAAAAATACAATTCAGCGATAAATTGCGTTTTTTGGTGCGTTACGATTTTAACATCAGAAAGTCCCATAGACATCTGGGGGGAAAAAAACGCAGCAAAATCACAGCTGGAAAAAAAGCGGTAGTGGGTGGTCACCCTGAGGGTGCATCCAGCGCAGCAGATTTAGTGCTAATTCTCCACGCTGGAAAAACCACATCAAAATCTACATCTAAATCCATCCTTTGACGTGGATTGTACCGGAGATCTGCAGCAGATTCCACCCCTTCAACTGGACGGGCCTGAAGGGGCTGAACAGCACTAAATCGGCCAGATTGTGGGGGGATTGGGATGCCGAATTTCTGCTAAACCTCGATGTATAGGGCAAAATAATGGCTTCATTGTAGCTGATAGAACTGAATGAAGCCTCAATGGAGGCAGCAGGTTTAATGTTGTCATTACTAACACGCCACGTATTAACCCCTTCAGGACGCGGACGATTTGGGAGCTGAGGACCAAATGATTTTTGGTATTTTTTCATCTCCATTTTTCAAAAGCCATAACTTTTTTACTTTTCCGTCGCCGCGGCCGCAGAAGGGCTTTTTTTTGTATC
Source organism: Eleutherodactylus coqui (assembly GCF_035609145.1). Lineage (NCBI taxonomy): Eukaryota > Metazoa > Chordata > Amphibia > Anura > Eleutherodactylidae > Eleutherodactylus > Eleutherodactylus coqui. Next base: position 208,238,422 of record NC_089839.1, on the reverse strand, counting down.
GGCGCCATTTTTTGGTGCATAGACTATATTGTAAAACTTTTGTTATTTTTTTCATGATGGCAGGGAGAAAAAACGCATCAATTCTGGGTTTTTGTTTTTTCTTTACGGCGGTAATTATGCAGCATAAATGACACACTACATTTTTTCCTGCTGGTCGGTACAGTTACAATCAATTTTCTGGAGTTTGGGGATATATCCTCGATTATTTTGTTCAACAGGGCCTCCCAACGATTTTTGCGCAAGTTATGACACGTTACAGAATAAATTAGGGAGTATGTTCTAATCCAAAGTCTTTTGACCCTGGGGCAGGACCACCATATATGGAGCATGTCTCCAGGGGAAGAACAACCTCTGAAACAATCTTTAGAATAGCCAGGGACCGCATGTGCAATTCGTGTTCGGACCAATAAACTTTCACTATATTCTGAAAAGAGAGACGGGATTACTTTAGAGTCTTTGGGGATAACGGGGAAAACAGAAAACAGTTCAGTAAATGTCTCTGGCATAGAGAGTCTCTTTTTATTGGGGATAGTGGGAGTCATTATAGGGGAACACTAACCTTCCCACCTCATACCATGGGTTACTCCCACCATCCGCACCAGATGTAGACGGTTCCTCATCATCCTCAGGCCATGAGGGACTAGTAGATGGGAAGCTGACAATGTACTTCCTTCTGACATTAGCATATGGAGGAGGAGATATGGTAGGACTCCTGAAAGGGGGCGCAGAAACATTCCCAATGCGGCTTGTCTCTTCCCCATAAAATGAAAACTGAAATTGGCATCTCCATAAGTTAATACAAATGGCCGCAATAGCTCTGGAATGTACTCCCGGATGACTTTATTACCCCAGTGTATCAAAATCCAGACCGGGGGTAACTCAATTTTCCACATATTGGTATGTATAATGTGGCCAGCTTAATGAGACACGCTCTAGACTGGTTGCTGGAATCTAATGATTTTTCCAACTATGACCTAGAAACAGAACTGCTCCACCCATGGAGCCTAAATGCCCTTTTGCACACTGGCTTTACCAATCTACCACCAGAGAGCAAACACTCAACCATGACAAGGGACACTATAGCGGCTTGGAAAATAACCCATAAAGCTTACAGTCTATCATTTAAAATATCTAAACATATGGATCTATGGAGACACCCAGAGTTCAAAGAGGAACGGGACAACAAAATGTTTGAACTGTGGCGCAGTAAAGGAATTGTACGGGTCCAACATATTGTGCACCAAGATGAACCCAGACATTCAAAGAAATGTGTGATGCATATAATTTACCCACATCTCATTCCCTACCGTATATACAAGTGCGACACTTCCTATGCGCTAGACTCATGGATGTCTCTAAAGAGGCAGCTTTTAATCCCATTGACATTCTTATGAGAAATCTTACACAAAAACAATCAATTTCTGTCTTATACTCTAGATTTAGGGAGGGGTGGTTAGCAATGGATAGCTCCTTATTGTTCCAGAAATGGGCACGAGAACTGAGAGACACGGAGATACCCCAGGAGACAGTTAGAGGGTGGATTTCTGATAGGAGAGCCATATCAACTGAAAGATGGCGGGAGACTTATTTTAAAGTTATACATGGAGCAATTTACGGGTTTGACATCCCCCAAAATCCTAGGGGTCCAGCTAGGTTACAGGAATGCCCTAGATGCTCCCTACCAAAATCTGATTTCTTACATGGCATCTGGCACTGCCCTCAGATTGACAGGCACTGGGCTGAGACTCACATTTCGGTGCGTGATATGGTGGGACAGCTCCGACAGCTGACACCACAAATATACATACTTCACTCTTTCCCCGCTCAAACAAGCAATGCCAACATGATGCACACTATTCTTCTGAAGCAAAAGGTGCTCGTCGAATAACTGGTTCCAAGCGAACCCCCGGCAGTGTCAGACATCCTGCAACAGCTAAAATGGAGAGAGTGGAGATCGGAGGGGATGCAGAATCTCAAGCCCCAACAACTTTTACTAAATAGAGACATTTTATAGAAAAATATTTAACTCCAAACGAGATGATAGAATGTATGAGACCGTTCACCAACACAACCCGCTGCCACACTCAGGATGATGCCAACCGTCTGGGCAACATAACGCAGCCAAAAGATGCTGAGAGTTTTAGGAGAAGTGGATATAAGCAAGAAGCTGGAATCCTGATCTCCGGTATCTAACAGTCTCAAAACACAACTAATGAGGAAGCCGAAGATGGCGGAGGGTTGCCAGGAGTTTGTACCACGTGGTTTATTTTATTCTATAGGGCGTGGAAGAGGGATTGAGGAGGTCGGGGGAGAATTCTGTGTGCATATCCGATTATTGTCTTCATGGTTTAACAGTTAAATGGAAGCAGATTTGGACGTATGAGAAAATGCACAAAATGTAATACTGGGGGCTGATTCTGCGTCCGCCTCATGTTTGTAGATACCGAAAAATGGCAATAAAAATGAGTTAAAAAAAAAAATAACCCAGCCCGGGTGTCACGCTTTGGCCGTCATTCCAGAAATAAGAGTGCTGCGCAGGCCCCGCAAAGTCCTCTGGCGTTGGACTAGTAGGCAGACAAGTGATTTGTGGGTCCTCCTCCCAGTATATTGGCAGCTTCCTAGCAGTCAGCCCCACAGCAGCAACTGGGACTTGGCGTAGCCTCTGTCGCCTCCACGTAGCATTAATTTTCTCCACGGACCAGTTCAATATATTATGGCCTAAGGAGTCTATTGCTGTATCAGACTCCGCCCCTTTTGGGTCAGTCCAGCTTAGTCTATTGGAGGGGGGTCCATCCCCCAACCTTAAGCCAGTCCTTTTGGCTCGAATTGTTTGGCAGGAGTGAGCAGCCTGGAAAAGAGCATAGACATTGGGGCGCCATCTTGATTCACCCCATTGAAAATAGACATCAACATGATATGTTGTCCTTTTGATAATAATGGCGCGACAGTCTCTATCCTGTTCTTAGTGATGCCAGAAAAGGCTGAGCTACTGCAGCGTCCCTGGGGGAAACCCATGACACCAGACTGGGAGGGTATAGTGCTGGCCAGTCATGGTGGCACTTTCCAGACTCCACATCCCTGGGGGACACAAGCAGCAGGGCCTGAGCATCGCTGACCCCATGCCTCGGACACCCCTAGGATAGGGGTTGTCAATGGGACTTTCTCATTTAAAAAGTGCATTGCAATTTTTGTGCAATGCGTTTTTAACATTATAAAGTCCCATTGACAATCGCACGAAAAAAACACAGCGATATCGCATGAAAAAAACACGCAAGAAAAACGTGGGCGTCCGCTCTCACTGTAGCTGTGCAACACATAGAACTACATGACAGGACACATTGCAGAGCGCATCCACATAAGACATAGATGTATGACACTTATGGAGGGGACCAGTAAATGATACACTGGACCCTGCAGGCATATATGAGTGATGGTTGTGGATCTATCAGTGTGATGATCACTAGAAATGTCTACAACATTACACTTTATGGAAATAATGACATTATCGCCCATTGTACAAGTCTTTGGGGGCTGAGGGGCAATTTAGAAACCATTTGATTTATATGGAATTTGATTGGCTGCTCGGCTTCATCTGGTGTCTAACAGCTGCAGCGTGTGATGTCACGAAATGTTGCAGGTATTGGGTGCTCCCCCTCCTGTTATGACATCGCCCGGGTTATATAAGAAGCTGCAGCGCCAACATTCCGTAGAGAGTTGTAGTTGGCGTTGGAGGCAAGTACGCTGCTTTGTCCCCCGCTGTCTTCTATCATATCTCCTATTCTTCAGTTCTGATCTCTTCTTTACTCCTGCAGTAATATGTGATATAAATGTATAATGTCATGTGATGGGGTGGCGGTACAAGATGGCTGTAGGGATGGAACAAGGGTCATCATGTCACCTGGCAGCACAGTTCTGGGGCTTCTAGTTTAGCTGAATGGAGTCCGGAGCCTCTTTTCATACTTACCTGTTCCCCCTCTGTGATGGGTGATGGGGTGCATTAAAAAATCGTGAAAAATAGGACAGACAGCACTTAACAATCTCTGCGTTACAACGCCGCCTTCAAGCGCAGGTCTGAGCAGCCCCACTTTTACCTTGTGGTTAATAGTGGTGTGTGAGAGCGGCCTCAGGGTGACCACCCACTACCGTTTTTTTTTTCTGCTGCTACTATGGAGCGTTTTTCTTCCCAGATGTCTGTGAGACTTTCTAATGTTAAAATCGCAACGCACAAAAAATACAATTCAGCGGTAAATTGCGTTTTTTGGTGCGTTACGATTTTAACATTAGAAAGTCCCATAGACATCTGGAGGGTAAAAAACGCAGCAAAATCGCAGCTGGAAAAAAAAGCGGTAGTGGGTGGTCACCCTGAGGGTGCATCCAGCGCAGCAGATTTAGTGCTAATTCTCCACGCTGGAAAAACCACATCAAAATCTACGTCTAAATCCATCCTTTGGCGCGGATTGTATCGGAGATCTGCAGCAGATTCCATCCCTTCAACTGGACGGACCTGAACTGCCCTAAATCGGCCAGATTGTGGGGGGATTGGGATGCCGAATTTCTGCTAAACCTCGCTGTATAGGGCAAAATAATGGCTTCATTGTAGCTGATAGAACTGAATGAAGCCTCAATGGAGGCAGCAGGTTTAATGTTGTCATTACTAACACGCCACGTATTAAGCCCTTCAGGACGCGGATGATTTGGGCGCTGAGGACCAAATGATTTTTGGTATTCTTTCATCTCCATTTTTCAAAAGCCATAATTTTTTTATTTTTCCGTTGACGCGGCCGTATAAGGGCTTGTTTTTTGCGTGGCGAACTTTCGTTTTTATCGGCGCCATTTTTGGGTACATAGACTATATTGTAAAACTTTTATTATTTTTTTCATGATCGCAGGAGAGAAAACGCATCAATTCTGCCATAGGTTTTTGTTTTTTCTTTACAGCGGTAATTATGCAGCACAAATGACACACTACATTTTTTTCTGCGGGTCGGTACAGTTACAACGATACCAAAATTCTTATATTTTTTAGGTTTTTCCAGTTTTCCACAATAAAAACCCTTTTTTTGGAAATTATTATTTTTTTCTAAAATCGCTGCATTAAAAATCCTATAACCTTTTGATTTTTCCACGGACAGAGCTCTGTGAGGGCTTATTTTTTGCGAGACGAGCTGTAGTTTTTATTGGTACCATTTTGGGGCACATACGGTTTTTTGTTCACTTTTATTGCGTTTTTTGGGAGGCAAAATTCAAAAAATTAACCTCAGATTTTTAGCGTTTTTTTTTTAATGCTGTTTGCCGTGCAGGATAAAAATGTTTAATTTATTGTATGGCTCTTTACAGACACGACGATACCAAATATGCAGGTTTTTTTGTTTTTTTTTAATCTTTATGCTAATGAGAAAAAGCAGAGAAAAGGGTTTTTTTTAACTTTTTTCTTACATTTTTATTTTTGGTACATTATTTTGATTTTTTTTCCCACCATCTGCGTCCCTCTGAGGACCTTACACTGCAGCACCGATGATAGCTACGAAAAGGCATGGCAGGACTTCTTTGCTGCCATGCCTTATCGCTTATTACAGCGATCTTATGCAATGCCAATACAGGACACTGGTATCTGGCACCCTGTTGCCATAGCAACCAGCCGGGCTCTCTGCGATAACATCGCGATAGCTGGCTGAAGTCACAGAGGGAGAGCGCTCCTTTTGTGAACCCTTTCCCGGACGCGATCTACTTAGAGTGCGGCAGGGAAGGAGTTAACAGGGGGGGGGGGGGGCGCATCTCCAATGCACCTCTGCTGTTGCAGCGGGAGGCCCGCTGCCGGAAAGCGAGAGATCTGCTATGATATCGCGCTATCCCTATGACGTAAGGGTACGTCATGTTTCGGGAAGTACCCCGCTCCCACGTTATGAGGAGGGAGGGGGTTAATGATTATATGCAACGTTTATAATCTCTGATGCTCACTACCCAGCCGGTAATTACACGACTCGTCAGGCCACTTGGTTATTAGGTTTTGGTATCTAAAGGGAGTTACAATGAGCAGATATACGGAACAGATAGACTCGATCCCTTATTGCTAGAACCCATGAAACAAATGCCTTCTTCTCACTGATTACTGGTTAGTTGATGGTAATCTATAGTTGGACTGTAGGACGAACATCTGACTTCATCTGCTGTTGTGGTGGAAGTGGGATATCATACCTGATCCATTCTTTTTAATGCATTGTGATACTTTCCCTTACTAAGTCTGAGCGTCGGGTTAATATGTTAAGTCAAGTATGTTAATGCTTGCGCTATCTGTACATACTATGCAGTGAGTTTGGGGGCTGTAAAGGTCCTCAATATCTGGAAGGGGCAGCACAGAAATGTTAAGAGCCCATAATGAATGAGTATATAATAGTATTATGTATAATGTCCAGTCCCATAGATAATAATGGCTGACCCAGACACCGAGAGTCTCACTAACCTATTTACTCTTTAATAGAGTGGAGAGTGATTTGGAGATTTTGCTATGGCCGTGTTTGATTATCAACACCCAGATAAGATGTAAGTATCCTTTTATATGACCCCTGATAAAATTTCTACATGATTTTCTAAACTAAATGTGTATATATGTGATATGTTGCTCCACAGAGAGAAAGATAAGGACGGAGGTGGCGATGCACCAACCAAAGTGTTCGCCGAGACCTGGTTCCTCTGTCCGTCCACTGACCCCGGATCCACGATCATCAGCGAGTAAGTCCACAATCAACTACAATGTGCTTATTGTATATGGACACCATATATTACACTGCATTACAGATAGTTCATAGATGATGTCGGATCGGTACACGGGACACATACACGGCCGGCGCTGATGTTCCTAATCATACATCTTATAGTCTGAGACCATGTCCTTGATTGTCACCATATTCTTTACTCTCTTTTAGGCCCTGGGAGGATATGGATGTCGTCCCACAGGGGTTGAGTGAAGGTGAACGACTTGAATGCTTCATGAAGAACATGTAAGTATCTGACTGCAGGACCTCCATGATAGTGACTGTTACCCCAATATCCGTTGCTAGTCCTTACAGACATGACCCCCACACTCATCAGGAGACTAGACCTCAGGGACAAGGGGCCACATATGACACTATAGTAATAGTGGGAATGTAGAAGGAAATAGAATACAAATGTCCACGACCCCGGCAGGCACTATTATCAGGAGACTCATCTGCATTTCTTTATTAGAGGGGGGAGAATCCGATAGCTGCGTCCAGTCACGACAGACAGATAATACAAAGTAACCCTTCATATAATCAGCAGAAAGTCTCAGCTGCAATCTGATTGGTTATTGCAGGAAATTCCTTGTTTTGTCTGTTCTTGTGTAGAGAAGTATCGCTTTTCTGACCATTTTATAACCTGTAAGGGTCATATTTATAATTCTGTCTTCTTTTCCTTCTTCCATAGGTTGCGTCAGACAATGGATTGGAGCAATTGTGCCCATTACCAGTAATTATCTGCCAGTATAATCACCGTATTTCTCTACTGTTTTTGCAATTGCTGTTTCTTTTGTTTTTTCTCCTCCTAAAAAAATTAAACCCCCATCTACCCCAAAATGGTGCAGAGAAAAATAATTAAATGATCCCACAGAACTCTACCCTCATATGGTGCCGCTGATGAAAAAAATCACAAAGTTACAGTTATCAGAATGTGGAGATTAAAACATATAAAAAAATGGTTGCATCCTTAAAGCCTAAAGGAGACAGGATTCTTAAAGGGTTACCCTGACCACCTATAGGTTTTCATGTTTATACTTCCATATAGCATATAATATCCTTTCGTCACATTAGCTGCAAGAACTAGATGTGTATATATGTGATATGTTGCTCCACAGAGAGGAAGATGAGGACGGAGGTTCTGATGCACCAACTGAAATGGTCACCAAGATCGTGCTCCCCAGTGAGGCCCCCAAGCCCAGGCTCTCCAGCAAGGCCCCCGAGAACAGGCTCCCCAGCGAGGCTGACGAGACCGCTTCCCCCTGTGAGCCTGATGAGACCAGGCTCCCCTGTGAGGCCGATGAAACCAGGCTACCCAGCGAGGCCACCGAGACTAGGCTCCCCTGCAAGGCTGCTGAGACCGGGCTCCCCTACGAGGCCAACAATACCGGACTCCCCTGCGAGGCCTCCGAGACCAGGCTTTGCTGTAAGGCCAACAAGACTGGGCTAACCTGCGAGGCCTCCGAGACCGGGATCCCCTGTGGTTCCCCCGAGACCGGGATTCGCTGTGAGGCCAACAACACTGGGCTAACCTGTGAGGCCTCCGAGACCAGGATCCCCTGTGAGACCCCCGAGACTGGGCTTCCCTGTGAGGCCTCCAAGACTGGCCTCCCCTGCGAGGCCAATGATACTGGACTCCCCTGCGAGGCCCCCGAGACCGGGCTTCCCTCTGAGGCCTCCGAGATTGGGCTTGCCTGCAAGGCCCCAGAGACCGGGCTCCCCAGCGAGGCCCCTGAGACCGGGCTCCCCTGCAAGGCTGCCGAGACTGCGCTCCCCTAAAAGGCCAGCGAGACCAGGCTCCCCTGCGAGGCTAATGAGACCGAGTTCCCATGCGAGGCCCCCAAGATCCAGCTCCCCTGTGAGGCCAACAAGACTGGGCTTCCCTGCGAGGCCCCTGAGACCGGGCTCCCCTGCGAGGCCGCTGAGATTGGGCTCCCCTGCGAGGCCGCTGAGACCGGGCTACTCTGTGAAGCCCCTGAGACCGTGCTTCCCTGCCAGGCCGACGATACCAGGCTACCCTGTGAGGCAGACGAGGCAGGATCCGCTAACATCATTGTGTAAGTACAGCATCACCTACAATGTGCCTATTGTTTAAGTACACCATACATTACACTGCATTATAGATATTTATAACAGTTCCGTGTAAAAGGGGCTTCAGACACCATCTATTACACTACATTACAGATGGGTAATTGATGATGGATAAGCGTCTGTAATAGGATGGAGAAGGATGGGAGAAACATGGAGGAGAATGAGGAATTGGAGGGTGATGATGAGGAGGATGAGGTGTGATACATGATTGATCTCATTGTAGGACCCCTTACTAGTGACTGTTACCCCAATATCTGGGGTCATCCTCCTGGACACTGCCCCACACTCCCTTATCAGAAATCACCCTTCAGAGACAAGGGGCGGGCATAATGGGGAAATAATATAGAATAAACCATCATTCAATCATTACAACACATGACATCAGTAGTTCATGGTCCGTCATGGACGCCACCAAATATAATGACTTAGTTTTGGTTTTGGACATTTGGTTTCTCATCATGTATATTTTCTTCAACAGCAAAACACCGGGCAGATGGAAGAGATTTAGGAGGTGAATACAAGACTTATTCATTCATTCAGTCTTAGAGGTTTCTTCTTTGTTGTTCATGGAAGGCAGGCTTTGGCTTCATAATCCAGTATTTCCCAGTGACTCACTCTTGTTTTCTTCTTTATTTAGAGCCTTCCGACAACTATTTTCCTGCTGCACCTGCAAAACATCTGAGGACAGCTGAAAATACCTGCCTCCCCCAATCCCCCCCTCACCCCACCCACATAACCCTCTCCCCTCTCCCACACCATAAATCTTTCCCTATCCCAATCGGCACAACACTGCCCCATCCCAAAATCCCAGTGTTAAACGTCTATAGCCACTCCAACAAAGATAGATAGGGATATGAGAAAAATATGAGATAGATAGGGACATGAGATAGATATGAGTTAGATAGGGACATGAGATAGATAGGGAATAAGATAGATAGGGATATGAAAGAGATAGATAGGGACATGAGATAGATAGGGAAATGAGATAGATAGGGACATGAGATAGATATGAGTTAGATAGGGACATGAGATAGATAGGGAAATGAGATAGATAGGGACATGAGAAAGATATGAGATAGATAGGGACATGAGATAGTTAGGGAAATGAGATAGATAGGGACATGAGAAAGATATGAGTTAGATAGGGACATGAGATAGATAGGGACATGAGATAGATAGGGAAATGAGATAGATAGGGATATGAAAGAGATAGATAGGGACATGAGAAAGATATGAGATAGATAGGGAAATTAGATAGTTAGGGACATGAGATAGGGACACAAGAAAGATATGAGATAGATAGGGAAATGACATAGATAGGGATATGAAAGAGATAGATAGGGACAAGAGAAAGATATGAGATAGATAGGGATATTAGATATATATGACCCCATAACCCTCTCCCCAATCCCCTCCACTCCCCCACCCTTCCTCATCAGAAATCACATCTGAGAGGCAAGGGACAGTCGTGACAGAAACAACATTGAACAAATGTTAATCCATTCATTGCAGTACAACGGCTCTATTCCACAATCTTCCTCCTGTCCCCCACCTCCATAAATCTCTACCCAATAAAAACATTTAAAAAATGGATGGACTTGTACTGGACTCTTGCAGCATGAGTGCACAAGGAAAGAGTGAAACAGATCCTTGGCCAGGGCGGCTCTAGGTTTACATGGGCCTTTGGACAACAAAGTCTCAGTGGGCCACCTTAATAACTTATAGACCCCATTCTATAACCTGAGTCATTACCAAGGCCTCATTGTGCCCCCCAAGTTATTTATAGGCCCAATCATCTGCATCACCATCCTACGGCACCCCCCATCCTCTGCCTTGGTCTCTTTTGTCCAAGCGCATGTGGAATGCCACAGGCTGCATGATGAAATCTTTATACCCGTTGTGACAGAGAAGACACCGAGCAGCGAAACAGGAAGTGCTTGGCTTACTGTAGTGCTGCTTGTATAGTGAATTGTATCTGTGTCTTAGGCCCAATGTCCACAGACGGAATTCTGTGTCGATTTTTCCCTCTGAATTTCCGCCGTGGCATGCTGTATGTAGGGTTGCATTAGGTTATGCAATCCTATGCTCATAGCCGCGATTTGACCGCGTGAAAATCCACATGGTAAAGAAATCGCAACATGTTCTATTTCTGTGCAGGCCCCGCAGAAGCCAACATAGAAACGTCACCGCTGACACGCAACTCTGATCTATGCATGCACAGTTGTGCGACAGCCGTCACATCACAGAGCAGAGGAGAAGATGCCAGACGGGCAAGTATGAGGTCAAGGCCAGGGCCCAGTCACATACCGCTGCGTGAATCTTGCAGCAGGAATCCGACCTGGTCATGGGCATGAGGCCTTAAAGACGTAGCTACAATTAATTTAGAAGAATAAAGCAGGATCAATCCCACCCTTGAGTGGCCCCCAGAGTCAGGGGGCCCCAGCACCTGTCCGGGTTAGCCAGGTGCTGACGCGAGCCAAGCCCTGGGGGTTGCACCAACTTGGCCCCTGAGATGGACCAGCGTTGTCCGTGACCCTTTCAGGCTTCTCTTATGATCATCTGCTTCCTCTTTTCCCTTTAAGTCTGACAACTTTGGTTTCTTGCATTGAGTTTGGTCTTGTCATAATCTCTCCATAGCATAACAACACCTGGTCATTGTGGTTCTCAATCAGACGACTGCAGACCTGGAGGGCATTAATGCAAACACGACAGTGAAATATGAAGTAGTATCCCCAAAGGGAGGATGGAGTACTGGAATGACACACTGTGGGAAATGAGAAACTGCAGGACTTTTGGCTAGGCGGGAGTGAGATAAAGGTCCTACAAAATGTCCTTTATTCAGTAATTAGTTAAGTAAGTTGTTTAGCTTAAACATACATATCTCATAGCGAAAAGTTTTTTCTGTTGCGAATACCCCTTTTAAGTTGGAATCTAGTTAGATTAAATGGGTTGTGCCAAGAGAGACTTGTAAGATAGGTGATAAAAGTCTGATCGATGGAGGCTCAACGCTGAGACCACCCAAATTCTGAAGAACATCCCCCTCTTCTGTCACTGAGGGAATGCGTCTCCCACCTGCAGTCATGTCAGATTGAATGCAGCGATGGCTGCAAACTCTCATAGAGATGAATGGGAATGCACATACATGCAAAGCCTTCGAAAAATAGTCGAAGTGGCTGTGCGCACAGTGACTTCAGCTGCCTGTTCAGGGGCGTTTCAAGATCCCGCGGCGGATCTCCACCACAGGAGCTGCCGCCCAGGAGCAGGAGCCGGCAGATGGATCTCCAAGGTCAGCCTATCTGACAGATAAGCTGACCGTGTAGAATCGCAACAAATTGCCGCCCGCGAACAGAAAATTGTTATGATTCTCTGCTCGTGGACAGGGGGGCTGCGCTTTCCATAGCAACTCTATGGAAAGCTTAGATTGCGTTCCCCGCAGCCTTCCCCGGAGGACATCTCAGAAAGGGGGACCAGGTGAGTGAAAAAAGAGGGCGCTTGGACTCTACATCACCTAAATTGTAAGCACCATAACTAGTTTATGGTAGTCATAGTCGATGACAGCTTCCCTTTAGGCCTTAGTCAGACGGGCGTTTTTTGCCGCGATTTGCGGATCGCATGACGGATGCGCATCCGCAAATCGCGTGACCGGTGCGCGCAAGTCGCCCGCAAATCGCCCAAAAATCTGCTCCTAGCCGCGTTTCATTAGAAACGGGCCGGAGCTGTCCAGCGCATTGCATTCAATGGAGACGGCAATACAGCCGTCTCCATTGAAAGCAATGCGCTGCGGGCGAGCCCGGGATGAATTGTCGGTAAGGGCTTAAATATATAAGCCCTTACCTGCAATCCATCCTAAAATGTGTTAAAATAAAAAAAAATTGCATTCTCACCTTCTGCCTGCAGCTCCGGGCAGCCGTCCTGCAGTGGGTGTGAAGGGGGTGTGAGTCAGACCTGCCCCCTGATTGGCTCAGCGCTGAGCCAATCAGAGGCATGCCTCACTCACACCCATTCATGAATTCATGAATGGATGTGAGTCAGACCTGCCCCTGATTGGCTCAGCGCTGAGAGGCAGCAGTCACTCACCCATTCATGAATTCATGAATGGGTGTGTGAGTGAAACCGGCCTCTGATTGGTCAGGCTGTGACCAATCAGAGCAGATCATTCAGCAGGCGGGGATTTTAAAGCCCCGCCGGCTGAATAGTGCTGAGAAGCAGTTCAGGAGAACTGACAGCGGCCGCGGCTGGACTCCGGCTGCAGCGGAAAGGTGAGTATACAATTTTTTTTTATTTTAACACATTTTAGCATGAATTGCAGGGAAGGGTTTATATATTTAACCCCTTCCCGACAATTAACCCCGCGCACGCCGGCAGCCCATTGAATTCAATGGGCAAACATCGTTCTTCTCTGCCACAGCTGTTACAGCTGTGGCAGAGAAGAATGATTTGTCTTCTATATGTTCTCAATGGGGTCAGCGCTGCTGCCGCCGGCCCCATTGAGCGCATATACAGAAGCGAACAGGAATCGCAGAACGCAGATAGGTGCGATCTGCGATTTTTTGTTCTATAATTTTTCGGACGAGCGCATAAAAAGCGCTCATGTGTCCGATACCATTGCGAAGCAATGGTTTTAAAAAATCGCCGGACGCATGCGCATGCGCAAATCGCGGCAAAAAACGCCCGTCTGACTAAGCCCTTAAAGGTTCATCAAAGAGAGTGGAGGGGACAACAGACGCCAGACCTTTCTATCCTAGATGTCAAAATCCAGGACTTTAATATCAGGCCCATTTTGATCTTTGCTATAGGACTCCATCAATTTTATGGCAATGTGTATTCATTACACATATAGGTAGAGACATTCCCACAACATGGACTAACACTGATTCACATTCTGCAGGAATTCTCTATTTCAGAAACAGTCATTGGAAATCCCCACTTTCTGACCACTAGGTGGCGCACACACTCTATACATCATCGTTTATCTCTGGATTTGTTTCTTTGCTTTTCCAAATAAATAAAACAATTGTTACAATTTTATGGCTTTCGTTATTTTGCATACTGGATACAAGTAGTAACAGCCTGATGCTGCCTGGTAATAGGGAACTACAGTAGTAGCAGTGGGAAGAGTAGAGTAGGGGGCTGTACAGCGTTACTGATCAGGGGGATCAGCATACTTGGGGGAGGACAGACAGACAGACAGACAGACAGACAGATAGATAGATAGATAGATAGATAGATAGATAGATAGATAGATAGATAGATATGAGATGGATAGATACTTTTGCCTCCAATACCAACAACCCTTTAAAGTAGAAGCATGGTAAGCATCCAGTATACAGTAAAACAAATTAAGAATGCAGCTATAAACAGCCCAATGCTCTATTCCCACCAAGTCTGGGTGCATAGTTGTCATTGTTATGTATATACTGAATATGAATACCGACTTAATGCCAGAAGAGTGTCTTTTTGGAAAGAGATGGTACCACAATTACAAGTTATCCCCTATCTACAACATAAGGGATAACTTGTTGATCGTGGGGGTCTCATGGCTAACACATGTGACAAGTATGCCTCTCAATGACCAGTCAGACACAAGCTATAGGTCTCCGGTCTAAAACTGGATCTGGGCATACAATGCTCAGAGCCTTAGGTTTATTGAAACACACAATACCTGCCCTTTATGGGCATATAACATATTACATCGATAACATATTGTATTTTCATTCGTTAGGCCGTATAGAATCCCCCGCCACCCCCCATACCCCTCTCAGGTCCAGTGTATGAGCCAGTCTTTGTCTCCTCAACAAGTAGTCAGGCAAAAGTAGCTTCTTTGTTTCAGAAGTTGAGGGTGGGGGAGGGCAGGAAAAACGCCCAACGTGGATACAGTTCTTCAGTCCTGCAGTATAGCAATGGGACGTTAAACCTTAAAGGGGTTGTCCCGCGAAAGCAAGTGGGGTTATACACTTCTGTATGGCCATATTAATGCACTTTGTAATGTACATCGTGCATTAATTATGAGCCATACAGAAGTTATTCACTTACCTGTTCCGTTGCTAGCGTCCTCGTCTCCATGGTGCCGTCTAATTTCAGCGTCTAATCGCCCGATTAGACGCGCTTGCGCAGTCCGGTCTTCTCCCTGCTGAATGGGGCCGCTCGTGCCGGAGAGCTGGTCCTCGTAGCTCCGCCCCATCACGTGTGCCGATTCCAGCCAATCAGGAGGCTGGAATCGGCAATGGACCGCACAGAGCCCACGGTGCACCATGGGAGAAGACCCGCGGTGCATTGTGGGTGAAGATCCCGGCGGCCATCTTAGTAAGGTAAGGAAGAAGTCGCTGCAGCGCGGGGATTCGGGTAAGTAATAAACCTTTTTTTTTTTTTTTTTTAACCCATGCATTGGGTTTGTCTCGCGCCGAACGGGGGGCCTATTGAATAAAAAAAAAACCTGTTTCGGCGCGGGACAACCCCTTTAAGAGGCTGCAAAGGAGCTTTACATTAGGCTAACGTTATAGAGCACATCTTTCACCATGTCATTGTCCAGCAATTACCATAGTGAAATTATGCGGCCATTAGCCTCTACAGAGTTTAATCACTACAGCTGCATAAAACATCTAGTTTATACAAATCAATAGACATTTTATGCTAACTAATCATCATGTCTACTACAAGAGAGCATCCGCTATGTCTAGAAGAAAGCAGGTTTCATCACCAACACAGAAGGGGGTTCTTTACTGTAAGAGCAGTTAGACTGTGGAACTCTCTGCCTGAGGATGTGGTGATGGCAAAATCCATAGAGGAGTTTAAGAGGTACTAGATGTCTTTCTAGAGGGGAAGGATATTACAGGATAAAAATCTTAGGTCAATTGTTAATCCGGTTATATTAGGCCTAATACTTACGGTGCAGAATTCCACCATGGAATTCCGCCCTTTGAAAGCACCCACAATCACCCACGGCGTGTTCTATTTGCAGAGGGTGTACGCGGAGACGGCTTCCATTGCAGTCAATAGAAGCCATCCGTCATGCTATCTTCCGCTGTAGCACAGCGGAAGATAGCGTGAAAACGCTTCCCCGCCCACCGCCAGCCGCATCATGTGACGAGGTGGGCGTGTCATATGATGCAGCCGGCGCGTCATATGATGTGGCTGGCAGTGGGCGGGGAAGTATTTTCACGCTATAGGGGCCGTCCATGGCAAAATAGAGCATCCTGTGTTTTTTTTTCTCGCGCGGAATACGCAATTTGCATCCACGAGTGTACAAAAAAAAGCTAAAGTACATGCCTTGCAATGCCTGCACAATTGGAATCCGTCCGTCTGAGCCTGGCCTAATACGCAGCACCAGAATTTCAAAAGGAGGACCAGCACACTGGATAACTTTACTTAGAAAATTCTTCTTTTATTCCCCAGTAAAAAAGCATAAAAAGACTGCGACGTTTCGACCTCACATACTAGGTCTTTATCAAGCATGCAGTACTAGGGCAATAAGCCCCTGTTAAATAGACAATTTAAGACAACACCCATAGATACAACATTAAACACACCCACACACATAAAACATATGATTGGTCCAGGTTAGAGAGTCAGCAGCTGCAGTCAATATATAATAATAGCATATTAGTAACAATTGAGGGCTTACACATGTCTCCACGGTATATTGTGCCGGGTACGGTGTCCTCCGTAATAAAGCACGCCCCCTTTCTTGTGGCCTCCAACCAGAGATCTGCCAGGAACCATACTAGTACTTAAAAACGTACTGGGCATGCACCAGAAGCAATACCATAGCAACCAGTGTCATATGACAGGGCCGGAAGTGACGCGGCGCGCCGGAAATGACGCGATGCGTCGGCCCCTACATCAGCACCTGGAATACAGCTCAATAAAGGGCCGGAAGTGACGCGCCGCGCCGGAAATGACGCAGCGCGCCACCATACACACTAGTGCTTCAGAATGTAACTTTAATAAATACCGGAAGTTACACGGCATACCGGAAGTGACACAATGTGCCCACACATACATCCCCACATACAGGATGTCAATGCCCACACTTGACTTTCTGTTACTACAGCGCATGCGCTCCCCCAACAGATGAGCAAAGTGTCCAAAGGATCAGTATTAACACTGTAATGAGTCAATTCCATAATGCCAACAATTGTGTAAGTCATTCAAAGTATACTGTGTATATACCTGCATGTACTATGTATATTAAAGGGAATTATTACAATAAACACCCTTTATTGTTATGTGTGTCCGCAGAATAAACATTTCAAATTCGGGCGCACAAACACCAATGTTAAATAATGATGTCATGTAGATGTTTTAATTAGGAACAAACCTTTTATGAGACATTAAATATCCACCAAAACCTACATTAATAATTAGCCCCACCAGGGGTTCTACTTATTCACCTACAGACAAAGAATAGATCTGCCATCACCTTTGCTGCAACAAAGTCAAAAAATGACATATTTCATTGTAAAGAATAATACATCGCAAAAGATTATATTATAGTGCCAATATATCCAGAGACATATGTTTGTCTTTAAATATTCTTTATGTGGACACATATATAATACGACAACAGCTGCATCCCATCTCGCTCTGGAACTCAATCTTTTTCTGCAAAAAAAAGACAGACAAAAAAACATTCCCATAATGTCATGTACATAGATCATTATGAGCATAATTAAAAGCAACATCTAGCTCAATATGAGAAAACGGACTCAATTTCTTGACGAAATAAATCACAAAACACAGCATCACTGTAAGTTGGTTACAAAAGGAAAGAGGTATTGTATTCAATATTGAGGCCGTTAGGACTAAGCGTATCCAGTGTATGTATCCATTTAAGCACCAATCTCACATTAAGGGCACCTTCCTATCGGCGATTTTGCGCTCGTTTTATGCACGCAGAAATAGGTCGCAGGAACTGCAACTATAAAAAACTCATAGGTTTCAATGAGTTCACTGATATTGGCTTAATTTCTGTGGCGCATTTTTACCAGACATGAAAATATACGAAATGCTCTATTTTTGCCCGTTTTTGCGCACCTGAGACTCCATAGGCGTCTGTGAGGTGCGTACTTGTTCTGAACGAAATTGCGCTATTCACAAGACAATTTTGCCGTATTTATCGATAATATCAGCGACTAATTAGGCTAGCCCGCCTACTCATTAGAATGCCACGCCTATTCCAACATGGTGTGTTTGTGTCCCGTGCCGATGCAAACAGGGTCAGCAGCGGGGAAAAGTACAGCAAGGAGCGTGGATCTGCTCTCCAGAAGACGGGATGGGGCTCCATATAAAGTGCAATGGAGTCTTCCACTAAGAAGCGGGATTACGCTTTCGCCTGAGTGAAGGAGCCCTGACTTGCAATGTTGTATCTCACACATGGTTCGCGAATTGTACATGCAAAAAGTAATGCGGCACGCAAACCAAGGTAATGTATGGGGGTTGTCGGCACGCAGCACGTATGTGATTATTGCGTACTCACTGTGTGCTTCTGCAACAGATACGCACACGGACAGCGCTGGGGTGAGAGACCCCCAATCCAGGTGAAGGAGGTCTGCGATTCTCAGGCTTGCAGTTCTCAGCCCCATAGCAGCTCTGGGTTGTGACTGCAGCTGATTATTGCTACAATGTTACATCCTGCAGAAGAGCAGAATAGAATTGTTACTTTACGGGCTGCAAGGATTTACTAAAGCAGGCTGGTTTACAATACAGATATTGCCGGCACAATCTAAGGCTGGTCATCTCCACTATTTACTGCGGACTGCGCTATTTTACTGTCCAAGCAAACGGAAACCAGAAGGAATGGAAGCAAACGGGAGCCGTTAGATAGATAGATAGGAGATAGATAGATGGATGATAGATAGATATGAGATCGATAGATAGATAGATAAATACAAGAATATATATATATATATATATATATATACAAGAATATATATATATATATATATATATAGATAGATACAAGAATAGATAGATGATATGAGATAGATAGGAGATAGATAGATAGATAGATAGATAGATAGATAGATAGATAGATAGATAGATAGATAGATAGATAGATAGATAGATAGGAGATAGATAGATAGATAGATAGATAGATAGATAGATAGATAGATAGATAGATAGATAGATAGATAGGAGATAGATGATAGATGGATAGATATTAGATAGATAGGTAGATAGATAGATGATATATAGATAGATAGATAGATAGATAGATAGATAGATATGAGATAGATAGATAGATAGATAGATAGATAGGAGATAGATAGATGATAAATAGATAGATGATAGATAGACAGATAAAAGAATAGATAGATAGATACAAGAAAAGATAGATAGATACAAGAAAAGATAGATAGATAGATGATAGATAGATGATAGATAGATAGATAGATAGATACAAGAAAGAATAGATAGATTAGAGATAGATAGATAGATAGATAGATAGATAGATAGATAGATAGATAGATGGATGTTAGATAGATTGATCGGAGATAGATAGATAGATGGTAGATGGATAGATAAATAGATAGAAGATAGATAGTTAGAAGATAGATAGATAACAGATAGATGATAGATAGATAAATAGATACATAGATAGATGATAGATATATGATAGATCGATATATAGATAGATAGGAGGTAGATAGATAGATGATAGATGGATAGATATTAGATAAATAGAAGATAGATAGATAGATAGATAGATAGATAGATAGATAGATAGATAGATGACAGATGGATAGAGGATAGATAGATATATAGGATATAGATAGATATTAGATAAATAGATAGGAGATAGATAGATAGATAGATAGATAGATAGATAGGAGATAGATACATAGATATATTGATAGGAGATAGATAGATGATACATGGATAGATAGATACAAGAATAGATAAATAGATAGATAGATAGTAGATAGATATGAGATAAATAGATAGATGATACATCGATAGATAGATAGATAGATAGAAGATAGATAGATAGAAGATAGATAATAGATAGATAGATGATACAAGAATAGATAGATAGATAATAGACAGATGATAGATAGATGATAGATCGATACATAGATAGATAGATGATAGATGGATAGATATTAGATAGATAGATAAATAGGAGATAGACAGATGATAGAACGATAGATATTAGATAGATAGGATATAGATAGATATTAGATAAATAGATAGGAGATAGATAGATAGATGATAGATAGATAGATAGATAGATAGATAGATAGATAGATAGATAGATAGATAGATAGATAGGAGATAGATAGATGATAGATGGATAGATAGATACATAGATAGATACATACAAGAATAGATAAATAAATAGATAGATATGAGATAGATAGATAAAAGATCGATAGATAGAAGATAGATAGACGATAGATAGATAGAGATAGATAGTAGAGATGAGCGAGCGTACTCGCTAAGGCAAATTACTCGAGTGAGTATTGCCTCCTGCCCGCTCGTCTCAAAAGATCCGGGTGGCGGCGGGGGAGAGCGGTGAGTTGTGAGAGTGAGCGGGGGGCGGGGGGGAGGGTGCAGGGGGGAGAGAGACAGAGATCTTCCCCCTCGTTCCTCGCCACTCTCACCCGCTGCTCCCCGCCCCCCGCCAACACCTGAATCTTTTGAGACGAGCGGGCAGGTACTCGCAAAAGGCAATACTCGCTCGAGTAATGTGCCTTAGCGAGTACGCTCGCTCATCTCTAATAGATAGATAGATAGATATTAGATAGATATGAGATAAATGGATAGATGATATAGACAGATGATATAATAATCTTCATTTCTATAGCGCCAGCTTATTCCGCAGCGCTTTCAAGCATGGGAGAAATTCAAACAGTACAACAATTATAACTATGACTGAGGTACAGCCAGTTTGCAACAAATGGGGTGGGGGTGGCACAGGAGGTACAAGGGAGGGGAGCAGCGAGGCATGGGGAACACAGGCAGTAGGGGATTTCGTGTAGAAATCAGATATTAGAAAGCAAATGGGGAAATGGGGTTGGGCAGTAAGGAGGTGCAGGGGTAGAGGTCGTGTGTGATAGGCAGGGTGGAAAGGTGTGGGGAGCCATAGGGAGGGCGGGGTCTGGTCAGGGGATTTGGTATGCCTCCTTGAAGATGTGCGTTTTTACGGTGCCGCTGAAATTTCATGCATCAGGAATTGTCTGGATGCCTTGGGGTAGAGCGTTCCAGAGGATGGGTCCTGCTCTAGTGAAGTCCTGTAGGCGAGCATGTGACGTTCGTATTACAGGGGTGTTTAGTCTGAGTGTGTTAGCGGATCGGAGTGAGCGGGCTGGGTTGTGTACTGACAGGAGGGAGGTGATGCATGGTGGCGCAGCACCATGCAGAGCTTTGTGGGTGAGGTTGAGGAGTTTAAATTTAGTTCTGCAGTGGGTGGGCAGTCAATGCAGCGACTGGCATAGTGCAGAGGCGTCTGAGTAACAGCTAGATAGAAAAATGAGCCTAGCTGCCACATTTAGTATGGATTGGAGTGGAGCAAGTCTAATGCAGGAGAGGCCGATGAGTAGCGAGTTGCAGTAGATGAGTCGGGAGTGGATGAGCGCAACCATGAGTGTCTTTAGCGTGTCCGTGGTGAGGAACGGACGTATTTTAGCAATATTTCTGAGATGCAGGTGGCACGTTTGGGCCAGAGATTGGGTATGGGGGGTAAAGGAGGGGTCAGAGTCCAGTGTGACCCCAAGGCAGCCAGCGTGCCATCTGGGGATTATGTTTGTGTCATATACTGGAATGGAGATGTTGAGGGGAGGTTGGTTGGAGGCGGAAAGATGAAAAAGAGGTCAGTTTTAGAGAGGTTAAGTTTGAGAAAAAGGGGGAACATAGTGTTAGAGACAGCAGACAGACAGTTGGTCATATTTTGGAGGAATTGGTCAGAGATCTAATGGGAAGAGTTGTATAGTTGGGTGTCGTTAGTGTAGAGATGGTATTGAAGGCCGAACTTGGGGATTGTTGGTTGAATTGGGGTTATATAGATAGAGAAGAGAAGGGGAGCAATGACCGAGCCCTGGGATACCCCAACAGTGAGAGGAAGTGGAGAGGAGATAGAGCCAGCAAAGGAGAGAGCAGTGTCCCTTAGACCAATAGAGCGGAGCATAGTGAGAATAAGGTCAGGGTGTTACTACAGAGCTCTCTCCCATTATCTATAATACCCAGGACTGTAACAAGGAGGCGCTCTAATTACTATGTATACATATATCTGAGGTCGATACAGAGCTCTCTACCATCATCTATTATACCAAGGACTGTAACAAGGGGGCACTCTTATAACTATGTATAGATATATCAGGGGTCAGTACAGAGATCTCTCCCATCATCTATTATTTGCAGAACTGTAACAAGGGGGCGCTTTAATAATTATGTATAACATATCAGGGGACAGTACAGAGATCTCTCCCATCATCTATTATACCCAGAACTGTAACAAGGGGGTGCTCTATTAACTATGTATAGATATATCAGGAGTCAGTACAGAGATCTCTCCCATCATCTATTATACCCAGAACTGTAACAAGAGAGCGCTCTAATAACTATGTATAATATATCTGAGGTCAGTACAGAGATCTCTCCCATCATCTATTATACACAGAACTGTAACAAGGGGGTGCTCTATTAACTATGTATACATATATCAGGAGTCAGTACAGAGATCTCTCCCATCATCTATTATACCCAGAACTGCAACAAGGGGGCGCCCCAATAACTATGTATAGATCTATCAGGGTCAGTACAGAGATCTCTCCCATCATCTGTTATACCCAGGACTATAACAAGGGGGAGCTCTAATGACCATGTATCAATATATCATGTGTTACTACGGAGCTCTCTCCCATTGGTGATGTTTTGGAGTATTGGTTAGTGCCAGAGCTTGGTCCCCACGGGGTCTTGTCCTGTGCCTCCTTTATGTACGGCTCAAGAATATATTTAATAAAGAGCTTTTTTGCATGCAGAGTTCTTCTCCTCTCATTGTCTCTCCAGCACATTCCATCATATCGGCCGTACTATGGAGGGGTAATGGCTTGTCTGCATCGCAAGAGTGTCTGATAGATCTGCATTCTATTCTACTGACATGCCCGATACCAGTGATGGCGAACCTTTTAGAAACCAAGTGCCTAAGCTGCAAGCCAAAACCCACTTATTTACTGCAAAGTGCCAACGCGTCAGGGGGCGGGGCTTATCACCACGTATGATTTTACCCCTGTCGTTCTAAAAAGAACAGGGCCGCTTCAAAATAGGCAGCGTGCAGATTTTGACTGCTTTTAGGATGCGGAAATACTGCAGAATGTCCTCAGCGGAGAGTTCTGTGGAGCATTTCCGCATTCAAAAGCAGTCAAACTCTGCACGCTGCCTATTTTGAAGCGGCCCTGTTCTTTTTAGAACGACAGGGGTAAAAATCATACTTTTTTTATGTTTACGCTTCCGCCACAAGTGAACATACCCCAGCTATAATAGGGAACCCCCCCCCCCCGCGGCCCGAGCGATAATAGTGACCACCCCCAGCGGCCCCCAGTATAATAGTGACCCCCCCATCGGCTTCAGCAATAATAGTGACCCCCCAGCGGCCCCAGCAATAATGTTGACCACCCCCACCAGCCCCCAGTATAATAGTGACCCCCCCAGCGGTAATAGTGACCCTCCCCACAGCGTCCCCCAGTATAATAGTGACCCCCCATCGGCTTCAGCAATAATAGTGACCCCCCAGCGGCCCCAGCAATAATGGTGACCACCCCCTGCGGCCCCCAGTATAATAGTGACCCCCCAAGCGGTAATAGTGACCCTCCCTACAGCGGCCACCAGTATCACAGTGACCCCTCAGAGCGGCACCTAGCATAATATTAATAATCTTTATTTGTATAGCGCCAACTTATTCTGCAGCGCTTAGTATCATAATGACCCCTTCAGTGACCCACCAGTATCACGGTGACCTCCCGCAGTGGCCCCCCCAGTAGCACAGTGACCCTCTGCAGCAGCCCCCAGTAGCACAGTGACCCCCCCGAAGCGGCCCTTCAGTATCACAGTGACCCTCCCAGTAGTACAGTCACCCCCGCAGTAGCCCCCAGTATCACAGTGACACCCCACAGCGGCCCCCAGTAGCATAGTGACCCCCACCCAGTGGCCCGAGCGATAATAGTTGCCCCCCCCCTTAGCAGCTCCAGCAATAATAGTGACCCCCCCAGCAAAAATAATGACCCCCTTCCCCCCACAGTGGCCCCAGCAATGATACTGACATCCCAAAGTGGCCCCAAGTATAATAGTGACCCCCCTAGCGGTAATAGTGACCCTCCACACAGCGGCCCCCAGTATCACAGTGACCCCCCCCCAAAGCGGCCCCCAGTATCATGGTGACCCCCCACAGTGGTCCCCCAGTAGCACAGTTAGAAATAGGAAAGAGGATCCACAGCACAAGGTATACTTAGAGATTCGTCCAAAAATGGTCTTTTCAGTGCACGCCAAATTCAGAATGCCGAACCCCAGGCACCAAAGAGACAGTCCAATAAATAGAAATAGAAATGGCAGCACACAGGAATGATTCTTCTTACCGCAGGTTGTTCATCTTGTAAAGCATCTTTATTTCAAAGTCCACAAACACATGCAACGTTTCGACCCAAGGAAAATGTGGTCTTTTTCAAGCATAGTGACCCTCTGCAGCAGTCCCCAGTAGCACAGTGACCCCCCCAATTGGCCCCCAGTATCACAGTGACACCCCAATAGTACAGTAACCCCCACAGTGGTCTCCAGTAGCACAGTGACCCTCCCCCCCGCAATGGCCCCACAGTAGCATAGTGACCCCCACAGCAGCCCCCCTAGTAGAACAGTGACCCCCCCGCAGCAGCCCCCAAGTAGCACAGTGACTCCCGCGCAGTGGCCCCTCAGCAGCACAGTGACCCCCGCATCGGCCCCCCAGTAGCACAGAGATCCCCCCGCAGCCCGCCCCCCCAATAGAACAGTGCCCCCCCCCCCCCCCACAGCGGTCCCCCAGTAGCCCAGTGACCCCCCCCCGCATCGGCCCCCGAGTAGCACAGAGATCCCCACCCCACAGAAGAATAGTGTCGTCCCCCCCCCCCACAGCGGTCCCCCAGTAGCACAGTGACACCCCCCCCCCCGCAGTGGCCCCCAGTAGCACGGTGACCTCCTACAGCGACCCCCCAGTAGCACAGTCACCACCCACAGTGGCCCCTCAGTAGCAAAGTGACACCCTACAGCAGCCACCCAGTAGCAAAGTGGCACCCCACAGCGGCCCCCCAGTAGCACAGTGTCACACTCCACAGCGGCCCCCAGTAGCACAGTGACACCCCCACAGCAGCCCCCCGAGACCCACATACTTACCCCCTCTGCCCGGCGTGCATATTAACATTTTTCACACAACTACTGCCCTAGTCAGCAAGTTCAGCAACCTGATTGGTTGTTTGGGCTGACTGATTCACTAAACAATCAATCAAATTGCTGGAATTGCTGAATAGGGCAGAAGTGGTGTGGAAAAAGGTAATATTCCTGCTGGACGCCTCCTTTCCCTGCTGTCGCGGAACCAAGTAAGAGACGTCGGGGAAGGCACACACTGTGACGTCAGTGTGCAGCTGGGATCTAGCAGCTAGCAGCGCTGTATAGTGAATGCCCGCAGGGGAGCCGCGGTCCCTGCAGGTATTTACTAACGTGGTGAGCGGCCGACGGCGATGCGTGCCAGCAGGGGGGGCTCTGCGTGCCGCCTCTGGCACGCGTGCCATAGATTCACAACCACTGCCCTATACACATATGATGGGCAGTGGGGTGGAGCTAGTTGACATATATCATGTTCAGTGCCAACCGACGATGACTATATATGTGATGGTTATATAGTAATGGTGAGATCACAGACGTGAGACATCCTTTGTATATACTATGGGTGGTCATATAGAGCGTGAGGTACGATAGTACAACAGATGGGATGTCTGGCATGCTAACACATGTGCAGATAATATATACCATCTGATAGCCCAGTTGACGGGGAGGCCCAGGCGTACTGTGGAGTGAGGCGATTGTGTGGTCTGCGCAGTCGTGAAGGGCGCAAAGTGGATAATCCTACGAGATCCGAACGTACATCCTGCACATGCGCTGAATACTTAGGGATGCCGGGGAGTATTCCACATGTGTTGTGCATGCGTGATATCTTTAGCGTAGGTAATCCTGTGAGATTTTGGATTTGTCCCACAGCCCGTACACAATGTAGTTGCGTATGGGCTGCGGGTATATTTGTGACCATAGTGCACAATGGGCTCTATGTTGCTCATATCCGCAGTAAAATAGAACATTCTGCGTTCAGTTTTCTGCGAGTGGATTACGTAATTCCGACCCGCCAATGTCAGTGTATTTGTGTAATCTGTGCATTCGAATGATCCGCGTATTACAGTGGTTCACACGCATGCGTAATCTGCTATTCCTATCTGGTCACATGAGACTGGCCTAAGGTAGAGCGTTACCTTTTTATCACGTGACCAGGAACTGCTTGATGAGGCCACCGGTCGCTGCTCCAGGCTCTTGGAGCAAGGAGATTTTAAATTTCCCTGGCCCTCCCCAGCTTCTGCACTTGCGTCCTCCACTTTGCTGATGGGCGGATGCACCGAAACTAGGGAAAGGGGAAAGGTTCACGGATAGAGCTGAGCGAGCACACTCGTTTAAGGTTGCTACTCAAGAGTAGCAGTCTTATCGAGTAACTGTGTACTCATTGGAACAGCATGGACCAGCGGGTGGGGGGGGGGGGGAGAGAAATCTCTCACTCTCCCTTCCACTTTCCCCCATCCTCGCTCATCTCCATTCACGGATAAAGATGACCAGAGGCCGCGGCCCCCTGTAAAATGCCTAGGCTACGCTTAGTAGACAGAAGCAGGGAGATTTTAAATCCCCCCTGTAATCCGTGGCTTTTGCGCATGAGTCTGCATATATGGCAACGGGCGTGTGCGCAAAAGCTGGGGTAAGGTCTGCGGATAAATACAGGGGCCTTAGGTGCAACATTTCATCTCCCCTCATAGATATGATCCATGAGGGGAGATGAAACTTTAACTTTTTAAGCTTTTTTATACACTTTTTTTGTACTTTACAAGATCGCCGTTATCCAATAATATCTTGCAATTCACACTGTGAGCCTGATAATAGTCTGACATTTACTGTTCAGCAGAGAAAACTTTTCAGCAGTCATCTCATTACACTGTGCAACACAATTTTTGTCACAGATAAGCAGATGGGTGGCTTATAGTAAATTTAGTGCTGCATTCAAATAGGATATCCATTTTTTCTGCCACGTAAGGCTTTCCAGTTTCGGTGAATAATGTGATCCAATTACTGTTGTATTTTTTGGAAATCTGCCGATACAATGAATCCTGTCGGCTCGCCATTAACCTGCTTAATAAAAAGAGTAATAAAAGTGGTTGTGCAACTATTTCTCATTCACTGCTACACGCAGCGCTGACTGAACGCTATAAGGGTAGGTTTATGTAACATATAGGGGATGTCTCCACGTGGTGTAAACACTGTAGATCCTCCAGCAGTAAGTCGTAATTAATGAACTGTGTTTATACAGGTCACTGGTTAAGGCCCATTTAGACACAACGATTATCGCTCAAAAGATGTCGCTCAAGCGACTTTTGAGCCATAATCGTTGTGTCATTTGCAATGCAAGATGATCGCTCAAGGTGAACGCTCACCTTGTGCTGCCAGCGGAGGATGCAGAAGATAAGCAGGGTGTCCCCGCTTGTCTTCTGCATCAATGTGTTTTCTGCACGGAGCGCCCGACTGATATGCAGCGGAGCGCTCCAAGCGGAGTATGGAGAACAGAGCCGGACCGCTCTGCTCTTCATACCCCGCCAGTTATCAGGGAACGGGATGAAACAGTAGTGTCAGCTGTATCCCGCTGTGAATCCCTGATAAGGCTCATCGTCAGCACGCTGAAAGATCAGCGACGGGATAATGAAAACTGCAGGACGTCCATGCAGGTACACACCACAATTATCGCTCAAAAGACGGTTTTGAGCGAATTTTGAGCGATAATCATTGTGTCTAAATGGGCCTTTAGACTAAATAAAAGAATCAAAATCATAAAACTAAAATACATGTTTGGTATAGCTGCGTCCGTAGAAGTCCAATCTATCAAAGTAGCGCATTATTTACGCCGCATACTGAACGTCATAAAAAAATTACGACTGCCAGAAATGCGCTTTTTTGGTCATTTTTTCTGCAATAAAAAGTGAACAAAAAGTCATATGTATTCCAGGATGGTATTAACACAAACTACAGGACGTCCCGCAAGAAATTAGCCCTGCACACTATGTGGACGGAAAAATAAAAAAGTTACTGTGCGCTGAAGATGGCGGCAGAAAATAATAAAAGAATTAAATGTGTTTGAAAAAAAATAAAAGTAGTGCAGCAAAAACAAAAAAAACACTTAAGTTTGGTATCGTAGTAATCGTACTGACCGATAGAATAAAGTTATCAGGTCATTTTTGTTGCAGTTTGAATTCTATGAATGGCTGAGTGCTGCCTGTGATTGGCTGTGTGTCCAGCAAATCAGATACAGCCTTTTCAGAAGGCGGGGATTTTAAATCCCTGCCTGCTCAAAGAACTTCACTGCACTGCCGGAGGACCAAGCTGGACACGCCTCAGCCGACAGCGGCGGAGAGGTGAGTATGTATTTTTTTAGTTTTTAAACATGTTAGGGATGATTTTCATGGAACGGGGGTATATTTAAAGCCCTTCCCCGAAAATCACTGCACGCAGCCCATTGCCTTCAATGGGGCTGCCGGAAGCAGCAGCAGCAGCCCCATTGAAAGCAAAGGTGCATGGACCTCACTTGAGTGATTTCAGGGCAGGACCTCAGGACTCGTGGGTGTGACAATTAAAGGATGTAACTCTACGCGGTGATCCAGACTTCAGACGGCCACGTAGCAACATTCAAAAGGCTTAGTAAGAATTCAGAGGACTTCTGCACTTGCTTTAGTGAAACATGGTCACTAGAAGAAATAGTCACTTACAATTGCTTTCTTATTCAAGGACTTTGGGGAAACACACTCCTCCCATTCCCGGCACACTCTAAGCGTGAAGTCTTTCTTTCTCTTCCATCTTCAACACATAAGGGCTAAAGCTGCCCTCATGCGCCTCTGTGGTAGCGGACCCTCAGGTGGAAGGTGGGCTCCTGGAACTGAAGATGGAACTCCTTTCCCGCTCTCATTCACTCATACTGATAGATTCATCTACACCACGTCACATGACAGACAGCTACATTTATATACAGACTGGGATTTTATTACTGTTAACTCTTCACTCACTGCAGCTGTGCAACACAAACACTGTAAATGACAAGACAGGCTTGCACAGTGCATCTACATAAGACAGACATGTATGACATATACGGAGGGGTCCTAGAATAGCTATTATGGGATACTACAAATTCCATCATCTCTCCTTTTGGCATTCCCTAAATCTTAGATAAATCTCTCATGCTTGCTGCAAACCACACCCTTTTTCGGCAGGGATGGGGAGTAAAAAGTGGCGCTCTGTGAGGCTTCGTAAGCTTGAGCCTTAGGCTTCCTCTGAAAACAGGGAACTGTAAAAATCCATTTTTTTTGTGGTGGGTGTTTTTTTCTTGTCACTTTGCCCACATGATTAGACTGACTAATTAGACGATCAGTGCGGCCAATTTTGCAGTTCTGTTTCATCCAATGAAATCTTGAGGTTCAACATGTTTCCCGGTTCTTCTATAGATAATGTTTAGATACTTAGGAATGAGCAGTTAGAAGGTTTTGCTGTTCTTTCTCCTGCAGGTGTTTGATAGCTCAACACCGCAAGGGGAAGACTTTGAGTTCCTTGGGCTCGCCTATGCTGTCAGTACACAAAGATGGTATTACACAGGAGGAAATCAGAGTGCCCAGGACCTCGGCCTGTGCCCACACCCTCACTTGCACGTCCGTGTCCACGTCCTTGACTCTTACCCCTACTCCTCATCATGGCGGATTAAGAATACAGCAGGGCCCAAATAAATTACCCCACTGTACAGCACTGACAACTGTTGCTTAATTCACCGCACACAGAGACTTGTAGCTAGCGGAGGCTCTATGCTGTCACTTGAAAAAATTCACCCTCTGTCTTGCGCTGATACCGAGGGGTAATTTACTGCTCGCAGAGACTTGTAGATAATAGAGGCTGTATGGAGTGGGAGAAGACTTTAAAGCCAGTGAATAGTGCTAGTAACTGCGGCTATCTCAACCCCACCAAGGAAAGGGTTATGTGAGACACTCTGCACAGCGGCAGAGCTGAAATACTATTACAGTACTGTTTAGCGGTGAGACCTCTGTCTAATGCACTGCAGACACAGAACGGTATAGCTGAAGTCGTTTGCAGTAGGCTAGGAAATATTAGAGAGCAATTTCACGGTGAGAGCTGGTTGTACGGCACTGCAGGCTGAGAACGCAATTACTGAAAGGCTGGGAACAGGCCTAGATACGTAATACAAAAATGGATGCACAACTACTCCCACCCAGCCACAACTATAATGCACATGGTCAGATGTAGCACAATGAAGGAGCTTTAGGGTTTTTGCACGGAGGATACGGACTGTATAGTGTATATAACTTTCCCTATAGAAGTGGCTGTGCCCCTACACTGTGTCTAATAAACTGCAGACACAGAACGGTATAACTGAAGTCGTTTGCAGTAGGCTAGGAAATATTAGAGAGCAATTTCACGGTGAGAGCTGGCTGTATGGCACTGCAGGCTGAGAACGCAATTACTGAAAGGCTGGGAACAGGCCTAGATGCGTAATCCAAAATTGATGCATTACTACTCCCACCCAGCCACAACTATAATGCACACGGTCAGAAGTAGCCCTAAAAAGGAGCGTTGGGGTTCTTGAAGACAGGATCCTACTCTAACACTTTCCCTATATAAGCAGCTCTTTCCCTAAACTCTGCATAATACACTGCAGACTGAGAACACTATAGCTGAAATGGCCTGCACAGCCCGAGATGCTTAAAAAAAAAAAATTGGTGAACTACTGCTCCCAGGCAGCCACAACAGTAATGCACAGTATGAAGAGTAGCCCTAAGAAAGACCGTTGGGGTTCTTGATGACAGGATCCTACTCTAGCACTGTCCCTATATCAGCAGCAGCACTATCCCTAAGCTCTGCCAGCGGGCGGGACCAGTTTAAGTACTCGGCGGTCACCTGATCGGCCCAGCCACTCACTACTGTATGGTGGGATAGCGCTGGCACGTCACAGCAGGAAGTGGTAATGCCTTCACCGCATGTCTATTGGCTAGAAAATGGCGCTAAACATGCGGGGAAGGAAATGCAATTGACTCGAGTACCGCGTGGTGTTCGTCTCGAGTAACGAGCATCTCGAGTACCCTAATGCTCGAACGAGCGTGCTTGCTCATCTCTAGTTGATATATAAAATGAGGAAGCTCAGACTGGGCGAAAATGTGTGTATCTGGATTAAGAACTGTCTCAGAGATAGAAAGCAGAGGGTTGTAATAAATGGTCTGTACTCTGATTGGTTCACCGTTGCTAATGGGGTGCCACAGGGTTTAGTATTAGGCCCCATTGTGTTCAATATATTTATTAATAACCTAATAGAGGGGCTACACAGTAAAATATTGATATTTGCAGACAAAACAGGCTGCACATGGAATACTGTGTACAGTTCTGGACACCAGTACTTAGAAAAGACATTGCAGTGCTTGAGGGGGTTGAAAGATGGGCAACTAAATTAATAAACGGAATGGGAGGACTGGAATACCCAGAGAGGCTATCACAATTTGGATTATTCACCCTAGAACAAAGGTTAAGGGACACCCAAATAACTATATATAAATACATTAGGGGACAATACAGGGATCTCTCCCATGATCTGTTTATACCCAGGACTGTGACGGTAACAAGAGGGCATCTTCTACGTCTAGAAGAAAGCAGGTTTCATCACCAACATAGAAGGGGGTTCTTTACTGTAAGAGCAGTAAAACTGGTACTCTCTGCCTGAGGACATGGTGATGTCAAAATCAATAGAGGATTTTAAGGGGGGACTAGATGTCTTTTTAGAGCGCTATGACATTACAGGATATAGACATTTAATAACCAGAAGGGTTGTTGATCTTGGGATCTTCCGACTGCCAGACTTGGAGCTAGGAAGGAACTTGTCAAATGTTGATCCAAGGATTCTGACTACCTTTGTGGAGTCAGGAAGGATTTTTCCCTCCCAAATCGTATAAACTGGCTTCTGCCTCATTGGGTTTTTTTTTTGCCTTCCTCTGATTCAACAAGGGGGTGGAAACAGGCTGAACTCGATGGACATTTGTCTCTTTTCAGCCTAGCATACTATGTTACTATGAGCCGCAAGGTTTGACTGTTAATAAAGAGAAAACAGGCAATAGAAAAACAGTTAAAATCAAAAGTTATGCCAGATTTTAAAAATACAATATATTACTAGAATTACTTATTTCAGGTTGTAATCTAAATTATGCCTAATGGAACTCCAACCACCCACTTGCCAGGATCAACTAAAATACCAGATTTAGGACCTTTAATAGTTTTTTTTCTTATTTCTACTGAGGAACATATTTACTAAAAACCACATATTCCAAGTAAACAATGGAATCTCAGTATGAGGCTAAGGCCGCCTGCACACGAACAGGACAGATTCCGGATGCGTGATCCTGCACCGGAATACGACCCTGTGCCCGGCCGGTCACCCTCTTATCTGTCTTCTTTCTTCTTTATCTGTACTGCAGATGGTCTTAGCGACAGAGTGCAGGTACCGCAACCTTTATGTAATGTTGATTGCGGAAGGGCGGGGGGTTAGACAGCTTCTATTGACCTCAATGGAAGCCGTCCGTTCCGACATCCTGAGATGCCATGATGCAGTCTAAAACAATAGTGTGCTGGCTAACTGTAGTGGCCCAGAACAACGGGGCCCCCTCAAAAATGCATGCTATATGTAGTCTGTATTGTCTTGTATATTGTCTTTAAATGTGGAATGATTCAGCAAAATGTGTATTGGTGGTTACAGGAATGAAACAGTTAATGTCTGCAAATGAGCTGTTTCTGTCTGGAAATGTATCCTTTTATGTTGTGAGTTTGTGGTCACCAGACCATGCTTATTATATTTGTTTTGCAAGGTGCAATACAAGAGAGATCTGTCCTGAGTCAGTGCAAGAGTCTGTGTGGAGTTCTACAGAGGAGGGCACGAGTGAGTCTGCTATGTTCTAGGAGAAACTGTGCCTTGCCTTACGGAGGCCCAGGATGGAGGAGGCCGAGAGGATGCCCTAATGGCTGCTTGAAGACTACTACCCCCAGGAGATCGCTGCCTGAAGAGAGAGAGAGAAAGAAGGAGAGGAAGGACAGGGATTACCAGCCAACACTAAATGCGATGTGACTTCTGAGTGTGTACTGGTAGAGAGCTGAAGAGAAGGAAGTGTGTTGCTGGGGCCAGGACCCACAGATAACAGGGCTGTTGTTTTCTCCTGCCTACCCGAGAATCCTCCTTGTCACAGCGCAAACTGATTTGCCTATTCAATTGTTGCTGGATGTAAAGTGTTTTGGACTGTTTATTCAGTAAACAAGCGTTCTGTCCGTTCCCGGTTCTCCTCCTTAAAAGTTATTCCTTGTTTGTGAGCTGTTATTTCTCATCATTATCTGGATTAACCGCAGAGGATGGAACGGTGGCATCCCACATGACCAAAGACAGAAGGTAAACTTCCGTTGGGTTACCCCCATTTAATAGTCTGCCCTCGGTTTCTTGGTCGGGTCCCCTTGCTAACCTCAAGGTGGGTGATGGTAGAGCCCAGTAACAAGACCCAAACTCTAGCCCGCTGTCTCCTAGGCTGAGGGCCTGCTCTTTGGATGCTGCAGGGCGGAGCTATCTTGGTGTCATGAACAGGATAAAAACCACCTGTGTGCCGCAAGAGTTTTGGGGCGATAACGCCTCAAGAATTTTTTTCTGCCTTCCCCAAAGGTTTTCAAGTAAAAAAGACTCTCTGAGTCTCCCTGGATAAGCTCCCTATAACTCTTGGAACCAAAGAAGTACCGGCCAAGATTTAAGGATTTAAGGAGCCAGAAGTGAGGATAAGTTTCATTCAAAGTCGAGAGATGCAGAGAAGCACTGAGAAGAAACCTCTGCATTGTGTATCTAAAATGCGGTATGAGTCGCAAGAGGATTATATAATTATACTGGATCCTGCAGAGATGCCCGCATGTCACGTGAGCAATCAACTGTAAGTATGGACTTTGACTGTATGCCGGCGCAAGATGGCGCCCAGCTTTATGTTTTGTCTTCTTCATCCTCTCAACAAAAGCCCCAGAGATTTCCCACATCACTGTCCCTGATAAAGGCTGTGGAAAAAGTAGTGTGGGGGGGGTCAACGCCACCGCAGAGCGAGAATCGAAACGAAGTGTTCCACAACTAACTAAGGACAGCCCAGGGGAGGAGTCATCAAGGACAGTGAATGAACCCCTGAACTTGTCTACACAGACACCCTACAATAGCCCCAGAGAGAACATGGCCTTCAATACTGCGCTGCGTTGTGTGCCAGCTGGATATCTTCCTACTTAACCTCGCTACTACTGGGGCAATAAGCCCGAGTTATAGGGGATAAGCCCGAGTAACTCCATCTTCCCCATCCGGAAAGAGGAAGACACTGGGACCGCTGTCCAAGGAGTTGGTGCCGGCCACAAAACGGTCACCTCCCATATCTGTTTCTTCCAAGGAGGAACCGCTTCCGGAATTAACTCAGCAAGTCCCTTAACAAGGATTCCACAAACCTTACCAGCCCTGGATTGTCATCCATGAATTTAACCTTGAGGCAAGAACAGCCATTCCTCCAACCCTGCACCACTTTGCCAAGAGCTTTGGGGATCCAGGAGTTCAGCTGTACTTTACTGTGGAGCGTAATAGAGTACCTCTGGAAAGACTATGTAGACCTCTCGGCATTCCCCTAACTTTGCCCAAGTGTTCGGAGCCTGGAAGTTCAACACAGGAGTTAACTGCTATATAGCAGCCCCTGGATTTTGGCTGTTCTGAGCTGCAATAGCCAGCAATGGACACTGATTCGGGGACTCAGAGGTAAGAGCCTTCCTTTGCAAGAGTCCCTCTTTTTACTTGTCTATAGGAATAGACTCATGGAGTAGAGGTGTCACTCCTACAGGCTTAAGTACAGAGTCGGAGACAGAAGAGCCTATTGCTACCCACCGTGTATCCATGTGGTGTTAAAAGATTCCCATGTTGAAAGACTTTTTTGTTCCTTTCCCAAACTTTATTGCAAAGGACTTTTATTGCATTTTCTCTTGTTAAACCCCAAAAAGGACTTTAAAGCTTATTTTGTCCCCTTGCATAGTCCATGCAAATGGTTAATATTAAAAATTTTTATTGCAACGTTATACTGTTTAAGCTATTGTGCAGGAGGATAGCAGTAGTCACTAAAGTAAACTTGTTGATTGCACAGAGTGATTGCATTGCATGGTATGTCTGTCTTAGACGGGATGTTTGATTTCTACACCCTACCTAATCTGCTTAAGGGTGCTAGGGTCTGTATGTAATCTCGTCTGTCACAGGGGATACAGCCCCATTACCATTTTCTCTAGTCAACTCAATTGGGGGTATTTACCTAAGGTTACCACCCTTTATGAGATTGTGTCTGGAAAGTGATGGTCATTCCACTTATCCCATATTTCTCAAAGCCTGCCAGTCACTCTCTTCGATTCTTTTGTTTAGCTACAGCGATGTATCCTTTTAGTCTTCTTTAGTCTTTGGGGAGAAGAATTATGTAGGTGCCCCATAGCCATGTTATTGAATCCTGAATTCAGTTCAGCCTAACAGATAATTCTCCATAGTATGACCATGGTACGTTCATACAGGCATCATGTATTAATGCTTTACAAAGAAAGTGTCGTCCTAGGTAGTAAAAAATGAGAAAAAAAACATGGAATGGGTAAACCCTGAGAGGTAACCAGAGAGTGGAGTTAGTGTTTATAGGTTTCACCTTGCACACTCCGAGACTGAACACATATCCTCAGAATGGTTTAATGGGTAGTATGCTGAACCAACCAAACTCTGGATTTTACTCTGTATTAAGAAGCGCCGTGGTTGACTTGTTTCAAGTAGGGGGGACAGTAGTGGCCCAGAACAACAGGGCGCCTCAAAAATGCATGCTATATGTAGTCTGTATTGTCTTGTATATTGTCTTTGAATGTGAAATGATTCAGTAAAATGTGTATTGGCGGTTGCAGGAATGAAACAGTTAATGTCTGCAAATGAGCTGTCTGTCTGGAAATGTATCGTTTCCTGTTGTGAATTTGTGGTCACCTGACCATGCTTGTTATATATGTTTTGCAAGGTGCAATGCAAAAGAGATCTGTCCTGAGTCAATTCTGAGCCAGTGCAAGTGTCTGTCTAGAGTTCTTCAGAGGAGGGCACGAGCGAGTCTGCTATGTTCAAGGAAAAACTGTGCCTTGCCTTATGGAGACCCAGGATGTAGGAGGCCGAGAGGATGGCCTAATAGCTGCTTGGGGACTATTACCCTCAGGAGTTTGCAGCCTGGAGAGAGAGAGAGAAAGAAGGAGAGGAATGAGAAGAGTTGACAGTCAACACGAAATGCAACAGGACTTGTGAGTGTGTACTGGTAGAGAGCTGAAGAGAAGGAAGTGTGTTGCCGGGGCCAGGACCGACAGATAACAGGACTGTTGTTTTCTCCTGCCTACCCGAGAATCCTCCCCGTCACACAGCATACCGATTTGCCTATTCAATTGTTGCTGGATGTTAAGTGTTTTGGACTATTTATTCAGTAAACAAGCGTTCTGTCTGTTCCTGGTGCTGTTCCTTAAAAGTTATTCCCTGTGTGTGAGCCGTTATTTCTCATCACCATCTGGATTCACCGCACGGTAAATGATGGAACGGTGGCGTCACATGTGACCAAAGATTGAAGGTAAGCTGCCGTTGGGTTACCCCCATTTAATAGCCTGCCCTCGGTTCATTGGTTGGGTCCCTTGCTACCCTCAGAGTGGGAGATGGTAGAGCCCAGTGGCAAGGTCCAAATTCTGCCCCGCTGTCTCCTAGGCTGAAGGCTCGCTCCTCGGACGCTGCATAAGAACAGTGATTATTTGAGCCCGTATTGGATTAGTCTGATTTACTAGTTCTGTAGCTTCCATTTGTTTATCATTCATTTGCATAAGCATAGGATAAATAAAAAAATACACAAAAGACTTTGCTTATGGCACAAAAATAGAGCATGCTGCGATTTTTTCTCCGCGAGCATAAATCACAATTGATTTCCGCTTGTGGGCATGAAAAAGCGCTTTTCCATAGTATGCTATGGATAGTATTTGCTGCGGAACCCAGGGGTGGGCGCCCGTGCCGGATTCCGCAATGCAAATCTGCCCATGTGCAGGCGGCCTCAATTCATAATTACAATTGTTTACTGTTAGTTTAACCTTCATCAGGGAACAAAGTCAAACATTTTGATACACATCACTACAGAGGAACCTTGTATAATGCATTACACAAAATCTTCAACAAAGTTAATCAATTATCAGCCATAGAACAGTGTTTCCCAAATGTTTTCTTTCCAGACTTTGAAAGGTCTATAAATGTGGCCTTTAAATTCTGGATAATTGGACATTCTTAAAATAGCATATAACATTCATTTTTCAGGAGTATAGATCCTTCCAGAAGAACAGGAGCCCAAATTGGGTGATGTGCTTTTTGAGTAATACAACGGTAGCTCTGCCTTCAGGTATCTACATTGTGTGCGGAGATAGGGCACTCAAATGGCTTAAATTAAATACAATAGGATTACGTACTCTTGCCTGGCTCACACCTGCCACATTCCTGCTTCCACATGATGGTTTCTCATACATAAGTATCCTGCAGCACACCCTCTTTAAGAGGGCAGCAGATAGTAGACCAAGGCCAAATGGCAAAGCCCATGTATCCATAGATGCCGCAAGCAAAGTTTTCAGTATATTTTTTCATTTATCCTATGCTTATGCAAATGTATGATAAACAAATGGAAGCTACAGAACTAGTAAATCAGACTAATCAAGTACAGGCTCAAATAATCACTGTCCTTAGCCAGCACACTATGTTTTAGACTGCATCATAGCCGCTCAGAGGACATGAATGGGATTTTTCTTATTGAGAACAAACAAGTAATCTTGTAGCTATGATACCTTTAAATGGCTAACAAAAGTACATGATGTTATAGTGAGCTTTTGAACCTACTCAGGGTTCTTCCTCTGGCATAATGGAACAGATCTGAAGATGCGTTTATATAAACACATATATACATGATTACATGAAAGGGCACACACATGGTGTAATTAATTAGCACTTAGAGAAATACTAGAAATGGATTGAAGAGCCTGAAGATTCATGACTTACCTAAGGATAGAAGTGGTGCTGGAGAGGATCCGGGTAGTGGTGGTGGAGCAAGGACTGGAGAAGACTATGGATGGAGCACTGGGAATGGCGGCAGTGGAAGCTGAAGCGGCAGCAGTGAAGGAGAGGAGGCTGCAGAGGGCGCATGTGCCTGTGAGGCTTAGCTCCAAGCACGTGCCGACACCGAGTAGAGAGCCCTTCTCAGGTCCCTCAGGGCAGGCTCCCCCCACACCACCTGCCAGGGGGAGGGCAGGCCTGGGAGGAATCCCGCAAGGCGGCACGGCGTTCGGTGCTAGGTCCTGTGCTGACAGGGGAGTGGGGCCTAGTACTGGACTGACGGCAAGAGTTGGAGGAAGCCCGAGGGGCTGCTCACCTGGTGATGAACCTGTCACAGTTATGGGCCATAGAGGACAGAAGAGTCTGCAGTCCAAGATGTCGTGAGAGAGGGACGTCGGATGGAAGAGGACAGAGGATGGCGGTCAGCTGGTCCAGCGGCAAGGAGCACAGGTTCGCCGGCGCAGAGGTCAGAGGGGACTGCGAGTCCGTCAGAGTGATCGCAGTCGGCGGCGGATCCAGAAGTTCAGAGAGGACTGTTCTTGCACCAGGAGTTGGAACAGCAGGATAGCGGACCAGCAGCTGGTAGGCTCTCAGCCCCTACACAGGTGGGAGACAGTATGGGGAGAGGGGCATGGGGGGCCGGAGCGTTTGTAGATTGATTATGGGACTTATGGCAAAGGCAGGAGGTAGGGCCCGCGCTGTCACTGGTATTGGTGTGGACAGTACTGTCAGGGGCGTTTTCTAGCCAGGATAGCATGCCATGTGGAAGCTCGGCTGAGAGGACTGGGGGCAGCAGGCACAGAGGATAGTGGTTGCAGTCCAGATGGAGAAAGATGGCGATGGTGTCCGTCTGGATGATAGAGCAAAAGTGAAAGTATATGTTTGTTTCAAAGGGCCATTAGGAGAGTACCTAAAAAAGAGGTGAAGGAGAAGATGAAAATGGGATGAAAATGTGGAAATATTCTCTCTTCTCCCTTTGGAAAAATGTAATTGGGATAAAGAGAAGATGACTGAACATAAGAAGGAAGAGGATTAGAAGCGCAAGTGGAGTTAATACCGCCGACATTTTCAAACTGTCCGCAGGCGTTCGCTCTGTTAGGCTGTGTAATTGGGGGAAAAGCACCAGAAAATTGTTCCAGCCTTTTTCGTCATCTAGACTCGATTGGCGAGGTATATAGAGTGTACGGGGATAGACATGGTTGAGATACGATGAACAGTTTCAGCAAAGGAAGGTGGTTTGCCCATCCATTAGTTGGGAACAAAATGCCATTGGGATATGACTGAAGGTTATGGCCCCGGTGCGGTATGGGCAGCCTTTTCATGGGAGACCATGGTTGTGTTGTCAGTTTAATGATGCTCAATGCAAATTTGGGGGAAGCTGTAGATTCAAACATGTCTGCTCACAGTGCAACGCAGCATCACATGGGGTGGCAAAATGTTTTAGAAAGGGACCAGCTGGTCCTGGAAACGGATGATGCCAGTGGATCTGGCAGAGATGGTGCCATTCTTAAATAGGTATCCTGATAGGAAAAAAGCGAGGTTGTTATTAGCAGGGTTTCGCAACAGGTTTAAAATTCCTCCTCCAGGACATAGAGTTCCTTTTTCAACAAGAATTTACAGTAGGCACTAAGTTGTCCAGTGGTGCTAGCAGAAAAGCTGAAAAAGAAGGTTCGTTTAGGTGGCATGGTGGGACCTTTTAAGGAACCTCCTTGTACTGATTTTGTAGTTTCCCCACTAAGGGCTGTTACTTTGATCCGCGGATACAATGAAGGTCTATCGCTCCGACACCCGCTGCTGCAATACAGATCTGTGCAACTGAAGCCACGATGCCGTACAACATGGAGGCTGGAAACAACGATTTTACTGTTTTCTGTTCTTTCTTTTTGATGTATTAGGATTTAATTAGTCACCAGAGGTGTAATGCCAGAGACACCCGGATCTGGGCAATGTTCACCTATTACACATTTTCAGAGAATTCTCTTCTATATTCCCCGTTATTATAATTATTCTCTTCCTGTAATATAATAAATGCATTACTTATTATATACAGGATCTGTTGTGCTCAGTCATAAGTAACCACAGAAGGTTCTGATGCTGAGACCCCCAACAATCAGCTGTAATCTCTAGAAAAACCTGTCACCAAGTGTTAAATTCCCTACAGCGCCCCTACAGGAGAAAATATACAAGGGTTAGAGGAGAGCACCCTAGGGATGATGGGTTACATATTTCTAACAGAAAATGATATTGCTAAGTATTGGGCTGACCTGGAGTTTGTGGTCCCAACCAAAGTAATTGAGCCGACCGCAAACCTGGATGGCGTCCCAGGAGCTGGATCGACTTTATCCTTGTACCTTATGCACAACGTGCATCCATATCAGATGGAAAGCAAGGAACCAGCACCAGATCTAAAATGACGATCCAGGGATAATATGAATATACAAAAAATAAAAAATTGATCCTATGTGCAATGCCCGAGGAGCAGGCCACGGCCCAGGAGACAGCGGGGTAGAGTTTGGGCCTAGTCACGGTGGCTCTACAGTCTCCCACCCAGAGGGTAACTGGTGAGACGTCCAAGGGCTGAGGGCAGGTTAATAAAGGGGAACCTAAATAATGGATTACCTTTAGTCCTGTTTTGTCTCGTGACGCCACGGTTTCTTCCACAACAGGGAATTGCTGGGTGACCGAGTAAATCCACACACACAGGTACTGTTTAAGACATAGCCTCCGGAAACGGAGGGGCAACTGGTCGTTTTACTTAACTTCAAGAACAGAAACAGTTGAGCAGCTTCTTGACAAGTGATGTGACAGGGAGAACTCACGGGGTGACAGGAGAAACCACAGGCACAGTTATCTGTAGGTCCTGACCCGGTACCAGACTTCTCTCTGTCTCTACCGGTTCACGTTCACGGACGGGAGCACGCTGCAGAACTTCTGGGGAGTAGAAGTCCCTACATTCGCTGGGCCATCCTCTTAGCCTCCTCCATTCTGTGTCTGTGGGTTGAAGGTACCCACAGATAGCTGCCTTGTACTCCTCTCTCTGACAGGACCAGAACAGAACTCAGAAATCCCTTACACACACCTTGCAGACACATATATAGACTTGGTCAAATGATAGACAAAAGATACATTTTCCAGACAGTCAGCTCACATACCAGACACCTAACTCATTCAGTGCTGCAGAGTAAGCAATAGACATCATTCTTGCAACATGAAAAACACTGATAACACAATATTGAGCATACACACCATTCAGGAGGGGCCCCGTTGTACTGGGCCACTACATATGTTCATAAGGATTTATATGGCAAGTAAAGTGGAAGGCAACAATTACTATTATGGAAGGTCTCTGTCCTTGCGACCACCCAACTGAATTTCAGGCTGAAGAAAGTTGGTTCTTTCCAGAAACTTCAAATAAGGGTTTTTATTAGTCCATAGATCCAAACATGCATGCATAGAAAATATACGGGGGTCACAGATGCAATGTGTTTCGAGGATATATCTAGCCCCTTTCTCAAGCAGATCTGTTCTTAGAGATGTATTTCCTTTTATAGTGATATCCCTAATGTTTTAGGACGTATCCGGGACCGCCAGTCCAGATGACGTCATGCATAAATTACCGTTAGCGTTAAGAAACATACCAAACTATGATTTCATTTGCATTGTTATTAGGTGGTTTTTAGAATTAGTAGACTCGGGCGCCAATGTTTAATAAAATTCCAGGGTTCAGATTCCCTCTGAGAAAAAATGTTGGACATGTGTGGACAAAAGTGCGGTTTATAGCAAATAACTACTTTAAAAGTTCTGTTAAAGGAGATGTCCCGCGCCGAAACGGGTTTTTTTTTTTTTCAACCCCCCCCCGTTCGGCGCGAGACAACCCCGATGCAGGGAAGTAAAGGAAGCTTACCGGAGCGCTTACCTTAATCCCCGCGCTCCGGTGACTTCAATACTTACCGCTGAAGATGGCCGCCGGGATCCTCTGTCTTCGTGGACCGCAGCTCTTCTGTGCGGTCCACTGCCGATTCCAGCCTCCTGATTGGCTGGAATCGGCACGTGACGGGGCGGAGCTACACGGAGCCGCTCTCTGGCA
The DNA here is from genome assembly GCF_035609145.1 of Eleutherodactylus coqui. Classification (NCBI taxonomy): domain Eukaryota; kingdom Metazoa; phylum Chordata; class Amphibia; order Anura; family Eleutherodactylidae; genus Eleutherodactylus; species Eleutherodactylus coqui. The sequence continues at coordinate 208,196,019 of NC_089839.1, read as the reverse complement.
CGAGCGGCTCCATAGAAGACTACAGAAGACCCGGACTGCGCAAGCGCGGCTAATTTGGCCATCGGAGGCCGAAAATTAGTCGGCACCATGGAGACGAGGACGCTAGCAACGGAGCAGGTAAGTATAAAACTTTTTATAACTTCTGTATGGCTCATAATTAATGCACAATGTATATTACAAAGTGCATTATTATGGCCATACAGAAGTGTATAGACCCACTTGCTGCCTCGGGACAACCCCTTTAAGGTTACCACCTACATTGTAACAGTAGCAAAAATCTATTAAAGGAATAAGATATCTTTCTGTATATGGGGGATATAATACATCCATGCGTATGATCTTGTGTACATGGAGTTTAGTTAGCTATGTAAATATATAAAAACGAATATGTGTGTATTTTTCTTGCAAATTTTCAGCCAGGAAAATAAACATCTTCCTGCACATTTACGCACTAAAGGTCCCCATGAAAGTCAATGATAGTGCAAATGCGTGCACAATATGCAAGGAGATGGGTTTGTTTGCTGCACGCAGTAAGATACGCCAATATGTGTGCAAAAAAGCCATGCTTACACCCATGTGCAGCTGCCCTAAGGCTGTATTCACACGGACGAGCAGGATATCTCAGATCAATATCACATCTATAGACATGCAATTTCTCTGTGATTGTGATACATTTTGCAAGAAAAACACATAACATCGTTCTACATGTGAGTTTCACCAATTGCTCCAGTATTGATAATGGTAAAAAATTCCATGACATTCGCATGCGGCCTGCAAGTGCAGAATCCCGTAGAGTGACCCTGGACACATGGTATATGCTGAGGAGCTGGTTGGACAAGATGCTAGCTCGTCATGGCGGCACTTATGACGCTCCCTCCCGGAGGCACGCACACAGCCAAGGCTAGGGCAGCGCTGGACCTCTTCCGGACATCCCTGGCATGGGGATGCCCAACAAAGAAGAGAACAGGTGCTGAGGTTGTCACGGGTGACGCCACCGTTCCAGCACCCACCGGCATGAACATTGGCAGAGGTGGCATAGGTGCCCCCTTGCAGCTGGACCTCCTGACTACAACTCCAGAAGACATGAAACTCTTTTCCTGCTCTCAACCACTCAAATTTATAGCCTTTCTCATAGCACATGACTGGATAAAATTGATACATTTACAGACAGCTCAGGCTTTGCAGACATTAACCTCTCATTTGCTGCAGCTGTGCAATACGCATAACAGAATGACAAGACAGTTTTGCACAGAGCATCTACATAAGACATACATGTATGACATTATGGAGGGGGCCAAGAAAGCATGTACTGGGCCAATGCACAAGTATGCTCCGATTTTTGCCTCACATAGAAAATAATGGGTGATATCGGCAAAAGATAGAGCATGTTGCAATTTACCCATCTCACGGTATCGCTGCAAGAGAAAAAAAAATCGCACATCTAAATATACCCATTGCAAATGATAGGTTCTTTTTCGGTGCAAGTTTTGTGCGTCTTGCAAAGCGCAAAACTCACACAATATTAACGTACCGTTGAAGTCATTCATCCCCCAATAATCTGGAAGTTTGCTGTTGGCCAGGAGGTGCCTTCTCACCTCGACACAGAGGGATTATACACAGACTTTTCTTGGTTGCATCTCTTAGGGCCCGGCCATACTGTCTTCTGCATCATCTGTTTTACATATGGAGTGCAGAAGTGTGTCCCAGCCTGACCGTGGGTATACAAACCCGAACTCAGAGCTCTGCACTTCAAAAGTGAACTACACGGGCACCGCAGCATCTTAAACCGGACTGCTTACTGCAAAAGTAATGATAAATACTAGAGATGAGCGAACCTACTCGTTTCGAGTAATTACTCGATCGAGCACAGCAATTTTCGAGTACTTCAGTACTCGGGTGAAAAGATTCGGGGGGCGCCGGGGGCGGGGGGAGGCGTGGCGGAGCGGAGGGTAGCAGCAGGGAACAGGGGGGAGCCCTCTCTCCCTCTACCCCCCACTCCCCGCTGCAACCCCCCACTCACCCACGGCGCCCCCCGAATCTTTACGCCCGAGTAGTGAAGTACTCGAAAATCGCGGTACTCGGGCAAAAAAGGGGCGTGGCCGAGTACGTTCGCTCATCTATATATATAAAAATGAATGTATGTCTGTGTGCGTGCGTGTCTGTCTGTTTGTCCTTTATGCGCTACTACACCATTCATCCGATCGCCATGAAACTTTGGGAAGTTGTTGAGTACACTCCTGGGAAGATTATAGGCATAGTACAACTATCCTACGATAAATGGCGCGCGCGAGAGCGTCGTCGAAAGTTACCACCCCCCCATGTAGATCGAATAAGTAAGCCACCTGCTATTGTGATGTCATCACTGATGTCATCAACATCGGACGCCCTTGAACATGCCCCAACATGTTCTATAAATCTGCATTGTGATGTCATTAAGGCTCTATTATGACACGTACAGCTTGGAACCACTAGAGCACACCAGCCAATTACCATTGGAGTTGGAAGTGGGTAAACAAGTACTAGGATATCTTCCTAAGAAGCCACAGCAGCTGGATAAATAGTATGTTCCACCCAACGGCTATTTTATTCAGCCCGCAAGGGGGAAGCAGCGGCCTACAAAATCTCATTCAGGTAGGTAGGTTCAGTTCTTGGAGGTTGGGGAATGCTTATGGGCAAGGCCTTATGTCTCATCCCAACTCGATTATTCAATTCTAAGCGCAAAAGAATTAGCGTCCAAATTTTATGTACGGAATTTAATTCTCTCACTTCCCAATGTCATAGAAACTTGAAATTTGGCACGAGCATTGATTATGTCATAAATAGGAAAAGTTAATGGGTCCCAACTTGATTATTCAATTCAAAGCGCCAAAGAATTAGCGTTCAAATTTTACGTACGGAATCTAATTCTCTCATTTCCTGATGTCATAGATAGATAGATAGATAGATAGACTGTATGCAATAACCCTGATAGATAGATAGATAGATAGATAGATAGATAGATAGATAGATAGATAGATAGATAGATAGACTGTATGCAATGACACGTACAGCTTGAAACCATAAATACTAGAGCACGCCAGCCATTTACAGTCAGTCTCCATTGGAGTTGGAAGTGGGCAAACATGTACTAGGCTATCTTCCCAAGAAGCCACAGCAGCCGGATAAATTGGATGTTCCACACAACGGCTATTTTATTCAGCCTGCAAGGGGTAAGCAGCAGCCTACAAAACCTCAGTGGTCGCTGCTGCCGTCATCTAGATATATAAAAACGAATGTATGTATGTATGTCTGTCTTCGCAGCAACGCGCGACGGGTACGCTAGTCTCTAATAAATACCGATAAATGTGATGTATTACTTAAGATTTTGGCCAAAATTTTCCAACAGTCGAAGTCTTCTTTATGCGCTGTGATGTCTGAGACCAGCGCATGCGCAGTACATATTTCCTAGTTTTACGCAGATTCACCCATTGCTACTGTGTGCATGCGCCGGTCTCAGACGCACGAGACTTTGATGGCTGCATTGATGACATGGAGAATGTCTCCAAGTCACTTGTTAAGAGAGGGGCAGTGAAGGGGCATTACCAAGGGCTCCTGAGACCATCCGTGCAGTCAAACTACAAACGATTTGGTCCATCCAATGGATCTATGCTTGCATACAGTGCGAGAACAATAAAAGGGTTCATTTTGAGAGCAGTTTTTACACGAGCCCATGCGCAAAAACGCTCGCACCTGTGCAATGCTTTTGTGCATGAACGAGCCTGTTATGGTAGATGTGCGCACGTGTCTGAGCATATTACTGTACTTCTTGCGTGCAGATTTAATGGATATTTAAATGTAATGAAGTCCAGATGTGTTCTTCTCCCCGTGTTTTGCAAAGTGTCTCACCTTTTCCCTTGTGTATTTGCGCACTTCCCATAGACTTCTATAGGACTTTTGCTGCGCTATACACAGAAAAATAGAGCAGGTCCTAATTTTTAGCACATGCGAAATGTGCACACAAAACACACTCCTGAGAACGAACCCATTGCACTCATTGGGTTCTATTCTCTGTTTTTAGCATGCAAATATTTTCTGCGAGCCAAAGCACGTGCAAACATGGCCGTATGAAGAAGCCCTGGAGGTATGTGTGGCACACAGAGGACAAGAAAGATACTTCAGGAATGCAGATTTCATCCTTCTTTAGACAGCGTGTTCACATTAGTGTGGGAAAAAGTGGTGACAGGTTCCCTTTAACTGTCTACAGGATCCATGAAGGACATTCTCTTCAGATAGCAGTAAACCTGAAATAAATAATAATTTGCAGTCACATAACCCCTGTAAGATTTCGAGGACTCTGTGAAGAAACTCCAAGTGTTGGGATCTTTACTGAACAATGGATTCCACTGTGGCGACCCAGACCAGACCTAAAATGGGGAGCAGCCGAAAAGCAGCTGGTTTGTCACGGTGGTGACACTGCTCTTCTCCTAGGAAAAGGTGGTTCTGGTGTGGTTCCCACAATTGTAAATGGCAGTTCTATTTTGAATGGCTACCCGCAAAGTCGGGCAGAGTAAGATGTTGTTTGTCAGTTCATGACGCTAGTCCGAATACAGAAAACGAAATGGGGAGAATAAAATAAAACGATTCTTTCCCCTGAAGTGTGGTGTGGTACCTCAGTGCAGATGTTCGTGGTGGGAAGGGACTTCAGGAGGCAGGATGAATGGTGAAAACATGCAAGAGTTTATTTCTGCACAACTACAACAGACTTCACTTTCTCAGTGCAATTCAGAGTTACTTCACTTTGAGGTAGATTATTCCATAAACAATTTCTCGTACGGTTAGAAAGTTTGCATTTTCTGCCTGCTTGTGTTCTATTTGAACACAAACAGGCTCTCTAACGGTAATTAAGCACAGGATTCCTTTCTGTCCTCTATGCTTTGCCCTCCTGCTTTTCTCTCTTTCTTCCATTCTCTTGAGTATTAAGTTTCCTTTGTTCCTGTTAGCATAAAGCTTCACTCCTAGTGCATTACTTTTGACTCTTGCTGATTCTTCTCTAACTTCAGCTCTCTTTTCTCTAGCGTGCTGGAAGTCTTAATTTATTTAAGCTCTTTTTCACTCTTTTGGGCGTCATGTCCACTGGGAAATTCAGGCCCGCGCGGATTCTCCTTGCAGAATCCCGCAGCGGGTCCCTCCTTTCCCGCAGACATGAGGCCTGAAAAATGATTTAACTCACCTGTCCGGACGCTGCAGGTTCCCGTCCGTCGCGGCCTGATCATCTTTCCCTCCGCCCGGTGGATGTGCCGTGCACTCTTTTTTCTTTTTTGAACTCCTGCTCTCCCACGCCGGAGAGCAGACATTTAGCTGCGGGTGTACCGCGGGACCGGACGGCTTTCATAGACTTTTATGGAAGCCTGCGGGAGACTCGCAGAAAATGGAGCATACTGCGGGTGTTTTGCCGCACGTGCGATCCGCGATGCAGAGAAAATTGACATCCGCAGGTATTTACTTACCATAAGTTTACTTATCAGGAAATATGGCTGCTTACTGTGATTATTTTTTGTCTGTATGATATTTCCCTTTCTGCGATCAGATCAAAGTGCGGTTGACCAAAAACAAACTTAAAGTGCCATTTACATTCATTACATCACCTCAGAGCCCACAGTTAATAATGGAGTGTACAACTTCTGCACATCACACCAAAGCTCAGGTTTCATAAGAAGAATTTTGTAAATATAGAACGATTAACCCTTTAGTGACCACCGCATAGTGCTTTTACGTTCTGGCTTGCTGGGCTTTAATCCCCAGGGATGTAAAAACATGCTCCCTACGGTGATTAAAACCCTGCAAGCTGAGGACGTGACAGCTCCATGCTGCTAGCTCCCGGAGGTAGCTGACAACCTGAAGCTGTCATCCCGGGCCGCAGGACCTCCACCCTTCTAAGGTCACATGATCACCGGCATTTACCGAATGCCCGCGACTATATGAAACTTGATGAAAAGTAAATAAAACTTGAAGATTCAGCAGCCCTGATGGATCGTATCCATCAGGGCAGCTGAATGTACTCACCCCCATCCTCCGCGATGTCCTGTGGCGTTCTGGCCTTCCGGAAATTTAAAGTCTCCTTGCTTCTGGATACTACAAGTAGCCGAGAGCCTGGAACACTGACCAAGGCCCACGGTGAGCAGTCCCCAGTCATGTGATCGCCGTTATCCAATGTATAATGGCGATTCCATAAAAGTTAAAACACAGTTGAAGTTTAATGCTCCTTTCGGTTTGAGTCCCGTTGTACATACAGTCATAATATTAGGGCCGCATTGGGTATGTTTCTGAACACAGGACAAACGGGGGTATCCATTTTGGGGTAAAAGTCTTCATTCACATGTGTGCTGTACAAAAAAACTGTTTTTAAAATGACACAATTGGCAAAAAAAGGAAAATCAAAATTTTTCCTTTTGCTTTGCTCAGATTCATTCGAAAACTGTGGGGTTAGAATATGCAGTACACCCCTAGATGAATTTGTTATGGGTTCTAGTTTTCAAAAAGGGTAAATTGTGGGCTTTTTCTGTCAGTGTGCTGGTCAATGGCTCTACAAGTGTGCTATGGGGCCTAAAACACCTTCAAGCAAAATGTCTGCTCTGAAAGCTATCGGCTGTTCCTTTTGGTTTGGGCCCCGTTGTGCATAGAGATACGAGATTAGGGACACAATGGGTATGGTTTTGAAAACAGGACAAACAGGGGTATCGATTTTGGGTGCAAATCCTCATTATCATATGCACTATAGAAAAAAATCCTGTCTTTTAAATGACAGATTTGCAAAAATATGAAATTATATTTTTTCTCCTCTAAATTGCATTAATTCCTGCAAAGAAACTGTGGGTTCAAAATACTCCTGACCCCCTCAGTGAATACATTCAAATGTGTAGTTTTTAAAATGAGGGCATTTGACGGGGATATCTATCATTCTGACACCTATGAGCCTTTGTAATCTTGGCGTGGTGTAGGAAAACAAAATGTTCCTCAAAATGTCAACAATCAATGTTAAATTTATTCATCTTCTAAATGGTTAAAAAAAAACTGACGTTTTTCCAATGTGCGTCCAGAATAAAGTAAAGAGATGGAAATATATATCTCCTCAAAAACGTGTACAGTATGTTTGCACATATTTGACATATTGCAGTTGAAAATGTGAAAAAAATGACACTTTTTTCAAGATTTTCCCAATTTTGGCGCTTCTAATAAATATACATAAATTAAATCCATCTATTTTTCACACCTAAATAAAGTACAATATGTGACAAAAAAAAACTGTCAGAATTACAGGGATATGCAAAACATTTACGGAGTTATCCTATGTTAAAGTGACACATGTCAGATTTCCAAAATTTAGCCTGGTCATTAAGTTGCAAACAGGCTTGGTCACTAAGGAGTTAAAGGGCCCTCCAGAGACTGACTCCTTTCCTTCTCTCCCTCTGCTCTCTAGCCAGATTTTACCATTTCAACAAGGGAAGGGACACTACTATCAAAAATTATTTTATAACATCTCAACAAGCCTTGTCTAACAAGTAGTCAAAATAAATATATAATTCCTATGACATTGCCTGTTCTGTACAAGATTATACCCAGACCCAGAACAGACCGACATGACTGCTCATCTTCACCCCTTCGAGAGCTGAGCTCAGGGAGATGAAGCCTGCATTTATCACTAGTTTCCCCTCTGTGGGCTCCAAGTCATATAATGGCCAGATCTACTGTAATTACTCGTGCACACAGGATGGCATAGTGTATGACCGCTTTGGCAACATAATAACTAGTTTCTTCGTATGCCATCAGAAAATCTGCCAGCATGTATTGGAAATATCTATCTCTGTAAACCATCTCATAGACAATCATATGGGCTTTTATTTGGAGGAAGAGAAATAATCATTACACTCCTCAAGCAGTTTGCAGATGTTGCAAAGTTGGGATTCATGGCCGATCCTAGACAGAGTGCGGCGATGGGCAAAATTACAAATGGGGCCCCAAATGCTCAATTATAGTATCAACAACACTGTGATATTCAGTTAATATAGAAGGTGGTACGATCAGATCTGTAGCACTAATTTCCAGTGCTTCCAGAAGTACTGAGGTTTAGTGGTACTGAATAAAAACCGCTGTACAACGACAAATATTACCCTCATAAAGTGACCATGTAGCAGTAGATACCAGCTCTGACAGGTGTTCTGTAGACAGTCTAAGTGATTACAGTACCGCTATGTATTCAGAGATCGCAGGTGACGTCTGCAAACCCCAGATAGAGAACTGTGGATGAGTCGGGCTGCTTGGTTCATTCTAAGTTATCCTCCTATGACGTTGGACGCCTTTGAATTGTACAATCGTCACCATGTTGTGGGCTTTGACAGTGAACTGCGAAAAGCCAACAGATCAGGGTTGCATCTAGAATGGAGTTGCTCTTGCAGCGCCAACATATAAAATACAATCCCATAACGAAAAATACAGTCCCTTGTAAAAACCTCAATTCCCCTCCCTTTAGCTCTTTTATCATATCATCCCATGAAAAACTTTAGAGTCCTCTCTTGTTTCCCTCCAGGAGTCCCATTCCAGACACGAGGCAGTACTCCAGCAGTAGGTCACCCTGCCTATACTCTTCCATTGTAATATGGTGTTTACCAGCTGACTGCCCACTAGCTTCAATGAACAGGCAGCGGAATGCCTGAAGTAGGAGCTTGGGGCAACTGCCCAGTTTACCTCCCCCAACGCCCGGCCCTGGGTGGGATTCAGACCCACAACTCCAATGCTGTGCCAACTACTGAGTTCCCACTCCCGGCTGCAAGATTTTTCCAGAGCTGCACCAGTTCTGTGCAATGTGCTAACCCAGAGAATCAGGTTTATTCCCAGCACCCAGCATACCCTAAAAACACATCTTTTTAGGGAGGCCTTCCGTCTTCCCCAATTTAACTCTTCTCCATTTACGTTACTTATTCACGCTCCTTTGGAAAGCTGACCCCCTTCTTCCCACTCTATCCCCCACACACCCTATTGCACCTCTCACCTGTATATACAGAGATATGGCTGGTGACTGCTTCATACAGCTTTATGTAGACACTAGCTGATATAGCCGGCTTTGCCCAAGTTAACTTATTACAGGTGTTTAGGTCTTGTTCACACAGAAAATGTTATGAAGTCGTGATTACTTCAGAGGAACCAAGAATAAAATATGTATACGCACAGTGGAGCTTTAGATTCTCCTCAGGCTGCATGTACCGATGTCCCTCTGCAGAATGTGCCATCCCTCTCACTCTGCTCACTTTTTACCCTTAAATGTTAAGTCGCTTTTTATTCAGATTTAACCCCAGACTGGGGATTGCAGCCCTTTCTTAGCCTAAGAAGCCATGCTCCATCCATGCAGTCCGTGGCTGCTTCCCTAAATACTTTACAGCCTTTTAACATGCACACAGAGGTCAGTTAGATTGTCCTCAGTATATACAAATAGGGGAGAGATAGATTCTCCTCAGCATACAAATCATTTCCATAGGATTTACGGTTTCTGAGAAAGCAACTATCCCATGTATAGCAGATTTTTGCAGTTTCTCACGCTTTGAATTGAATATTGAAGTTGTGACCCCTTTACTTTTCCTATTTAGGATGTAAAGAATGGTTGTGGCAAATTTCATGTTTGTGCGGTTCAGATGTGTGTTATTAGTTACATAACATAGGGGGTCACTTACTTCTGTACTAAGAATTGAACAAACAATTACAAACCTTTACTTTTCCTATGTGGCAACTAAAGAATGGTCATGCCAAATTTCAAGTTTGTACGACCCCAGGAAGTTAGAGATTTAGATTAGGTACATAAAATAGGGGGTCGCTCACTTTTGCTCTTAGAATCGAATGATCAAGTTGCGACCCTTTTACTTTTCCTAGTCAGTATTTAAAGAAAGGTCGTGCTAACTTTCACGTTTTTATGACACTGGGAAGTTACATAACACAGGGGGTCACTTAATTTTGCACATAGTATTGAATAGTCAAATTGTGACTGCTTTACTTTTCCTATTTACAACCTAAAGAATGCTCATACCAAATGTCACGTTTGTGCGGTACAGATGTGTGGTATTATTTACATTACACAGGGAGTCACATACGTTTGCAATTACAATTGAATAATCAAGTTGCAACCCTTTTACTTTTGCTCTGTGGGACCTAAAGATTGAGCGTGCCAAATTTCAAGTTTGTACGACACCAGGAAATTAGAGAATTAGATTAGGTACATAACATAGGGGTTCTCTTACTTTTGCACTTAGAATTGATAAATCATGTTGTGACCCCTTTACTTTTCCTATGTAGGACATAAAGAAAGCTTGTGCCGAATTCCACGTTTGTACGACACCGGGAAATTACATAACATAAGAGGTCACTTTTGCACTTAGAATTGAATATTGAAGTTGCGACCCCTTTACTCTTCCTATATAGGACCTTAAGAATGCTTGTGCCAAATTTCACATTTGCACAACACCGGTAAGTTAGACAATGAGTGGTAAGTCAGTCAATCAGTCAGTCAGTGAGGGCTTTCACCTTTATATATATAGATGTAGAGCCCCCTATCTTGTTTCCAGGGTTGCACAGAACAAGCTCTTACACCATGTGCGTTACCGCTATTTCCTTTTATTCCGTAAGCTCTTGCCAGCTGGCCCTCATTCCTATTGTTGATACTGTATGTTGTATCTTATTTTGTGTATGTTGTCTCTGACTTGTAAAGTGTTGTGGATTGCAATGGCGCTATATAAATAAATCATATTACTCTTGGCCACCCGGCCTGTGGGAAAAGGTTGGGGTGGCCTGGCCGTTTCACAGTCCTCAAGCCCGTTTCACCGTCCTCAAGCACCAGGCGAAGCGCTGCTAGTCAGACCTTATGTGCCCACCCAATGATAACATAGATCTCTGCTGTATTTATGCGCCACTAGATGCAGAGACTTTGACCTTAGGGAGATGCATGTTTTATACTTACCAGAGGAGAATGGAAAAATATCTAAAATATCTACACAGAATGACTCACTCGCTGCTGAAGAGCCGAATCCCATAGAAAGGGCGAACTAAAATGAATTGTTAGGCGAATTTGATTGACAAGAAATTGCTGTTGGCACCAGCTCATTTGCATAGATTACTGAGCGAGTGCTGTGATTGGCCGACATTGTAGCTTAACGGTTAGTGCAGCACTTCCCATGAGTAGCCTTGTTATAGACATCTCAACATAGTCATAGAGTCCTTCCCTTCTTCCCCTCTGCTCTCTAGCCAGATTTTACCATTTCAACAAGGGAAGGGACACTACTATCAAAAATTACTTTATAACATCTCAACAAGCCTTGTCTAACAAGTAGTCAAAATAAATATATAATTCCTATGACATTGCCTGTTCTGTACAAGATTATACCCAGACCCAGAACAGACCGACATGACTGCTCATCTTCACCCCTTCGAGAGCTGAGCTCAGGGAGATGAAGCCTGCATTTATCACTAGTTTCCCCTCTGTGGGCTCCAAGTCATATAATGGCCAGATCTACTGTAATTACTCGTGCACACAGGATGGCATAGTGTATGACCGCTTTGGCAACATAATAACTAGTTTCTTCGTATGCCATCAGAAAATCTGCCAGCATGTATTGGAAATATCTATCTCTGTAAACCATCTCATAGACAATCATATGGGCTTTTATTTGGAGGAAGAGAAATAATCATTACACTCCTCAAGCAGTTTGCAGATGTTGCAAAGTTGCGATTCATGGCCGATCTTAGACAGAGTGCGGCGATGGGCAAAATTATAAATGGGGCCCCAAATGCTCAATTATATTATCAACAACACTGTGATATACAGTTAATATAGAAGGTGGTACGATCAGATCTGTAGCACTAATTTCCAGCGCTTCCAGAAGTACTGAGGTTTAGTGGTACTGAATAAAGACCGCTGTGCAATGACAAATATTACCCTCATAAAGTGACCATGTAGCAGTAGATACCAGCTCTGACAGGTGCTCTGTAGACAGTCTAAGTGATTACAGTACCGCTATGTATTCAGAGATCGCAGGTGACGTCTGCAAACCCCAGATAGAGAACTGTGGATGAGTCGGGCTGCTTGGTTCATTCTAAGTTATCCTCCTATGACGTTGGACGCCTTTGAATTGTACAATCGTCACCACGTTGTGGGCTTTGACAGTGAACTGCGAAAAGCCAACAGATCAGGGTTGCATCTAGAATGGAGTTGCTCTTGCAGCGCCAACATATAAAATACAATCCCATAACGAAAAATACAGTCCCTTGTAAAAACCTCAATTCCCCTCCCTTTAGCTCTTTTATCATATCATCCCATGAAAACCTTTAGAGTCCTCTCTTGTTTCCCTCCAGGAGTCCCATTCCAGACACAAGGCAGTACTCCAGCAGTAGGTCACCCTGCCTATACTCTTCCATTGTAATATGGTGTTCATCAGCTGACTGCTCACTAGCTTCAATGAACAGGCAGCGGAATACCTGAAGTAGGAGCTTGGGGCAACTGCCCAGTTTACCCCCCCAACGCCCGGCCCTGGGTGGGATTCAGACCCACAACTCCAATGCTGTGCCAACTGCTGAGTTCCCACTCCCAGCTGCAAGATTTTTCCAGAGCTGCACCAGTTCTGTGCAATGTGCTAACCCAGAGAATCAGGTTTATTCCCAGCACCCAGCATACCCTAAAAACACATCTCTTTAGGGAGGCCTTCCGTCTTCCCCAATTTAACTCTTCTCCATTTACGTTACTTATTCACGCTCCTTTGGAAAGCTGACCCCCTTCTTCCCACTCTATCCCCCACACACCCTATTGCACCTCTCACCTGTATATACAGAGATATGGCTGGTGACTGCTTCATACAGCTTTATGTAGACACTAGCTGATATAGCCGGCTTTGCCCAAGTTAACTTATTACAGGTGTTTACGTCTTGTTCGCCCAGAAAATGTTATGAAGTCGTGATTACTTCAGAGGAACCAAGAATAAAATATGTATACGCACAGTGGAGCTTTAGATTCTCCTCAGGCTGCATGTACCGATGTCCCTCTGCAGAATGTGCCATCCCTCTCACTCTGCTCACTTTTTACCCTTAAATGTTAAGCCGCTTTTTATTCAGATTTAACCCCAGACTGGGGATTGCAGCCCTTTCTTAGCCTAAGAAGCCATGCTCCATCCATGCAGTCCGTGGCTGCTTCCCTAAATACTTTACAGCCTTTTAACATGCACACAGAGGTCAGTTAGATTGTCCTCAGTATATACAAATAGAGGAGAGATAGATTCTCCTCAGCATACAAATCATTTCCATAGGCTTTACGGTTTCTGAGAAAGCAACTATCCCATGTATAGCAGATTTTTGCAGTTTCTCACGCTTTGAATTGAATATTGAAGTTGTGACCCCTTTACTTTTCCTATTTAGGATGTAAAGAATGGTTGTGGCAAATTTCATGTTTGTGCGGTTCAGATGTGTGTTATTAGTTACATAACATAGGGGGTCACTTACTTCTGTACTAAGAATTGAACAAACAATTACAAACCTTTACTTTTCCTATGTGGCAACTAAAGAATGGTCATGCCAAATTTCAAGTTTGTACGACCCCAGGAAGTTAGAGATTTAGATTACGTACATAAAATAGGGGGTCGCTCACTTTTGCTCTTAGAATCGAATGATCAAGTTGCGACCCCTTTACTTTTCCTAGTCAGTATTTAAAGAAAGGTCATGCTAACTTTCACGTTTTTATGACACTGGGAAGTTACATAACACAGGGGGTCACTTAATTTTGCACATAGTATTGAATAGTCAAATTGTGACTGCTTTACTTTTCCTATTTACAACCTAAAGAATGCTCATACCAAATGTCACGTTTGTGCGGTACAGATGTGTGGTATTATTTACATTACACAGGGAGTCACATACGTTTGCAATTACAATTGAATAATCAAGTTGCAACCCTTTTACTTTTGCTCTGTGGGACCTAAAGATTGAGCGTGCCAAATTTCAAGTTTGTACGACACCAGGAAATTAGAGAATTAGATTAGGTACATAACATAGGGGTTCTCTTACTTTTGCACTTAGAATTGATAACCCATGTTGTGACCCCTTTACTTTTCCTATGTAGGACATAAAGAAAGCTTGTGCCGAATTCCACGTTTGTACGACACCGGGAAATTACATAACATAAGAGGTCACTTTTGCACTTAGAATTGAATATTGAAGTTGCGACCCCTTTACTCTTCCTATATAGGACCTTAAGAATGCTTGTGCCAAATTTCACATTTGCACAACACCGGTAAGTTAGACAATGAGTGGTAAGTCAGTCAATCAGTCAGTCAGTGAGGGCTTTCACCTTTATATATATAGATGTAGAGCCCCCTATCTTGTTTCCAGGGTTGCACAGAACAAGCTCTTACACCATGTGCGTTACCGCTATTTCCTTTTATTCCGTAAGCTCTTGCCAGCTGGCCCTCATTCCTATTGTTGATACTGTATGTTGTATCTTATTTTGTGTATGTTGTCTCTGACTTGTAAAGTGTTGTGGATTGCAATGGCGCTATATAAATAAATCATATTACTCTTGGCCACCCGGCCTGTGGGAAAAGGTTGGGGTGGCCTGGCCGTTTCACAGTCCTCAAGCCCGTTTCACCGTCCTCAAGCACCAGGCGAAGCGCTGCTAGTCAGACCTTATGTGCCCACCCAATGATAACATAGATCTCTGCTGTATTTATGCGCCACTAGATGCAGAGACTTTGACCTTAGGGAGACGCATGTTTTATACTTACCAGAGGAGAATGGAAAAATATCTAAAATATCTACACAGAATGACTCACTCGCTGCTGAAGAGCCGAATCCCATAGAAAGGGCGAACTAAAATGAATTGTTAGGCGAATTTGATTGACAAGAAATTGCTGTTGGCACCAGCTCATTTGCATAGATTACTGAGCGAGTGCTGTGATTGGCCGACACTGTAGCTTAACGGTTAGTGCAGCACTTCCCATGAGGAGCCTTGTTATAGACATCTCAACATAGTCATAGAGTCCTTCCCTTCTTCCCCTCTGCTCTCTAGACAGATTTTACCATTTCAACAAGGGAAGGGACACTACTATCAAAAATTACTTTATAACATCTCAACAAGCCTTGTCTAACAAGTAGTCAAAATAAATATATAATTCCTATGACATTGCCTGTTCTGTACAAGATTATACCCAGACCCAGAACAGACCGACATGACTGCTCATCTTCACCCCTTCGAGAGCTGAGCTCAGGGAGATGAAGCCTGCATTTATCACTAGTTTCCCCTCTGTGGGCTCCAAGTCATATAATGGCCAGATCTACTGTAATTACTCGTGCACACAGGATGGCATAGTGTATGACCGCTTTGGCAACATAATAACTAGTTTCTTCGTATGCCATCAGAAAATCTGCCAGCATGTATTGGAAATATCTATCTCTGTAAACCATCTCATAGACAATCATATGGGCTTTTATTTGGAGGAAGAGAGAAAATCATTACACTCCTCAAGCAGTTTGCAGATGTTGCAAAGTTGCGATTCATGGCCGATCTTAGACAGAGTGCGGCGATGGGCAAAATTATAAATGGGGCCCCAAATGCTCAATTATAGTATCAACAACACTGTGATATTCAGTTAATATAGAAGGTGGTACGATCAGATCTGTAGCACTAATTTCCAGCGCTTCCAGAAGTACCGAGGTTTAGTGGTACTGAATAAAGACCGCTGTGCAATGACAAATATTACCCTCATAAAGTGACCATGTAGCAGTAGATACCAGCTCTGACAGGTGCTCTGTAGACAGTCTAAGTGATTACAGTACCGCTATGTATTCAGAGATCGCAGGTGACGTCTGCAAACCCCAGATAGAGAACTGTGGATGAGTCGGGCTGCTTGGTTCATTCTAAGTTATCCTCCTATGACGTTGGACGCCTTTGAATTGTACAATCGTCACCACGTTGTGGGCTTTGACAGTGAACTGCGAAAAGCCAACAGATCAGGGTTGCATCTAGAATGGAGTTGCTCTTGCAGCGCCAACATATAAAATACAATCCCATAACGAAAAATACAGTCCCTTGTAAAAACCTCAATTCCCCTCCCTTTAGCTCTTTTATCATATCATCCCATGAAAAACTTTAGAGTCCTCTCTTGTTTCCCTCCAGGAGTCCCATTCCAGACACAAGGCAGTACTCCAGCAGTAGGTCACCCTGCCTATACTCTTCCATTGTAATATGGTGTTCATCAGCTGACTGCTCACTAGCTTCAATGAACAGGCAGCGGAATACTTGAAGTAGGAGCTTGGGGCAACTGCCCAGTTTACCCCCCCAATGCCCGGCCCTGGGTGGGATTCAGACCCACAACTCCAATGCTGTGCCAGCTGCTGAGTTCCCACTCCCGGCTGCAAGATTTTCCCAGAGCTGCACCAGTTCTGTGCAATGTGCTAACCCAGAGAATCAGGTTTATTCCCAGCACCCAGCATACCCTAAAAACACATCTTTTTAGGGAGGCCTTCCGTCTTCCCCAATTTAACTCTTCTCCATTTACGTTACTTATTCACGCTCCTTTGGAAAGCTGACCCCCTTCTTCCCACTCTATCCCCCACACACCCTATTGCACCTCTCACCTGTATATACAGAGATATGGCTGGTGACTGCTTCATACAGCTTTATGTAGACACTAGCTGATATAGCCGCCTTTGCCCAAGTTAACTTATTACAGGTGTTTACGTCTTGTTCGCCCAGAAAATGTTATGAAGTCGTGATTACTTCAGAGGAACCAAGAATAAAATATGTATACGCACAGTGGAGCTTTAGATTCTCCTCAGGCTGCATGTACCGATGTCCCTCTGCAGAATGTGCCATCCCTCTCACTCTGCTCACTTTTTACCCTTAAATGTTAAGCCGCTTTTTATTCAGATTTAACCCCAGACTGGGGATTGCAGCCCTTTCTTAGCCTAAGAAGCCATGCTCCATCCATGCAGTCCGTGGCTGCTTCCCTAAATACTTTACAGCCTTTTAACATGCACACAGAGGTCAGTTAGATTGTCCTCAGTATATACAAATAGAGGAGAGATAGATTCTCCTCAGCATACAAATCATTTCCATAGGCTTTACGGTTTCTGAGAAAGCAACTATCCCATGTATAGCAGATTTTTGCAGTTTCTCACGCTTTGAATTGAATATTGAAGTTGTGACCCCTTTACTTTTCCTATTTAGGATGTAAAGAATGGTTGTGGAAAATTTCATGTTTGTGCGGTTCAGATGTGTGTTATTAGTTACATAACATAGGGGGTCACTTACTTCTGTACTAAGAATTGAACAAACAATTACAAACCTTTACTTTTCCTATGTGGCAACTAAAGAATGGTCATGCCAAATTTCAAGTTTGTACGACCCCAGGAAGTTAGAGATTTAGATTAGGTACATAAAATAGGGGGTCACTCACTTTTGCTCTTAGAATCGAATGATCAAGTTGCGACCCCTTTACTTTTCCTAGTCAGTATTTAAAGAAAGGTCGTGCTAACTTTCACGTTTTTATGACACTGGGAAGTTACATAACACAGGGGGTCACTTAATTTTGCACATAGTATTGAATAGTCAAATTGTGACTGCTTTACTTTTCCTATTTACAACCTAAAGAATGCTCATACCAAATGTCACGTTTGTGCGGTACAGATGTGTGGTATTATTTACATTACATAGGGAGTCACATACGTTTGCAATTACAATTGAATAATCAAGTTGCAACCCTTTTACTTTTGCTCTGTGGGACCTAAAGATTGAGCGTGCCAAATTTCAAGTTTGTACGACACCAGGAAATTAGAGAATTAGATTAGGTACATAACATAGGGGTTCTCTTACTTTTGCACTTAGAATTGATAAATCATGTTGCGACCCCTTTACTTTTCCTATGTAGGACATAAAGAAAGCTTGTGCCGAAATCCACGTTTGTACGACACCGGGAAATTACATAACATAAGAGGTCACTTTTGCACTTAGAATTGAATATTGAAGTTGCGACCCCTTTACTCTTCCTATATAGGACCTTAAGAATGCTTGTGCCAAATTTCACATTTGCACAACACCGGTAAGTTAGACAATGAGTGGCAAGTCAGTCAATCAGTCAGTCAGTGAGGGCTTTCACCTTTATATATATAGATGTAGAGCCCCCTATCTTATTTCCAGGGTTGCACAGAACAAGCTCTTACACCATGTGC
The DNA here is from genome assembly GCF_035609145.1 of Eleutherodactylus coqui. Classification (NCBI taxonomy): domain Eukaryota; kingdom Metazoa; phylum Chordata; class Amphibia; order Anura; family Eleutherodactylidae; genus Eleutherodactylus; species Eleutherodactylus coqui. The sequence continues at coordinate 208,177,791 of NC_089839.1, read as the reverse complement.
GTTACCGCTATTTCCTTTTATTCCGTAAGCTCTTGCCAACTGGCCCTCATTCCTATTGTTGATACTGTATGTTGTATCTTATTTTGTGTATGTTGTCTCTGACTTGTAAAGTGTTGTGGATTACAATGGCGCTATATAAATAAATCATATTACTCTTGGCCACCCGGCCTGTGGGAAAAGGTTGGGGTGGCCTGGCCGTTTCACAGTCCTCAAGCCCGTTTCACCGTCCTCAAGCACCAGGCGAAGCGCTGCTAGTCAGACCTTATGTGCCCACCCAATGATAACATAGATCTCTGCTGTATTTATGCGCCACTAGATGCAGAGACTTTGACCTTAGGGAGACGCATGTTTTATACTTACCAGAGGAGAATGGAAAAATATCTAAAATATCTACACAGAATGACTCACTCGCTGCTGAAGAGCCGAATCCCATAGAAAGGGCGAACTAAAATGAATTGTTAGGCGAATTTGATTGACAAGAAATTGCTGTTGGCACCAGCTCATTTGCATAGATTACTGAGCGAGTGCTGTGATTGGCCGACACTGTAGCTTAACGGTTAGTGCAGCACTTCCCATGAGGAGCCTTGTTATAGACATCTCAACATAGTCATAGAGTCCTTCCCTTCTTCCCCTCTGCTCTCTAGCCAGATTTTACCATTTCAACAAGGGAAGGGACACTACTATCAAAAATTACTTTATAACATCTCAACAAGCCTTGTCTAACAAGTAGTCAAAATAAATATATAATTCCTATGACATTGCCTGTTCTGTACAAGATTATACCCAGACCCAGAACAGACCGACATGACTGCTCATCTTCACCCCTTCGAGAGCTGAGCTCAGGGAGATGAAGCCTGCATTTATCACTAGTTTCCCCTCTGTGGGCTCCAAGTCATATAATGGCCAGATCTACTGTAATTACTCGTGCACACAGGATGGCATAGTGTATGACCGTTTTGGCAACATAATAACTAGTTTCTTCGTATGCCATCAGAAAATCTGCCAGCATGTATTGGAAATATCTATCTCTGTAAACCATCTCATAGACAATCATATGGGCTTTTATTTGGAGGAAGAGAGAAAATCATTACACTCCTCAAGCAGTTTGCAGATGTTGCAAAGTTGCGATTCATGGCCGATCTTAGACAGAGTGCGGCGATGGGCAAAATTATAAATGGGGCCCCAAATGCTCAATTATATTATCAACAACACTGTGATATACAGTTAATATAGAAGGTGGTACGATCACATCTGTAGCACTAATTTCCAGCGCTTCCAGAAGTACTGAGGTTTAGTGGTACTGAATAAAGACCGCTGTGCAATGACAAATATTACCCTCATAAAGTGACCATGTAGCAGTAGATACCAGCTCTGACAGGTGCTCTGTAGACAGTCTAAGTGATTACAGTACCGCTATGTATTCAGAGATCGCAGGTGACGTCTGCAAACCCCAGATAGAGAACTGTGGATGAGTCGGGCTGCTTGGTTCATTCTAAGTTATCCTCCTATGACGTTGGACGCCTTTGAATTGTACAATCGTCACCACGTTGTGGGCTTTGACAGTGAACTGCGAAAAGCCAACAGATCAGGGTTGCATCTAGAATGGAGTTGCTCTTGCAGCGCCAACATATAAAATACAATCCCATAACGAAAAATACAGTCCCTTGTAAAAACCTCAATTCCCCTCCCTTTAGCTCTTTTATCATATCATCCCATGAAAAACTTTAGAGTCCTCTCTTGTTTCCCTCCAGGAGTCCCATTCCAGACACAAGGCAGTACTCCAGCAGTAGGTCACCCTGCCTATACTCTTCCATTGTAATATTGTGTTCATCAGCTGACTGCTCACTAGCTTCAATGAACAGGCAGCGGAATACCTGAAGTAGGAGCTTGGGGCAACTGCCCAGTTTACCCCCCCAACGCCCGGCCCTGGGTGGGATTCAGACCCACAACTCCAATGCTGTGCCAACTGCTGAGTTCCCACTCCCGGCTGCAAGATTTTTCCAGAGCTGCACCAGTTCTGTGCAATGTGCTAACCCAGAGAATCAGGTTTATTCCCAGCACCCAGCATACCCTAAAAACACATCATTTTAGGGAGGCCTTCCGTCTTCCCCAATTTAACTCTTCTCCATTTACGTTACTTATTCACGCTCCTTTGGAAAGCTGACCCCCTTCTTCCCACTCTATCCCCCACACACCCTATTGCACCTCTCACCTGTATATACAGAGATATGGCTGGTGACTGCTTCATACAGCTTTATGTAGACACTAGCTGATATAGCCGGCTTTGCCCAAGTTAACTTATTACAGGTGTTTACGTCTTGTTCGCCCAGAAAATGTTATGAAGTCGTGATTACTTCAGAGGAACCAAGAATAAAATATGTATACGCACAGTGGAGCTTTAGATTCTCCTCAGGCTGCATGTACCGATGTCCCTCTGCAGAATGTGCCATCCCTCTCACTCTGCTCACTTTTTACCCTTAAATGTTAAGCCGCTTTTTATTCAGATTTAACCCCAGACTGGGGATTGCAGCCCTTTCTTAGCCTAAGAAGCCATGCTCCATCCATGCAGTCCGTGGCTGCTTCCCTAAATACTTTACAGCCTTTTAACATGCACACAGAGGTCAGTTAGATTGTCCTCAGTATATACAAATAGAGGAGAGATAGATTCTCCTCAGCATACAAATCATTTCCATAGGCTTTACGGTTTTTGAGAAAGCAACTATCCCATGTATAGCAGATTTTTGCAGTTTCTCACGCTTTGAATTGAATATTGAAGTTGTGACCCCTTTACTTTTCCTATTTAGGATGTAAAGAATGGTTGTGGCAAATTTCATGTTTGTGCGGTTCAGATGTGTGTTATTAGTTACATAACATAGGGGGTCACTTACTTCTGTACTAAGAATTGAACAAACAATTACAAACCTTTACTTTTCCTATGTGGCAACTAAAGAATGGTCATGCCAAATTTCAAGTTTGTACGACCCCAGGAAGTTAGAGATTTAGATTAGGTACATAAAATAGGGGGTCACTCACTTTTGCTCTTAGAATCGAATGATCAAGTTGCGACCCCTTTACTTTTCCTAGTCAGTATTTAAAGAAAGGTCGTGCTAACTTTCACGTTTTTATGACACTGGGAAGTTACATAACACAGGGGGTCACTTAATTTTGCACATAGTATTGAATAGTCAAATTGTGACTGCTTTACTTTTCCTATTTACAACCTAAAGAATGCTCATACCAAATGTCACGTTTGTGCGGTACAGATGTGTGGTATTATTTACATTACATAGGGAGTCACATACGTTTGCAATTACAATTGAATAATCAAGTTGCAACCCTTTTACTTTTGCTCTGTGGGACCTAAAGATTGAGCGTGCCAAATTTCAAGTTTGTACGACACCAGGAAATTAGAGAATTAGATTAGGTACATAACATAGGGGTTCTCTTACTTTTGCACTTAGAATTGATAAATCATGTTGTGACCCCTTTACTTTTCCTATGTAGGACATAAAGAAAGCTTGTGCCGAATTCCACGTTTGTACGACACCGGGAAATTACATAACATAAGAGGTCCCTTTTGCACTTAGAATTGAATATTGAAGTTGCGACCCCTTTACTCTTCCTATATAGGACCTTAAGAATGCTTGTGCCAAATTTCACATTTGCACAACACCGGTAAGTTAGACAATGAGTGGCAAGTCAGTCAATCAGTCAGTCAGTGAGGGCTTTCACCTTTATATATATAGATGTAGAGCCCCCTATCTTATTTCCAGGGTTGCACAGAACAAGCTCTTACACCATGTGCGTTACCGCTATTTCCTTTTATTCCGTAAGCTCTAAAAGCCTATTGTTGATACTGTATGTTGTATCTTATTTTGTGTATGTTGTCTCTGACTTGTAAAGTGTTGTGGATTGCAATGGCGCTATATAAATAAATCATATTACTCTTGGCCACCCGGCCTGTGGGAAAAGGTTGGGGTGGCCTGGCCGTTTCACAGTCCTCAAGCCCGTTTCACCATCCTCAAGCACCAGGCGAAGCGCTGCTAGTCAGACCTTATGTGCCCACCCAATGATAACATAGATCTCTGCTGTATTTATGCGCCACTAGATGCAGAGACTTTGACCTTAGGGAGACGCATGTTTTATACTTACCAGAGGAGAATGGAAAAATATCTAAAATATCTATACAGAATGACTCACTCGCTGCTGAAGAGCCGAATCCCATAGAAAGGGCGAACTAAAATGAATTGTTAGGCGAATTTGATTGACAAGAAATTGCTGTTGGCACCAGATCATTTGCATAGATTACTGAGCGAGTGCTGTGATTGGCCGACACTGTAGCTTAACGGTTAGTGCAGCACTTCCCATGAGGAGCCTTGTTATAGACATCTCAACATAGTCATAGAGTCCTTCCCTTCTTCCCCTCTGCTCTCTAGCCAGATTTTACCATTTCAACAAGGGAAGGGACACTACTATCAAAAATTACTTTATAACATCTCAACAAGCCTTGTCTAACAAGTAGTCAAAATAAATATATAATTCCTATGACATTGCCTGTTCTGTACAAGATTATACCCAGACCCAGAACAGACCGACATGACTGCTCATCTTCACCCCTTCGAGAGCTGAGCTCAGGGAGATGAAGCCTGCATTTATCACTAGTTTCCCCTCTGTGGGCTCCAAGTCATATAATGGCCAGATCTACTGTAATTACTCGTGCACACAGGATGGCATAGTGTATGACCGCTTTGGCAACATAATAACTAGTTTCTTCGTATGCCATCAGAAAATCTGCCAGCATGTATTGGAAATATCTATCTCTGTAAACCATCTCATAGACAATCATATGGGCTTTTATTTGGAGGAAGAGAGAAAATCATTACACTCCTCAAGCAGTTTGCAGATGTTGCAAAGTTGCGATTCATGGCCGATCTTAGACAGAGTGCGGCGATGGGCAAAATTATAAATGGGGCCCCAAATGCTCAATTATATTATCAACAACACTGTGATATACAGTTAATATAGAAGGTGGTACGATCAGATCTGTAGCACTAATTTCCAGCGCTTCCAGAAGTACTGAGGTTTAGTGGTACTGAATAAAGACCGCTGTGCAATGACAAATATTACCCTCATAAAGTGACCATGTAGCAGTAGATACCAGCTCTGACAGGTGCTCTGTAGACAGTCTAAGTGATTACAGTACCGCTATGTATTCAGAGATCGCAGGTGACGTCTGCAAACCCCAGATAGAGAACTGTGGATGAGTCGGGCTGCTTGGTTCATTCTAGGTTATCCTCCTATGACGCTGGACGCCTTTGAATTGTACAATCGTCACCACGTTGTGGGCTTTGACAGTGAACTGCGAAAAGCCAACAGATCAGGGTTGCATCTAGAATGGAGTTGCTCTTGCAGCGCCAACATATAAAATACAATCGCATAACGAAAAATACAGTCCCTTGTAAAAACCTCAATTCCCCTCCCTTTAGCTCTTTTATCATATCATCCTATGAAAAACTTTAGAGTCCTCTCTTGTTTCCCTCCAGGAGTCCCATTCCAGACACAAGGCAGTACTCCAGCAGTATGTCACCCTGCCTATACTCTTCCATTGTAATATGGTGTTCATCAGCTGACTGCTCACTAGCTTCAATGAACAGGCAGCGGAATACCTGAAGTAGGAGCTTGGGGCAACTGCCCAGTTTACCCCCCCAACGCCCGGCCCTGGGTGGGATTCAGACCCACAACTCCAATGCTGTGCCAACTGCTGAGTTCCCACTCCCGGCTGCAAGATTTTTCCAGAGCTGCACCAGTTCTGTGCAATGTGCTAACCCAGAGAATCAGGTTTATTCCCAGCACCCAGCATACCCTAAAAACACATCATTTTAGGGAGGCCTTCCGTCTTCCCCAATTTAACTCTTCTCCATTTACGTTACTTATTCACGCTCCTTTGGAAAGCTGACCCCCTTCTTCCCACTCTATCCCCCACACACCCTATTGCACCTCTCACCTGTATATACAGAGATATGGCTGGTGACTGCTTCATACAGCTTTATGTAGACACTAGCTGATATAGCCGGCTTTGCCCAAGTTAACTTATTACAGGTGTTTACGTCTTGTTCGCCCAGAAAATGTTATGAAGTCGTGATTACTTCAGAGGAACCAAGAATAAAATATGTATACGCACAGTGGAGCTTTAGATTCTCCTCAGGCTGCATGTACCGATGTCCCTCTGCAGAATGTGCCATCCCTCTCACTCTGCTCACTTTTTACCCTTAAATGTTAAGCCGCTTTTTATTCAGATTTAACCCCAGACTGCGGATTACAGCCCTTTCTTAGCCTAAGAAGCCATGCTCCATCCATGCAGTCCGTGGCTGCTTCCCTAAATACTTTACAGCCTTTTAACATGCACACAGAGGTCAGTTAGATTGTCCTCAGTATATACAAATAGAGGAGAGATAGATTCTCCTCAGCATACAAATCATTTCCATAGGCTTTACGGTTTTTGAGAAAGCAACTATCCCATGTATAGCAGATTTTTGCAGTTTCTCACGCTTTGAATTGAATATTGAAGTTGTGACCCCTTAACTTTTCCTATTTAGGATGTAAAGAATGGTTGTGGCAAATTTCATGTTTGTGCGGTTCAGATGTGTGTTATTAGTTACATAACATAGGGGGTCACTTACTTCTGTACTAAGAATTGAACAAACAATTACAAACCTTTACTTTTCCTATGTGGCAACTAAAGAATGGTCATGCCAAATTTCAAGTTTGTACGACCCCAGGAAGTTAGAGATTTAGATTAGGTACATAAAATAGGGGGTCACTCACTTTTGCTCTTAGAATCAAATGATCAAGTTGCGACCCCTTTACTTTTCCTAGTCAGTATTTAAAGAAAGGTCGTGCTAACTTTCACGTTTTTATGACACTGGGAAGTTACATAACACAGGGGGTCACTTAATTTTGCACATAGTATTGAATAGTCAAATTGTGACTGCTTTACTTTTCCTATTTACAACCTAAAGAATGCTCATACCAAATGTCACGTTTGTGCGGTACAGATGTGTGGTATTATTTACATTACATAGGGAGTCACATACGTTTGCAATTACAATTGAATAATCAAGTTGCAACCCTTTTACTTTTGCTCTGTGGGACCTAAAGATTGGGCGTGCCAAATTTCAAGTTTGTACGACACCAGGAAATTAGAGAATTAGATTAGGTACATAACATAGGGGTTCTCTTACTTTTGCACTTAGAATTGATAAATCATGTTGTGACCCCTTTACTTTTCCTATGTAGGACATAAAGAAAGCTTGTGCCGAATTCCACGTTTGTACGACACCGGGAAATTACATAACATAAGAGGTCCCTTTTGCACTTAGAATTGAATATTGAAGTTGCGACCCCTTTACTCTTCCTATATAGGACCTTAAGAATGCTTGTGCCAAATTTCACATTTGCACAACACCGGTAAGTTAGACAATGAGTGGCAAGTCAGTCAATCAGTCAGTCAGTGAGGGCTTTCACCTTTATATATATAGATGTAGAGCCCCCTATCTTATTTCCAGGGTTGCACAGAACAAGCTCTTACACCATGTGCGTTACCGCTATTTCCTTTTATTCCGTAAGCTCTAAAAGCCTATTGTTGATACTGTATGTTGTATCTTATTTTGTGTATGTTGTCTCTGACTTGTAAAGTGTTGTGGATTGCAATGGCGCTATATAAATAAATCATATTACTCTTGGCCACCCGGCCTGTGGGAAAAGGTTGGGGTGGCCTGGCCGTTTCACAGTCCTCAAGCCCGTTTCACCGTCCTCAAGCACCAGGCGAAGCGCTGCTAGTCAGACCTTATGTGCCCACCCAATGATAACATAGATCTCTGCTGTATTTATGCGCCACTAGATGCAGAGACTTTGACCTTAGGGAGACGCATGTTTTATACTTACCAGAGGAGAATGGAAAAATATCTAAAATATCTACACAGAATGACTCACTCGCTGCTGAAGAGCCGAATCCCATAGAAAGGGCGAACTAAAATGAATTGTTAGGCGAATTTGATTGACAAGAAATTGCTGTTGGCACCAGCTCATTTGCATAGATTACTGAGCGAGTGCTGTGATTGGCCGACACTGTAGCTTAACGGTTAGTGCAGCACTTCCCATGAGGAGCCTTGTTATAGACATCTCAACATAGTCATAGAGTCCTTCCCTTCTTCCCCTCTGCTCTCTAGCCAGATTTTACCATTTCAACAAGGGAAGGGACACTACTATCAAAAATTACTTTATAACATCTCAACAAGCCTTGTCTAACAAGTAGTCAAAATAAATATATAATTCCTATGACATTGCCTGTTCTGTACAAGATTATACCCAGACCCAGAACAGACCGACATGACTGCTCATCTTCACCCCTTCGAGAGCTGAGCTCAGGGAGATGAAGCCTGCATTTATCACTAGTTTCCCCTCTGTGGGCTCCAAGTCATATAATGGCCAGATCTACTGTAATTACTCGTGCACACAGGATGGCATAGTGTATGACCGCTTTGGCAACATAATAACTAGTTTCTTCGTATGCCATCAGAAAATCTGCCAGCATGTATTGGAAATATCTATCTCTGTAAACCATCTCATAGACAATCATATGGGCTTTTATTTGGAGGAAGAGAAATAATCATTACACTCCTCAAGCAGTTTGCAGATGTTGCAAAGTTGCGATTCATGGCCGATCTTAGACAGAGTGCGGCGATGGGCAAAATTATAAATGGGGCCCCAAATGCTCAATTATATTATCAACAACACTGTGATATACAGTTAATATAGAAGGTGGTACGATCAGATCTGTAGCACTAATTTCCAGCGCTTCCAGAAGTACTGAGGTTTAGTGGTACTGAATAAAGACCGCTGTGCAATGACAAATATTACCCTCATAAAGTGACCATGTAGCAGTAGATACCAGCTCTGACAGGTGCTCTGTAGACAGTCTAAGTGATTACAGTACCGCTATGTATTCAGAGATCGCAGGTGACGTCTGCAAACCCCAGATAGAGAACTGTGGATGAGTCGGGCTGCTTGGTTCATTCTAAGTTATCCTCCTATGACGTTGGACGCCTTTGAATTGTACAATCGTCACCACGTTGTGGGCTTTGACAGTGAACTGCGAAAAGCCAACAGATCAGGGTTGCATCTAGAATGGAGTTGCTCTTGCAGCGCCAACATATAAAATACAATCCCATAACGAAAAATACAGTCCCTTGTAAAAACCTCAATTCCCCTCCCTTTAGCTCTTTTATCATATCATCCCATGAAAAACTTTAGAGTCCTCTCTTGTTTCCCTCCAGGAGTCCCATTCCAGACACAAGGCAGTACTCCAGCAGTAGGTCACCCTGCCTATACTCTTCCATTGTAATATGGTGTTCATCAGCTGACTGCTCACTAGCTTCAATGAACAGCCAGCGGAATACCTGAAGTAGGAGCTTGGGGCAACTGCCCAGTTTACCCCCCCAACGCCCGGCCCTGGGTGGGATTCAGACCCACAACTCCAATGCTGTGCCAACTGCTGAGTTCCCACTCACGGCTGCAAGATTTTTCCAGAGCTGCACCAGTTCTGTGCAATGTGCTAACCCAGAGAATCAGGTTTATTCCCAGCACCCAGTATACCCTAAAAACACATCTTTTTAGGGAGGCCTTCCGTCTTCCCCAAGTTAACTCTTCTCCATTTACGTTACTTATTCACGCTCCTTTGGAAAGCTGACCCCCTTCTTCCCACTCTATCCCCCACACACCCTATTGCACCTCTCACCTGTATATACAGAGATATGGCTGGTGACTGCTTCATACAGCTTTATGTAGACACTAGCTGATATAGCCGGCTTTGCCCAAGTTAACTTATTACAGGTGTTTACGTCTTGTTCGCCCAGAAAATGTTATGAAGTCGTGATTACTTCAGAGGAACCAAGAATAAAATATGTATACGCACAGTGGAGCTTTAGATTCTCCTCAGGCTGCATGTACCGATGTCCCTCTGCAGAATGTGCCATCCCTCTCACTCTGCTCACTTTTTACCCTTAAATGTTAAGCCGCTTTTTATTCAGATTTAACCCCAGACTGGGGATTGCAGCCCTTTCTTAGCCTAAGAAGCCATGCTCCATCCATGCAGTCCGTGGCTGCTTCCCTAAATACTTTACAGCCTTTTAACATGCACACAGAGGTCAGTTAGATTGTCCTCAGTATATACAAATAGAGGAGAGATAGATTCTCCTCAGCATACAAATCATTTCCATAGGCTTTACGGTTTCTGAGAAAGCAACTATCCCATGTATAGCAGATTTTTGCAGTTTCTCACGCTTTGAATTGAATATTGAAGTTGTGACCCCATTACTTTTCCTATTTAGGATGTAATGAGTGGTTGTGGCAAATTTCATGTTTGTGCGGTTCAGATGTGTGTTATTAGTTACATAACATAGGGGGTCACTTACTTCTGTACTAAGAATTGAACAAACAATTACAAACCTTTACTTTTCCTATGTGGCAACTAAAGAATGGTCATGCCAAATTTCAATTTTGTACGACCCCAGGAAGTTAGAGATTTAGATTAGGTCGCTCACTTTTGCTCTTAGAATCGAATGATCAAGTTGCGACCCCTTTACTTTTCCTAGTCAGTATTTAAAGAAAGGTCGTGCTAACTTTCACGTTTTTATGACACTGGGAAGTTACATAACACGGGGGGTCACTTAATTTTGCACATAGTATTGAATAGTCAAATTGTGTCTGCTTTACTTTTCCTATTTACAACCTAAAGAATGCTCATACCAAATGTCACGTTTGTGCGGTACAGATGTGTGGTATTATTTACATTACATAGGGAGTCACATACGTTTGCAATTACAATTGAATAATCAAGTTGTAACCCTTTTACTTTTGCTCTGTGGGACCTAAAGATTGAGCGTGCCAAATTTCAAGTTTGTACGACACCAGGAAATTAGAGAATTAGATTACGTACATAACATAGGGGTTCTCTTACTTTTGCACTTAGAATTGATAAATCATGTTGCGACCCCTTTACTTTTCCTATGTAGGACATAAAGAAAGCTTGTGCCGAATTCCACGTTTGTACGACACCGGGAAATTACATAACATAAGAGGTTACTTTTGCACTTAGAATTGAATATTGAAGTTGCGACCCCTTTACTCTTCCTATATAGGACCTTAAGAATGCTTGTGCCAAATTTCACATTTGCACAACACCGGTAAGTTAGACAATGAGTGGCAAGTCAGTCAATCAGTCAGTCAGTGAGGGCTTTCACCTTTATATATATAGATGTAGAGCCCCCTATCTTATTTCCAGGGTTGCACAGAACAAGCTCTTACACCATGTGCGTTACCGCTATTTCCTTTTATTCCGTAAGCTCTTGCCAGCTGGCCCTCATTCCTATTGTTGATACTGTATGTTGTATCTTATTTTGTGTATGTTGTCTCTGACTTGTAAAGTGTTGTGGATTGCAATGGCGCTATATAAATAAATCATATTACTCTTGGCCACCCGGCCTGTGGGAAAAGGTTGGGGTGGCCTGGCCGTTTCACAGTCCTCAAGCCCGTTTCACCGTCCTCAAGCACCAGGCGAAGCGCTGCTAGTCAGACCTTATGTGCCCACCCAATGATAACATAGATCTCTGCTGTATTTATGCGCCACTAGATGCAGAGACTTTGACCTTAGGGAGACGCATGTTTTATACTTACCAGAGGAGAATGGAAAAATATCTAAAATATCTACACAGAATGACTCACTCGCTGCTGAAGAGCAGAATCCCATAGAAAGGGCGAACTAAAATGAATTGTTAGGCGAATTTGATTGACAAGAAATTGCTGTTGGCACCAGCTCATTTGCATAGATTACTGAGCGAGTGCTGTGATTGGCCGACACTGTAGCTTAACGGTTAGTGCAGCACTTCCCATGAGGAGCCTTGTTATAGACATCTCAACATAGTCATAGAGTCCTTCCCTTCTTCCCCTCTGCTCTCTAGCCAGATTTTACCATTTCAACAAGGGAAGGGACACTACTATCAAAAATTACTTTATAACATCTCAACAAGCCTTGTCTAAAAAGTAGTCAAAATAAATATATAATTCCTATGACATTGCCTGTTCTGTACAAGATTATACCCAGACCCAGAACAGACCGACATGACTGCTCATCTTCACCCCTTCGAGAGCTGAGCTCAGGGAGATGAAGCCTGCATTTATCAATAGTTTCCCCTCTGTGGGCTCCAAGTCATATAATGGCCAGATCTACTGTAATTACTCATGCACACAGGATGGCATAGTGTATGACCGCTTTGGCAACATAATAACTAGTTTCTTCGTATGCCATCAGAAAATCTGCCAGCATGTATTGGAAATATCTATCTCTGTAAACCATCTCATAGACAATCATATGGGCTTTTATTTGGAGGAAGAGAAATAATCATTACACTCCTCAAGCAGTTTGCAGATGTTGCAAAGTTGCGATTCATGGCCGATCTTAGACAGAGTGCGGCGATGGGCAAAATTATAAATGGGGCCCCAAATGCTCAATTATATTATCAACAACACTGTGATATACAGTTAATATAGAAGGTGGTACGATCAGATCTGTAGCACTAATTTCCAGCGCTTCCAGAAGTACTGAGGTTTAGTGGTACTGAATAAAGACCGCTGTGCAATGACAAATATTACCCTCATAAAGTGACCATGTAGCAGTAGATACCAGCTCTGACAGGTGCTCTGTAGACAGTCTAAGTGATTACAGTACCGCTATGTATTCAGAGATCGCAGGTGACGTCTGCAAACCCCAGATAGAGAACTGTGGATGAGTCGGGCTGCTTGGTTCATTCTAAGTTATCCTCCTATGACGTTGGACGCCTTTGAATTGTACAATCGTCACCACGTTGTGGGCTTTGACAGTGAACTGCGAAAAGCCAACAGATCAGGGTTGCATCTAGAATGGAGTTGCTCTTGCAGCGCCAACATATAAAATACAATCCCATAACGAAAAATACAGTCCCTTGTAAAAACCTCAATTCCCCTCCCTTTAGCTCTTTTATCATATCATCCCATGAAAAACTTTAGAGTCCTCTCTTGTTTCCCTCCAGGAGTCCCATTCCAGACACAAGGCAGTACTCCAGCAGTAGGTCACCCTGCCTATACTCTTCCATTGTAATATGGTGTTCATCAGCTGACTGCTCACTAGCTTCAATGAACAGGCAGCGGAATACCTGAAGTAGGAGCTTGGGGCAACTGCCCAGTTTACCCCCCCAACGCCCGGCCCTGGGTGGGATTCAGACCCACAACTCCAATGCTGTGCCAACTGCTGAGTTCCCACTCCCGGCTGCAAGATTTTTCCAGAGCTGCACCAGTTCTGTGCAATGTGCTAACCCAGAGAATCAGGTTTATTCACAGCACCCAGCATACCCTAAAAACACATCTTTTTAGGGAGGCCTTCCGTCTTCCCCAATTTAACTCTTCTCCATTTACGTTACTTATTCACGCTCCTTTGGAAAGCTGACCCCCTTCTTCCCACTCTATCCCCCACACACCCTATTGCACCTCTCACCTGTATATACAGAGATATGGCTGGTGACTGCTTCATACAGCTTTATGTAGACACTAGCTGATATAGCCGGCTTTGCCCAAGTTAACTTATTACAGGTGTTTACGTCTTGTTCGCCCAGAAAATGTTATGAAGTCGTGATTACTTCAGAGGAACCAAGAATAAAATATGTATACGCACAGTGGAGCTTTAGATTCTCCTCAGGCTGCATGTACCAATGTCCCTCTGCAGAATGTGCCATCCCTCTCACTCTGCTCACTTTTTACCCTTAAATGTTAAGCCGCTTTTTATTCAGATTTAACCCCAGACTGGGGATTGCAGCCCTTTCTTAGCCTAAGAAGCCATGCTCCATCCATGCAGTCCGTGGCTGCTTCCCTAAATACTTTACAGCCTTTTAACATGCACACAGAGGTCAGTTAGATTGTCCTCAGTATATACAAATAGAGGAGAGATAGATTCTCCTCAGCATACAAATCATTTCCATAGGCTTTACGGTTTCTGAGAAAGCAACTATCCCATGTATAGCAGATTTTTGCAGTTTCTCACGCTTTGAATTGAATATTGAAGTTGTGACCCCTTTACTTTTCCTATTTAGGATGTAATGAATGGTTGTGGCAAATTTCATGTTTGTGCGGTTCAGATGTGTGTTATTAGTTACATAACATAGGGGGTCACTTACTTCTGTACTAAGAATTGAACAAACAATTACAAACCTTTACTTTTCCTATGTGGCAACTAAAGAATGGTCATGCCAAATTTCAAGTTTGTACGACCCCAGGAAGTTGGAGATTTAGATTAGGTACATAAAATAGGGGGTCACTAACTTTTGCTCTTAGAATCGAATGATCAAGTTGCAACCCCTTTACTTTTCCTAGTCAGTATTTAAAGAAAGGTCGTGCTAACTTTCACGTTTTTATGACACTGGGAAGTTACATAACACAGGGGGTCACTTAATTTTGCACATAGTATTGAATAGTCAAATTGTGACTGCTTTACTTTTCCTATTTACAACCTAAAGAATGCTCATACCAAATGTCACGTTTGTGCGGTACAGATGTGTGGTATTATTTACATTACATAGGGAGTCACATACGTTTGCAATTACAATTGAATAATCAAGTTGCAACCCTTTTACTTTTGCTCTGTGGGACCTAAAGATTGAGCGTGCCAAATTTCAAGTTTGTACGACACCAGGAAATTAGAGAATTAGATTAGGTACATAACATAGGGGTTCTCTTACTTTTGCACTTAGAATTGATAAATCATGTTGCGACCCCTTTACTTTTCCTATGTAGGACATAAAGAAAGCTTGTGCCGAATTCCACGTTTGTACGACACCGGGAAATTACATAACATAAGAGGTCACTTTTGCACTTAGAATTGAATATTGAAGTTGCGACCCCTTTACTCTTCCTATATAGGACCTTAAGAATGCTTGTGCCAAATTTCACATTTGCACAACACCGGTAAGTTAGACAATGAGTGGCAAGTCAGTCAATCAGTCAGTCAGTGAGGGCTTTCACCTTTATATATATAGATGTAGAGCCCCCTATCTTATTTCCAGGGTTGCACAGAACAAGCTCTTACACCATGTGCGTTACCGCTATTTCCTTTTATTCCGTAAGCTCTTGCCAGCTGGCCCTCATTCCTATTGTTGATACTGTATGTTGTATCTTATTTTGTGTATGTTGTCTCTGACTTGTAAAGTGTTGTGGATTGCAATGGCGCTATATAAATAAATCATATTACTCTTGGCCACCCGGCCTGTGGGAAAAGGTTGGGGTGGCCTGGCCGTTTCACAGTCCTCAAGCCCGTTTCACCGTCCTCAAGCACCAGGCGAAGCGCTGCTAGTCAGACCTTATGTGCCCACCCAATGATAACATAGATCTCTGCTGTATTTATGCGCCACTAGATGCAGAGACTTTGACCTTAGGGAGACGCATGTTTTATACTTACCAGAGGAGAATGGAAAAATATCTAAAATATCTACACAGAATGACTCACTCGCTGCTGAAGAGCCGAATCCCATAGAAAGGGCGAACTAAAATGAATTGTTAGGCGAATTTGATTGACAAGAAATTGCTGTTGGCACCAGCTCATTTGCATAGATTACTGAGCGAGTGCTGTGATTGGCCGACACTGTAGCTTAACGGTTAGTGCAGCACTTCCCATGAGGAGCCTTGTTATAGACATCTCAACATAGTCATAGAGTCCTTCCCTTCTTCCCCTCTGCTCTCTAGCCAGATTTTACCATTTCAACAAGGGAAGGGACACTACTATCAAAAATTACTTTATAACATCTCAACAAGCCTTGTCTAACAAGTAGTCAAAATAAATATATAATTCCTATGACATTGCCTGTTCTGTACAAGATTATACCCAGACCCAGAACAGACCGACATGACTGCTCATCTTCACCCCTTCGAGAGCTGAGCTCAGGGAGATGAAGCCTGCATTTATCACTAGTTTCCCCTCTGTGGGCTCCAAGTCATATAATGGCCAGATCTACTGTAATTACTCGTGCACACAGGATGGCATAGTGTATGACCGCTTTGGCAACATAATAACTAGTTTCTTCGTATGCCATCAGAAAATCTGCCAGCATGTATTGGAAATATCTATCTCTGTAAACCATCTCATAGACAATCATATGGGCTTTTATTTGGAGGAAGAGAGAAAATCATTACACTCCTCAAGCAGTTTGCAGATGTTGCAAAGTTGCGATTCATGGCCGATCTTAGACAGAGTGCGGCGATGGGCAAAATTATAAATGGGGCCCCAAATGCTCAATTATATTATCAACAACACTGTGATATACAGTTAATATAGAAGGTGGTACGATCAGATCTGTAGCACTAATTTCCAGCGCTTCCAGAAGTACTGAGGTTTAGTGGTACTGAATAAAGACCGCTGTGCAATGACAAATATTACCCTCATAAAGTGACCATGTAGCAGTAGATACCAGCTCTGACAGGTGCTCTGTAGACAGTCTAAGTGATTACAGTACCGCTATGTATTCAGAGATCGCAGGTGACGTCTGCAAACTCCAGATAGAGAACTGTGGATGAGTCGGGCTGCTTGGTTCATTCTAAGTTATCCTCCTATGACGTTGGACGCCTTTGAATTGTACAATCGTCACCACGTTGTGGGCTTTGACAGTGAACTGCGAAAAGCCAACAGATCAGGGTTGCATCTAGAATGGAGTTGCTCTTGCAGCGCCAACATATAAAATACAATCCCATAACGAAAAATACAGTCCCTTGTAAAAACCTTAATTCCCCTCCCTTTAGCTCTTTTATCATATCATCCCATGAAAAACTTTAGAGTCCTCTCTTGTTTCCCTCCAGGAGTCCCATTCCAGACAAAAGGCAGTACTCCAGCAGTAGGTCACCCTGCCTATACTCTTCCGTTGTAATATGGTGTTCATCAGCTGACTGCTCACTAGCTTCAATGAACAGGCAGCGGAATACCTGAAGTAGGAGCTTGGGGCAACTGCCCAGTTTACCCCCCCAACGCCCGGCCCTGGGTGGGATTCAGACCCACAACTCCAATGCTGTGCCAACTGCTGAGTTCCCACTCCCGGCTGCAAGATTTTTCCAGAGCTGCACCAGTTCTGTGCAATGTGCTAACCCAGAGAATCAGGTTTATTCCCAGCACCCAGCATACCCTAAAAACACATCTTTTTAGGGAGGCCTTCCGTCTTCCCCAAGTTAACTCTTCTCCATTTACGTTACTTATTCATGCTCCTTTGGAAAGCTGACCCCCTTCTTCCCACTCTATCCCCCACACACCCTATTGCACCTCTCACCTGTATATACAGAGATATGGCTGGTGACTGCTTCATACAGCTTTATGTAGACACTAGCTGATATAGCCGGCTTTGCCCAAGTTAACTTATTACAGGTGTTTACGTCTTGTTCGCCCAGAAAATGTTATGAAGTCGTGATTACTTCAGAGGAACCAAGAATAAAATATGTATACGCACAGTGGAGCTTTAGATTCTCCTCAGGCTGCATGTACCGATGTCCCTCTGCAGAATGTGCCATCCCTCTCACTCTGCTCACTTTTTACCCTTAAATGTTAAGCCGCTTTTTATTCAGATTTAACCCCAGACTGGGGATTGCAGCCCTTTCTTAGCCTAAGAAGCCATGCTCCATCCATGCAGTCCGTGGCTGCTTCCCTAAATACTTTACAGCCTTTTAACATGCACACAGAGGTCAGTTAGATTGTCCTCAGTATATACAAATAGAGGAGAGATAGATTCTCCTCAGCATACAAATCATTTCCATAGGCTTTACGGTTTCTGAGAAAGCAACTATCCCATGTATAGCAGATTTTTGCAGTTTCTCACGCTTTGAATTGAATATTGAAGTTGTGACCCCTTTACTTTTCCTATTTAGGATGTAATGAATGGTTGTGGCAAATTTCATGTTTGTGCGGTTCAGATGTGTGTTATTAGTTACATAACATAGGGGGTCACTTACTTCTGTACTAAGAATTGAACAAACAATTACAAACCTTTACTTTTCCTATGTGGCAACTAAAGAATGGTCATGCCAAATTTCAAGTTTGTACGACCCCAGGAAGTTAGAGATTTAGATTAGGTACATAAAATAGGGGGTCGCTCACTTTTGCTCTTAGAATCGAATGATCAAGTTGCGACCCCTTTACTTTTCCTAGTCAGTATTTAAAGAAAGGTCGTGCTAACTTTCACGTTTTTATGACACTGGGAAGTTACATAAGACAGGGGGTCACTTAATTTTGCACATAGTATTGAATAGTCAAATTGTGACAGCTTTACTTTTCCTATTTACAACCTAAAGAATGCTCATACCAAATGTCACGTTTGTGCGGTACAGATGTGTGGTATTATTTACATTACACAGGGAGTCACATACGTTTGCAATTACAATTGAATAATCAAGTTGCAACCCTTTTAGTTTTGCTCTGTGGGACCTAAAGATTGAGCGTGCCAAATTTCAAGTTTGTACGACACCAGGAAATTAGAGAATTAGATTAGGTACATAACATAGGGGTTCTCTTACTTTTGCACTTAGAATTGATAAACCATGTTTGACCCCTTTACTTTTCCTATGTAGGACATAAAGAAAGCTTGTGCCGAATTCCACGTTTGTACGACACCGGGAAATTACATAACATAAGAGGTCACTTTTGCACTTAGAATTGAATATTGAAGTTGCGACCCCTTTACTCTTCCTATATAGGACCTTAAGAATGCTTGTGCCAAATTTCACATTTGCACAACACCGGTAAGTTAGACAATGAGTGGCAAGTCAGTCAATCAGTCAGTCAGTGAGGGCTTTCACCTTTATATATATAGATGTAGAGCCCCCTATCTTATTTCCAGGGTTGCACAGAACAAGCTCTTACACCATGTGCGTTACCGCTATTTCCTTTTATTCCGTAAGCTCTTGCCAGCTGGCCCTCATTCCTATTGTTGATACTGTATGTTGTATCTTATTTTGTGTATGTTGTCTCTGATTTGTAAAGTGTTGTGGATTACAATGGCGCTATATAAATAAATCATATTACTCTTGGCCACCCGGCCTGCGGGAAAAGGTTGGGGTGGCCTGGCCGTTTCACAGTCCTCAAGCCCGTTTCACCGTCCTCAAGCACCAGGCGAAGCGCTGCTAGTCAGACCTTATGTGCCCACCCAATGATAACATAGATCTCTGCTGTATTTATGCGCCACTAGATGCAGAGACTTTGACCTTAGGGAGACGCATGTTTTATACTTACCAGAGGAGAATGGAAAAATATCTAAAATATCTACACAGAATGACTCACTCGCTGCTGAAGAGCCGAATCCCATAGAAAGGGCGAACTAAAATGAATTGTTAGGCGAATTTGATTGACAAGAAATTGCTGTTGGCACCAGCTCATTTGCATAGATTACTGAGCGAGTGCTGTGATTGGCCGACACTGTAGCTTAACGGTTAGTGCAGCACTTCCCATGAGGAGCCTTGTTATAGACATCTCAACATAGTCATAGAGTCCTTCCCTTCTTCCCCTCTGCTCTCTAGCCAGATTTTACCATTTCAACAAGGGAAGGGACACTACTATCAAAAATTACTTTATAACATCTCAACAAGCCTTGTCTAACAAGTAGTCAAAATAAATATATAATTCCTATGACATTGCCTGTTCTGTACAAGATTATACCCAGACCCAGAACAGACCGACATGACTGCTCATCTTCACCCCTTCGAGAGCTGAGCTCAGGGAGATGAAGCCTGCATTTATCACTAGTTTCCCCTCTGTGGGCTCCAAGTCATATAATGGCCAGATCTACTGTAATTACTCGTGCACACAGGATGGCATAGTGTATGACCGCTTTGGCAACATAATAACTAGTTTCTTCGTATGCCATCAGAAAATCTGCCAGCATGTATTGGAAATATCTATCTCTGTAAACCATCTCATAGACAATCATATGGGCTTTTATTTGGAGGAAGAGAAATAATCATTACACTCCTCAAGCAGTTTGCAGATGTTGCAAAGTTGCGATTCATGGCCGATCTTAGACAGAGTGCGGCGATGGGCAAAATTATAAATGGGGCCCCAAATGCTCAATTATATTATCAACAACACTGTGATATACAGTTAATATAGAAGGTGGTACGATCAGATCTGTAGCACTAATTTCCAGCGCTTCCAGAAGTACTGAGGTTTAGTGGTACTGAATAAAGACCGCTGTGCAATGACAAATATTACCCTCATAAAGTGACCATGTAGCAGTAGATACCAGCTCTGACAGGTGCTCTGTAGACAGTCTAAGTGATTACAGTACCGCTATGTATTCAGAGATCGCAGGTGACGTCTGCAAACCCCAGATAGAGAACTGTGGATGAGTCGGGCTGCTTGGTTCATTCTAAGTTATCCTCCTATGACGTTGGACGCCTTTGAATTGTACAATCGTCACCATGTTGTGGGCTTTGACAGGGAACTGCGAAAAGCCAACAGATCAGGGTTGCATCTAGAATGGAGTTGCTCTTGCAGCGCCAACATATAAAATACAATCCCATAACGAAAAATACAGTCCCTTGTAAAAACCTCAATTCCCCTCCCTTTAGCTCTTTTATCATATCATCCCATGAAAAACTTTAGAGTCCTCTCTTGTTTCCCTCCAGGAGTCCCATTCCAGACACAAGGCAGTACTCCAGCAGTAGGTCACCCTGCCTATACTCTTCCATTGTAATATGGTGTTCATCAGCTGACTGCTCACTAGCTTCAATGAACAGGCAGCGGAATACCTGAAGTAGGAGCTTGGGGCAACTGCCCAGTTTACCCCCCCAACGCCCGGCCCTGGGTGGGATTCAGACCCACAACTCCAATGCTGTGCCAACTGCTGAGTTCCCACTCCCGGCTGCAAGATTTTTCCAGAGCTGCACCAGTTCTGTGCAATGTGCTAACCCAGAGAATCAGGTTTATTCCCAGCACCCAGCATACCCTAAAAACACATCTTTTTAGGGAGGCCTTCCGTCTTCCCCAATTTAACTCTTCTCCATTTACGTTACTTATTCACGCTCCTTTGGAAAGCTGACCCCCTTCTTCCCACTCTATCCCCCACACACCCTATTGCACCTCTCACCTGTATATACAGAGATATGGCTGGTGACTGCTTCATACAGCTTTATGTAGACACTAGCTGATATAGCCGGCTTTGCCCAAGTTAACTTATTACAGGTGTTTACGTCTTGTTCGCCCAGAAAATGTTATGAAGTCGTGATTACTTCAGAGGAACCAAGAATAAAATATGTATACGCACAGTGGAGCTTTAGATTCTCCTCAGGCTGCATGTACCGATGTCCCTCTGCAGAATGTGCCATCCCTCTCACTCTGCTCACTTTTTACCCTTAAATGTTAAGCCGCTTTTTATTCAGATTTAACCCCAGACTGGGGATTGCAGCCCTTTCTTAGCCTAAGAAGCCATGCTCCATCCATGCAGTCCGTGGCTGCTTCCCTAAATACTTTACAGCCTTTTAACATGCACACAGAGGTCAGTTAGATTGTCCTCAGTATATACAAATAGAGGAGAGATAGATTCTCCTCAGCATACAAATCATTTCCATAGGCTTTACGGTTTCTGAGAAAGCAACTATCCCATGTATAGCAGATTTTTGCAGTTTCTCACGCTTTGAATTGAATATTGAAGTTGTGACCCCTTTACTTTTCCTATTTAGGATGTAAAGAATGGTTGTGGCAAATTTCATGTTTGTGCGGTTCAGATGTGTGTTATTAGTTACATAACATATGGGGTCACTTACTTCTGTACTAAGAATTGAACAAACAATTACAAACCTTTACTTTTCCTATGTGGCAACTAAAGAATGGTCATGCCAAATTTCAAGTTTGTACGACCCCAGGAAGTTAGAGATTTAGATTAGGTACATAAAATAGGGGGTCGCTCACTTTTGCTCTTAGAATCGAATGATCAAGTTGCGACCCCTTTACTTTTCCTAGTCAGTATTTAAAGAAAGGTCGTGCTAACTTTCACGTTTTTATGACACTGGGAAGTTACATAAGACAGGGGGTCACTTAATTTTGCACATAGTATTGAATAGTCAAATTGTGACAGCTTTACTTTTCCTATTTACAACCTAAAGAATGCTCATACCAAATGTCACGTTTGTGCGGTACAGATGTGTGGTATTATTTACATTACACAGGGAGTCACATACGTTTGCAATTACAATTGAATAATCAAGTTGCAACCCTTTTACTTTTGCTCTGTGGGACCTAAAGATTGAGCGTGCCAAATTTCAAGTTTGTACGACACCAGGAAATTAGAGAATTAGATTAGGTACATAACATATGGGTTCTCTTACTTTTGCACTTAGAATTGATAAACCATGTTTGACCCCTTTACTTTTCCTATGTAGGACATAAAGAAAGCTTGTGCCGAATTCCACGTTTGTACGACACCGGGAAATTACATAACATAAGAGGTCACTTTTGCACTTAGAATTGAATATTGAAGTTGCGACCCCTTTACTCTTCCTATATAGGACCTTAAGAATGCTTGTGCCAAATTTCACATTTGCACAACACCGGTAAGTTAGACAATGAGTGGCAAGTCAGTCAATCAGTCAGTCAGTGAGGGCTTTCACCTTTATATATATAGATGTAGAGCCCCCTATCTTATTTCCAGGGTTGCACAGAACAAGCTCTTACACCATGTGCGTTACCGCTATTTCCTTTTATTCCGTAAGCTCTTGCCAGCTGGCCCTCATTCCTATTGTTGATACTGTATGCTGTATCTTATTTTGTGTATGTTGTCTCTGACTTGTAAAGTGTTGTGGATTACAATGGCGCTATATAAATAAATCATATTACTCTTGGCCACCCGGCCTGTGGGAAAAGGTTGGGGTGGCCTGGCCGTTTCACAGTCCTCAAGCCCGTTTCACCGTCCTCAAGCACCAGGCGAAGCGCTGCTAGTCAGACCTTATGTGCCCACCCAATGATAACATAGATCTCTGCTGTACTTATGCGCCACTAGATGCAGAGACTTTGACCTTAGGGAGACGCATGTTTTATACTTACCAGAGGAGAATGGAAAAATATCTAAAATATCTACACAGAATGACTCACTCGCTGCTGAAGAGCCGAATCCCATAGAAAGGGCGAACTAAAATGAATTGTTAGGCGAATTTGATTGACAAGAAATTGCTGTTGGCACCAGCTCATTTGCATAGATTACTGAGCGAGTGCTGTGATTGGCCGACACTGTAGCTTAACGGTTAGTGCAGCACTTCCCATGAGGAGCCTTGTTATAGACATCTCAACATAGTCATAGAGTCCTTCCCTTCTTCCCCTCTGCTCTCTAGCCAGATTTTACCATTTCAACAAGGGAAGGGACACTACTATCAAAAATTACTTTATAACATCTCAACAAGCCTTGTCTAACAAGTAGTCAAAATAAATATATAATTCCTATGACATTGCCTGTTCTGTACAAGATTATACCCAGACCCAGAACAGACCGACATGACTGCTCATCTTCACCCCTTCGAGAGCTGAGCTCAGAGAGATGAAGCCTGCATTTATCACTAGTTTCCCCTCTGTGGGCTCCAAGTCATATAATGGCCAGATCTACTGTAATTACTCGTGCACACAGGATGGCATAGTGTATGACCGCTTTGGCAACATAATAACTAGTTTCTTCGTATGCCATCAGAAAATCTGCCAGCATGTATTGGAAATATCTATCTCTGTAAACCATCTCATAGACAATCATATGGGCTTTTATTTGGAGGAAGAGAGAAAATCATTACACTCCTCAAGCAGTTTGCAGATGTTGCAAAGTTGCGATTCATGGCCGATCTTAGACAGAGTGCGGCGATGGGCAAAATTATAAATGGGGCCCCAAATGCTCAATTATAGTATCAACAACACTGTGATATACAGTTAATATAGAAGGTGGTACGATCAGATCTGTAGCACTAATTTCCAGCGCTTCCAGAAGTACTGAGGTTTAGTGGTACTGAATAAAGACCGCTGTGCAATGACAAATATTACCCTCATAAAGTGACCATGTAGCAGTAGATACCAGCTCTGACAGGTGCTCTGTAGACAGTCTAAGTGATTACAGTACCGCTATGTATTCAGAGATCGCAGGTGACGTCTGCAAACCCCAGATAGAGAACTGTGGATGAGTCGGGCTGCTTGGTTCATTCTAAGTTATCCTCCTATGACGTTGGACGCCTTTGAATTGTACAATCGTCACCACGTTGTGGGCTTTGACAGGGAACTGCGAAAAGCCAACAGATTAGGGTTGCATCTAGAATGGAGTTGCTCTTGCAGCGCCAACATATAAAATACAATCCCATAACGAAAAATACAGTCCCTTGTAAAAACCTCAATTCCCCTCCCTTTAGCTCTTTTATCATATCATCCCATGAAAAACTTTAGAGTCCTCTCTTGTTTCCCTCCAGGAGTCCCATTCCAGACACAAGGCAGTACTCCAGCAGTAGGTCACCCTGCCTATACTCTTCCATTGTAATATGGTGTTCATCAGCTGACTGCTCACTAGCTTCAATGAACAGGCAGCGGAATACCTGAAGTAGGAGCTTGGGGCAACTGCCCAGTTTACCCCCCCAACGCCCGGCCCTGGGTGGGATTCAGACCCACAACTCCAATGCTGTGCCAACTGCTGAGTTCCCACTCCCGGCTGCAAGATTTTTCCAGAGCTGCACCAGTTCTGTGCAATGTGCTAACCCAGAGAATCAGGTTTATTCCCAGCACCCAGCATACCCTAAAAACACATCTTTTTAGGGAGGCCTTCCGTCTTCCCCAAGTTAACTCTTCTCCATTTACGTTACTTATTCACGCTCCTTTGGAAAGCTGACCCCCTTCTTCCCACTCTATCCCCCACACACCCTATTGCACCTCTCACCTGTATATACAGAGATATGGCTGGTGACTGCTTCATACAGCTTTATGTAGACACTAGCTGATATAGCCGGCTTTGCCCAAGTTAACTTATTACAGGTGTTTACGTCTTGTTCGCCCAGAAAATGTTATGAAGTCGTGATTACTTCAGAGGAACCAAGAATAAAATATGTATACGCACAGTGGAGCTTTAGATTCTCCTCAGGCTGCATGTACCGATGTCCCTCTGCAGAATGTGCCATCCCTCTCACTCTGCTCACTTTTTACCCTTAAATGTTAAGCCGCTTTTTATTCAGATTTAACCCCAGACTGGGGATTGCAGCCCTTTCTTAGCCTAAGAAGCCATGCTCCATCCATGCAGTCTGTGGCTGCTTCCCTAAATACTTTACAGCCTTTTAACATGCACACAGAGGTCAGTTAGATTGTCCTCAGTATATACAAATAGAGGAGAGATAGATTCTCCTCAGCATACAAATCATTTCCATAGGCTTTACGGTTTCTGAGAAAGCAACTATCCCATGTATAGCAGATTTTTGCAGTTTCTCACGCTTTGAATTGAATATTGAAGTTGTGACCCCTTTACTTTTCCTATTTAGGATGTAAAGAATGGTTGTGGCAAATTTCATGTTTGTGCGGTTCAGATGTGTGTTATTAGTTACATAACATAGGGGGTCACTTACTTCTGTACTAAGAATTGAACAAACAATTACAAACCTTTACTTTTCCTATGTGGCAACTAAAGAATGGTCATGCCAAATTTCAAGTTTGTACGACCCCAGGAAGTTAGAGATTTAGATTAGGTACATAAAATAGGGGGTCGCTCACTTTTGCTCTTAGAATCGAATGATCAAGTTGCGACCCCTTTACTTTTCCTAGTCAGTAGTTAAAGAAAGGTCGTGCTAACTTTCACGTTTTTATGACACTGGGAAGTTACATAACAAAGGGGGTCACTTAATTTTGCACATAGTATTGAATAGTCAAATTGTGACTGCTTTACTTTTCCTATTTACAACCTAAAGAATGCTCATACCAAATGTCACAGTTGTGCGGTACAGATGTGTGGTATTATTTACATTACACAGGGAGTCACATACGTTTGCAATTACAATTGAATAATCAAGTTGCAACCCTTTTACTTTTGCTCTGTGGGACCTAAAGATTGAGCGTGCCAAATTTCAAGTTTGTACGACACCAGGAAATTAGAGAATTAGATTAGGTACATAACATATGGGTTCTCTTACTTTTGCACTTAGAATTGATAAATCATGTTGTGACCCCTTTACTTTTCCTATGTAGGACATAAAGAAAGCTTGTGCCGAATTCCACGTTTGTACGACACCGGGAAATTACATAACATAAGAGGTCACTTTTGCACTTAGAATTGAATATTGAAGTTGCGACCCCTTTACTCTTCCTATATAGGACCTTAAGAATGCTTGTGCCAAATTTCACATTTGCACAACACTGGTAAGTTAGACAATGAGTGGCAAGTCAGTCAATCAGTCAGTCAGTGAGGGCTTTCACCTTTATATATATAGATGTAGAGCCCCCTATCTTATTTCCAGGGTTGCACAGAACAAGCTCTTACACCATGTGCGTTACCGCTATTTCCTTTTATTCCGTAAGCTCTAGAGATGAGCGAACGTGTTCGTCCGAGCTTGATATTCGTGCGAATATTAGGGTGTTCGGGATGTTCGTTATTCGTAACGAACACCATGCGGTGTTCTGGTTACTTTCACTTCCTTCCCTGAGACGTTAGCGTGCTTTTTTTGGCCAATTGAAAGACAGGGAAGGCATTACAACTTCCCCCTGTGACGTTCAAGCCCTATACCACCCCCCTGCTGTGAGTGGCTGGGAAGATCAGGTGTCACCCGAACATAAAAGTCGGCCCCTCCCGCGGTTCGGCTCAGATGCCTGGTGAGTTAGCTGAGGGACAGTGCTGTTTGTACCGGAGCTGCTGTAGGGAAAGAATTGGTAGTTAGTGTAGGCTTCAAGACCCCCCAAAGGTCCTTATAAGGGCCACTGATAGCTGTGTGTTGGCTGCTGTTAGCAGTGCCATTTTTTTTCTTCTCAAAATCGGCTCTGCAGAGCGTTGCACCTGGCATTAGGGACAGAAGTGCTGCATAGGCAGGGAGAGTGTTAGGAGTGAGTGTAGCCTTCAAGAACCTCAACGGTCCTTTCTAGGGCCATATTTATCCGTGTGCAGTACTGTCCAGGCTGCTGTTAGCTGTGCTGCATTTTTTTTTTGCTTCTCAAAATCGCCTCTGCAGAGCATTCCACCCTCCATTGATACTGCAGGGAAAGAATTGTATAGGCAGGGCCACAACACAGTTATTATTCATAGAATACACGCAGTGCTGCCTTTTGCTTGTAAAACAAGTGAAAATATTTCTATTTGTCCTGCCTCTGTCCGTCCTAACGCCGGTGGACACGTGTCGGCTGCGTGTGCAACCTGTAAAAATCATACGCACCCAGCTACGTTTTACTCCTGGCTTCGCCATTTGCTTTCCTTAATTGGGAAAAAAAATACCTGCTCTGCCACAGTTAATAACTCTGCTACCCTCACGTTCCGTGACACATTAGCAGGAAAACAGCACAGTTATTAAACTTCTCATGTTCATAGAATATACGCAGTGCTGCCTTTTGGTGCAAAAAAACGGAAAATAATTCTATTTGTCCTGCCTCTGTCCGTCCTAACGCCGGTGGACACGTGTCGGCTGCGTGTGCAACCTGTAAAAATCATACGCACCAGCTACGTTTTACTCCTGGCTTCGCCATTTGCTTTCCTTAATTGGGAAAAAAAATACCTGCTCTGCCACAGTTAATAACTCTGCTACCCTCACGTTCTGTGACACATTAGCAGGAAAACAGCACAGTTATTAAACTTCTCATGTTCATAGAATATACGCAGTGCTGCCTTTTGGTGCAAAAAAACGGAAAATAATTCTATTTGTCCTGCCTCTGTCCGTCCTAACGCCGGTGGACACGTGTCGGCTGCGTCTGCAACCTGTAAAAATCATACGCACCCAGCTACGTTTTACTCCTGGCTTCGCCATTTGCTTTCCTTAATTGGGAAAAAAAAAAACCTGCTCTGCCACAGTTAATAACTCTGCTACCCTCACGTTCTGTGACACATTAGCAGGAAAACAGCACAGTTATTAAACTTCTCATGTTCATAGAATATACGCAGTGCTGCCTTTTGGTGCAAAAAAACGGAAAATAATTCTATTTGTCCTGCCTCTGTCCGTCCTAACGCCGGTGGACACGTGTCGGCTGCGTGTGCAACCTGTAAAAATCATACGCACCCAGCTACGTTTTACTCCTGGCTTCGCCATTTGCTTTCCTTAATTGGGAAAAAAAATACCTGCTCTGCCACAGTTAATAACTCTGCTACCCTCACGTTCTGTGACACATTAGCAGGAAAACAGCACAGTTATTAAACTTCTCATGTTCATAGAATATACGCAGTGCTGCCTTTTGGTGCAAAAAAACGGAAAATAATTCTATTTGTCCTGCCTCTGTCCGTCCTAACGCCGGTGGACACGTGTCGGCTGCGTCTGCAACCTGTAAAAATCATACGCACCCAGCTACGTTTTACTCCTGGCTTCGCCATTTGCTTTCCTTAATTGGGAAAAAAATACCTGCTCTGCCACAGTTAATAACTCTGCTACCCTCACGTTCTGTGACACATTAGCAGGAAAACAGCACAGTTATTAAACTTAGATTATTCATTCACTAGAGGCAGTGGGGCCTTTCGTTTTCAAAAAAGGGAAAAAATTATATTTGGCCTGCAGTCTTGCGCCAATTTATTTCCTGCCTGTGAAATCAAATCACTGGTAATACAGCATGCTGAGGGGTAGGGGTAGGCCTAGAGGACGTGGACGCGGCCGAGGACGCGGAGGGCCAAGTCAGGGTGTGGGCACAGGCCAAGCTCCTGATCCAGGTGTGTCGCAGCCGACTGCTGCGCGATTAGGAGAGAGGCACGTTTCTGGCGTCCCCACATTCATCGCCCAATTAATGGGTCCACGCGGGAGACAGTTATTAGAAAATGAGCAGTGTGAGCAGGTCCTGTCCTGGATGGCAGAAAGTGCTTCGAGCAACCTATCGTCTACCCGCAGTTCTGCGCCGTCCACTGCTGCCAATCCGAATCCTCTGTCTGCTGCTCCTCCTTCCTCCCAGCCTCCTCACTCCACTACAATAACACCTGCTCAGGAGCGGGAACACTCCCAGGAACTGTTCTCGGGCCCCTGCTTAGATTGGGCAGCAGCGGTTCCTCTCCCACCAGAGGAGTTTATCGTCACTGATGCCCAACCATTCGAAAGTTCCCGGGGTCCGGGGGAAGAGGCTGGGGACTTCCGCCAACTGTCTCAACAACTTTCTGTGGGTGAGGAGGACGATGACGATCAGACACAGTTGTCTTGCAGTGAGGTAGTAGTAAGGGCAGTAAGTCCGAGGGAGCAGCGCACAGAGGATTCGGAGGAAGAGCAGCAGGACGATGAGGTGACTGACCCCACCTGGTGTGCAACGCTTACTCAGGAGGACAGGTCTTCAGAGGGGGAGTCAAGGGCATCAGCAGGGCAGGTTGCAAGAGGCAGTGCGGTGGCCAGGGGTAGAGGCAGGGCCAGACCGAATAATCCACCAAGTGTTTCACAAAGCGCCCCCTCGCGCCATGCCACCCTGCAGAGGCCGAGGTGCTCTAAGGTCTGGCAGTTTTTCACAGAGACGCCTGACGACCGACGAACAGTGGTGTGCAACCTTTGTCGCGCAAAGCTCAGCCGGGGAGCCAACACCAACAGCCTCACCACCACCACCATGCGCAGACATATGATGGCCAAGCACCCCGCAAGGTGGGACGAAGGCCGTTCAGCGCCTCCGGTTTGCACCCCTGCCTCTCCCCCTGTGCCCCAACCTGCCACTGAGATGCAACCCCCCTCTCAGGACACAGGCACTACCGTCTCCTGGCCTGCACCCACACCCTCACCTCCGCTGTCCTCGGCCCCATCCAGCAGTGTAGTTCAGCGCACCGTCCAGCCGTCGCTTGCGCAACTGTTGGAGCGCAAGCGCAAGTACGCCGCCACGCACCCGCACGCTCAAACGTTAACCGTCCGCATAGCAAAATTCATCAGCCTTGAGATGCTGCCGTATAGGGTTGTGGAAACGGAGTCCTTCAAAAGTATCATGGAGGCGGCGGCCCCGCGCTACTCAGTTCCCAGTCGCCACTACTTTTCCCGATGTGCCGTCCCAGCCCTGCACGACCACGTCTCCCGCAACATTGTACGCGCCCTCACCAACGCGGTTACTGCCACGGTCCACTTAACTACGGACACGTGGACAAGCACAGGAGGGCAGGGCCACTACATCTCCCTGACGGCACATTGGGTGAATTTAGTGGAGGCTGGGACAGAGTCAGAGCCTGGGACCGCTCACGTCCTACCCACCCCCAGAATTGCGGGCCCCAGCTCGGTGGTGGTATCTGCGGAGGTGTATGCTTCCTCCACTAAAGCACCCTCCTCCTCCTCCTCCTCCTCTGTCTCGCAATCAAGATGTGTTAGCAGCAGCATGTCGCCAGCAGTCGGTGTCGCGCGGTGTGGCAGCACAGCGGTGGGCAAGCGTCAGCAGGCCGTGCTGAAACTACTCAGCTTAGGCGATAAGAGGCACACGGCCCACAAACTGCTGCAGGGTCTGACACAGCAGACCGACCGCTGGCTTGCGCCGCTGAGCCTCCAACCGGGCATGGTCGTGTGTGACAACGGCCGTAACCTGGTGGCGGCTCTGCAGCTCGGCAGCCTCACGCACATGCCATGCCTGGCCCACGTCTTTAATTTGGTGGTTCAGCGGTTTCTGAAAAGCTACCCATGCTTGTCAGACCTGCTCGTAAAGGCGCGCCGGCTCTGCGCACATTTCCGCAAGTCCCACACGGACGCTGCCACCCTGCGCACCCTGCAACATCACTTTAAGCTGCCAGTGCACCGACTGCTGTGCGACGTGCCCACACGGTGGAACTCTACGCTCCACATGTTGGCCAGGCTCTATGAACAACGTAGAGCTATAGTCGAATACCAACTCCAACATGGGCGGCGCAGTGGGAGTCAGCCTCCTCAATTCCTTTCAGAAGAGTGGGCCTGGTTGGCAGACATCTGCCATGTCCTTGGTAATTTTGAGGAGTCTACCCAGGTGGTGAGCGGCGATGCTACAATCATTAGCGTCACCATTCCTCTGCTATGCATCTTGAGAAATTCCCTGCAAACCATAAAGGCAGCTGCTTTGCGCTCGGAAACGGGGGCGGGGGAAGACAGTATGCCGCTGGATAGTCAGGGCACCCTCCTGTCTATTTCTCAGCGCGTACAGGAGGAGGAGGAGGAGCATGAGGAGGATGAGGAGGAGGGGGAAGAGACAGCTTGGGCCGCTGCTGACGGTACACCGGCTGATTGCCTGTCATCCTTTCAGCGTGTATGGCCTGAGGAGGAGGAGGAGGAGGAGGAGGATCCTGAAAGTGATCTTCCTAGTGAAGACAGCCATGTGTTGCGTACAGGTACCCTGGCACACATGGCTGACTTCATGTTAGGATGCCTTTCTCGTGACCCTCGCGTTGCACGCATTCTGGCCACTACGGATTACTGGGTGTACACACTGCTCGATCCACGGTATAAGGAGAACCTGCCCACTCTGATTCCCGAAGAGGAAAGGGGTTCGATAGTGTTGCTATACCACAGGACCCTTGCGGACAAGCTGATGGTAAAATTCCCAGCCGACAGCGCTAGTGGCAGAAGGCGCAGTACCGAGGGCAAGGTAGCAGGGGATGTGCGTAGATCGAGCAGCATGTACATCCCAGGCAGTGCAACAGTCTTTAAGGGCCTGGCTAGCTTTATGGCTCCCCACCAAGACTGTGTCACCGCTCCCCAGTCACGGCTGAGTCGGCGGGAGCACTGTAAAAGGATGGTGAGGGAGTACGTAGCGGATCGCACGACCATCCTTGGTGACGCCTCTGCCCCCTACAACTACTGGGTGTCGAAGCTGGACACGTGGTCTGAACTAGCGCTGTATGCCCTGGAGGTGCTTGCTTGTCCTGCGGCTAGCGTCTTGTCGGAGAGGGTGTTTAGTGCGGCTGGGGGAATTATCACAGATAAGCGTAGCCGCTTGTCAACCGACAGTGCCGACAGGCTAACACTCATCAAGATGAACAAAGGCTGGATTTCCCCAGACTTCTGTTCTCCACCAGCGGACAGCAGCGATACGTAAGCAATACGTAGGCTGCACCCGCGGATGGAAGCTACGTTCTCTCTCACCATCCAAAACGGGGACATTTCTGCTTCATCAATCTGTGTCTAATATTCCTCCTCCTCCTCCTCCTGCTCCTCCTCCTGAAACCTCACGTAATCACGCTGAACGGGCAATTTTTCTTAGGGCCACAAGGCTCACTCAAATAATTTTTCTGAACAATTTTTATAAGTTTCAATGCGCTTAAAAGCATTGGAACTTTAACTTGAACCAATTTTTCGTTACACTGGGCTGCCTCCAGGCCTAGTTACCACTTAAGCCACATTAACCAAAGCGATTAATGGGTTTCACCTGCCCTCTTGGCTGGCCATGGCCAATTTTTGGGATGTACATTAGTACTGTTGATACAGCAATTTTTGTGGGCCCTCGCCTACAGTGTAATCAAATTAATTTTTAGCCCACCTGCATTACAGCTGACGTTACCTCAGCTGTGTTGGGCAATGCAATGGGATATTTTTATGTACCGCCGGTGGGTTCCAGGGAGCCACCCATGCTGTAGGTGCACACGGAGTTTTTAATACATCTGTACACTTCTAAAGAACCCCAGTCTGACTGGGGCATGCAGTGTGGGCCGAAGCCCACCTGTATTACGCACGACATTACTACCTCAGCTGTGTTGGGCAATGCAATGGGATATTTCTATGTACCGCCGGTGGCTTCCTGGCACCCACCCAGGCAGTGGGTCCACAGGGAGTTTAACCTACATGTGTCCACTTGTAAAGAACCCCAGTCTGACTGGGGCATGCAGTGTGGGCCGAAGCCCACCTGCATTAAGCACGACATTACTACCTCAGCTGTGTTGGGCAATGCAATGGGATATTTTTATGTACCGCCGGTGGGTTCCAGGGAGCCACCCATGCTGTAGGTGCACACGGAGTTTTTAATACATCTGTACACTTCTAAAGAACCCCAGTCTGACTGGGGCATGCAGTGTGGGCCGAAGCCCACCTGTATTACGCACGACATTACTACCTCAGCTGTGTTGGGCAATGCAATGGGATATTTCTATGTACCGCCGGTGGCTTCCTGGCACCCACCCATGCTGTGCGTCCACAGGGAATTATAAATGCATCTGTTTCCACTTATAAAGAAACCCAGTCTGACTGGGGCATGCAGTGTGGGCCGAAACCCACCTGCATTAACCCTTTCCAGTCCACTGTGTGACCTGTGAAGACATTAGGGTTTAAGGCTGTACAGCTCCGTTGTTGGTAGACGTCCGTCGGGGTTCTCTTACTGTATATTGCCAGCCTCTCTGCTGTCGGAGCCTATCCTACGTGCCAGCTCATGCAGTACTGGCTTTAGCCAGCATATAGCGCCGTTGTATAACGGCAGAAAAAGAGTAAGACCCCTAGGAAAACCATATACAAATTGGATTGGAAAGGGTTAAGCACAACATTACTACCTCAGCTGTGTTGGGCAATGCAATGGGATATTTCTATGTACCGCCGGTGGCTTCCTGGCACCCACCCATGCTGTAGGTGCACACGGAGTTTTTACTACATCTGTACACTTATAAAGAACCCCAGTCAGACTGGGGCATGCAGTGTGGGCCGAAGCCCACCTGCATTAAGCACGACATTACTACCTCAGCTGTGTTGGGCAATGCAATGGGATATTTCTGTGTACCGCCGGTGGGTTCCAGGGAGCCACCCATGCTGTGGGTCGACAGGGACTTCACAATAGGGAGTTGTACCTGCCTGTGTCTATGAATTAAAAAGCCCGGTCTGACTGGGGCATGCAGACACCTTGACAGAATGAATAGTGTGTGGCACATAGGTTCCCCATTGCTATGCCCACGTGTGCAGCTCCTGATGGCGGTGGCACAGGATTCTATTTCTCATTGCTTCTGTACAGCATTGTGGGCTATCGCTCCGCCACTTTTAAAGAGGGTCGCTGCCTAGCCGTGCCAACCTCTGCAGTGTGTGCCTGCGGTCCCTCGTCATGGCAGACGCAATTCTAAATAGACATGAGCGTGGTGTGGCATGAGGGCAGCTGAAGGCTGCCCAGGGACACTTTGGTGTGCGCTGTGGGGGGGAGGGGGGGCGGTTGGGCAGCATGTAACCCAGGAGAAGTGTCAGTGGAGTGTCATGCAGGCAGTGATTGTGCTTTGTTGGAGGTAGTGTGGTGCTTAGCAAAGGTATGCCATGCTAATGAGGGCTTTTCAGAAGTAAAAGTTGTTGGGAGGGGGGGGGGGGCCCACTCTTGCCGGTATTGTGGCTTAATAGTGGGACCTGTGAACTTGAGATGCAGCCCAACATGTAGCCCCTCGCCTGCCCTATCCGTTGCTGTGTCGTTCCCATCACTTTGTTGAATTGCTCAGATTTTCACACATGAAAACCTTAGCGAGCATCGGCGAAATACAAAAATGCTCTGGTCGCCCATTGACTTCAATGGGGTTCGTTGTTCGAAACGAACCCTCGAGCATCGCGAGAAGTTCGTTCCGAATAACGAGCACCCGAACATTTTGGTGTTCGCTAATCTCTAGTAAGCTCTTGCCAGCTGGCCCTCATTCCTATTGTTGATACTGTATGTTGTATCTTATTTTGTGTATGTTGTCTCTGACTTGTAAAGTGTTGTGGATTACAATGGCGCTATATAAATAAATCATATTACTCTTGGCCACCCGGCCTGTGGGAAAAGGTTGGGGTGGCCTGGCCGTTTCACAGTCCTCAAGCCCGTTTCACCGTCCTCAAGCACCAGGCGAAGCGCTGCTAGTCAGACCTTATGTGCCCACCCAATGATAACATAGATCTCTGCTGTATTTATGCGCCACTAGATGCAGAGACTTTGACCTTAGGGAGACGCATGTTTTATACTTACCAGAGGAGAATGGAAAAATATCTAAAATATCTACACAGAATGACTCACTCGCTGCTGAAGAGCCGAATCCCATAGAAAGGGCGAACTAAAATGAATTGTTAGGCGAATTTTTTTTTTTTTTTTTAAAACACATTTTTATTAGAGTTTTACATTAGATATCACATTCCTTTTGCCCTAAGACCAAACACATAGTAAGTTAATAACAAACGGTGGCCGCTGAGGAATCAAATTACAGAAGAAGAGGACTGATACTACCACTCAACGGTCTATGGCATATAAATGTAACCTAACAGTAGCATTAAGACTACTTATAATAACAATATTGTAAGGCATAGAAAAAATAGGAAACTTCTTTCTCTCACCGCTACGGGCGGCGCGCCCCTTGCCGAGGCGGCTTGGCGTCTTTTTGGCGGGGGTGTAGGCACCCCCTCCAGTGCACCTAGCCCGTGGGAGAAAGGTAAAACATATTAAGACTCTGCACAGTTCTTGTAGTAAGGAGGGGGGGTTGGGGGGGGGATGGGGAAGAATTAGGTAAGTGGGGAGGGGAGGGGGATGTTGATGGTTCGGTCCGTCTGTGTCTTAGTTTGGTCCAGGGGGGATTACCTCCTGTCAAGAGACGTGTGGTTTATTGCCTCCTCATCCAGGTACTCACTCTCCGAGCTCAGCCCGTCTCTCCAGTGGGTGTAAGACGCCGCGAAGCCACTCGCCACTCTCTCCTGACCACTTCCATACCTAGTCCTGGACTCCAGAAGGGTCACACTCCAGACCTGAGCCGATATGTGTGGGGAGTCGGTCCCTATGAGAACTCAGGGGGATTTCGCTCCTGTATCGCTTGGCTCCATAGTCCTTCCTCCCGGGACTCCTTCCAATGTATGTTAGTGTGTGTTTAATTGCCTCCAGGGGTGCCAAGTTTTTATGAATCCCTCGTGTGAGTCCGTGTTCCAGCTATGTAGCTCCTCCATATTATAGATTGCCTCCACTTTGGTTTTCCAGAGCGCCAGGTTGGGTGGTGCTCTCTGCATCCAAAGGGAGGGAATCAGTGCTTTGGCTGCTTCTAACAGGAATGCCAACAACTTGTCTCTAAGGGGGTGGAAGTTGGCTGAGGGCTTCCAAAGAAAGAGGATTTCTGGTGTGATTCGGAAGTTAGGTTTAAGTAGACATAATACCTCCTCCACATCCTTCCAGAACGTGGTGAGTGCATCGCACTCCCACCAAATGTGGTTATAAGAGCCTGTTGCTACCTCGCATCTCCAGCATTTGTCCTGTTTAGCTAACTTATGTGAATAAAGCCACTGCGGAGTCCTATACCATCTGGCTAAGACTTTGTAATGACTTTCTTGAAGTAAGATGCAAGGGGATAAGCCAAATGAAGTCTGTAGGATTAGTTTTATATCAGATGTGGAGAGGGTTATTTTAAGTTCCTTTTCCCACGATGATAAGAACGCCGGTTTATAAGGGGCTGTGGGTGCGATAAACCTGTTACGAATACTGGAAATGGAACTATAATTAGGGTGAGTTTTGATCGTTTTTTCAAACGGGGTCTCTGGTCTCGTTGACCTGGAGAGTCTCTGAAATTCGCCGAATGTTTGCGTTATTTGGGCCTTATGCAGGAACGATATCGAGAGCTGCGGCGCCAACGCTTCTAGGATGTCTGCTGGTTTGTTATGAGTTTGTGTTTGTAGGTCGCCGAAATTAAGAGGCGCGAATCTCTTCCAGAGGTTTCTAGAGACGCTATCGGCTGGCCGATTAAGGAACCTATTAATGGTGCTCAGTGAGGCCAGGGGGGAAGGATCTGGCGCCAGGGAGTGTTTGTATCTGTCCCAGGCCTCGCATGGACCCCTTAGGAGCGGATTGAACTTTTTAGATCTATAGTTAATTTTGGAAGGAAACCCGAGCTCCTCCAGAAAAAGGTCTCCCTCACATCCCCTGGCCAGGGCGCGCAAAATGTCATCCCCCCTGGGGGATGCTAGGTCAAGCCAGTACCTCAATTGGACCGCCTGGAAAAAGTCGTGGACGCACGGCAGCCCAATCCCCCCCTCGTTCCTCCTTTTAATCATGAGGCTAAAGGCCATACGAGGCCTCTTTTGTCTCCAAGTGTATCCCGAAAAGGCGGAGCGTAAAGCTTTGAAAAACGTCTGAGGTAGGTGTATGGGCACCATCCTAAGTTTGTACAAAATTTGGGGGAGGACGTAGGCCTTTAGTATATTTTTCCTGCCTAGCCAAGAGGCGCACGGGATGTCGTACTTCTGAAGTAAGAGTTTAATCTGCGTCAGTAGGGGTGCAAAGTTAGCTTTGTACAGATCGTCAATGTTTTTGGTGATCTTCACTCCCAAATAGTCTATGGAGGTGTCCGACCATTCGAAGGGTGAGCTGGACCTAAGCTGGATCCACCGAGCTGGGGGAATCGATACGTTGAAGATGGTAGATTTGGTGAAGTTTATCTTAAAATTAGAGATGGAGCCAAAGTTATCCAGTAGGGTAACCAGGTTGGGGATTCCTGAGTCTGGTTCGGTGATTATGAACATAATATCGTCCGCAAAAGCTGCCGCGCTCAAACCAACCGAATCCACCTCCAGACCCTTAATGTCCGGGGCTAGTCTAACCGTCCTCAGCAAAGGTTCTAGTGTGAGGATGAAAAGAGACGGCGAGAGCGGGCAGCCCTGGCGGGTGCCGTTCCTGATATCAAATGGCGGAGAAAGTGAGTTGTTTATTTTAAGTCTTGCGTAGGGTTCCTTATATAGGGAAAAGATGGCTGCGATAAAGGTGGGCGGGAAGTTAAAATGGTTCAGGACTCTTTCCATATAGGTCCAGCTCACCCTATCGAACGCCTTCTCGGCGTCGGTACCAACTAACGCCAACTCTATGTTGTGGGACTGCGCATATCTAATAGCATGGAGCAATCTGTAACAGTTGTCCCTGCCCTCCCTATTTTTGACAAATCCCGACTGTTCTTTGTCTATCAGGCGTGGGATGATATCCTCTAGCCTTTTTGACAGAAGTTTTGCCCAAAATTTTACATCCACATTAATGAGGGAAATGGGCCTGTAGCTGCCACAGGTTTTTATTATCCTTGTGAATGAGCGTTATGTGCGCCTCTTGTGCCTGTTTAGGGAGTTGTTCTCCTGACATGAGTGCGTTCATCCCGTCTCTCAATTTGGGGGCCAGCGTGCCTGTAAATGATTTATAATATATTGCTGGGAGGCCGTCTGGGCCGGGGCTCTTCCCGCTAGGGCTGTTCTTGATTATGTCCTCTACTTCCTCTAGGGAGATAGGTTGTAGTAAACTCGCTGTCTCTGTATCCCTCAGCTTGGGAAGGCTAGCGGAGGAGAGGAAGTGGTCTATCTGTGCTATGGTGTTATCCCGATCTATGGGGGAATGCGAGTTATTGAGGTTGTAAAGCTCCGCGTAGAACCTTTGAAAGGTCTCCGCAATTTCTTTTGATGTGGATTTGGATACTCCTAGATGGTCTCTAATGGATGTGATGTGGTTCCTGGATTTGGCCTTTTTAATTAAAGAGGTAAGTAGCTTGCTTCCCTTGTTGCCATGCGCATAGAACTTATATTGGAGATAGAGATGTTTTTTGTTATATCTAGATTCTAGTAAGCGTTTAAGTTCCCGCCTAAGGTCTAGCAGCTCCTCCATGCTATTTTTGATTTGAGATAGTTTGTGGAGTTGTTCTAGTTTCGCAATTTGGTTTAAGAGGTTATCTATTTTGAGCTGGTTTTGTTTTTTAAGTTTGGCACCCAGAGAGATGAACAAGCCCCTCATGTACGCTTTGTGGGCCTCCCACACAACCGGGGTGCGAACGTCACCCGTGTCGTTGAGTAGAAAGAACTCATCCAGCAAACCTGTGAGGCGGTCCCTCTCCAATTCCGAGTCCAGCAAGGAGGTATTTAATTTCCAAATCCATTCTCTATGTCCTTCTCTGGACAATCTGAGATCTATATGTATGGGTGAGTGATCCGAGATGGTGATTGCTTCTATTTTAGCTTTCGCCACCCTATTCAGGATCTCCCCGGAGACATAAATATGGTCCAGTCTCTGGAACGAGTTATGTACTTGTGAAAAGTACGTATAGTCTTTTACTGTGGGATTAATGGCTCTCCATGCGTCCACGACCTTCAATTCCTGAAGCATTTTATGCACTCTCTGTATTTGTCTCTGGGAGATCCAAGATCTACCCTTTGACGAGTCCAAAAGGGGGTTAAGGAACAGGTTAAAGTCCCCTCCTAATACAATGGGGCCTTCAGCAAATTCTTTCAGAATTCTCAACTGTTCTAACAGCCACTCTACTTGGTTCGAATTAGGGGCGTAAAGGTTTGCGATTGTTATTTTTCCCTTATTGATGGAACCTTTTATGAAAAGCGTTCTCCCCAGTTTGTCAGAATACCTGGCTTTCAGGGAGAACACGATAGACTTGTGTAGCGCAATTGACACTCCTTTAGAGGCAGAAACGGGATGTGTGCTATGGTAACACTGAGGAAAATTTTTCCCAGGGAGGGGACTATGTTTGTTGGCCTTAAAGTGTGTCTCCTGGAGTAACAGGATCTTGGTGTTGTATTTTTTGACTAACTGTGATATGCTGTACCTTTTTTGAGGAGAGTTCATTCCCCGGACATTGAACGATGTGACTCTGAGTGGCTCCGCGGCGTCCGGTCCTTCCATCGCGCCCTGGTGAGACTGAATGAGGCTTTTACGAGCGCTAGGGAATGAGAATGTCAAAGACAAAAGACAGCACACAGATTAGTCACACAGCAAATCTCCAAGGCACTAAAAATATTGACAGGCGACACCTTCTGGACCTTGTCTCCGTTACCTGGAACTGTTAGTGTTGGAGGTTAAGGTGGGGGGAGGGTTTAGGAAAGAGAAAGGGGAAGAGGGCGAGGGGTGGGTGGGTTGAACAGTTGATGAAAAACTGTTGATAAGTTGGGTTAGTTAGCAAATCAGCACTTTCAGTGCTGTACGAGATACGAATGGGCTCCGTAAAACAACTGGAGCGCAAACGTATACTCCGGGCGGTTGGAAAATTTTTCAACTGTAAACTAGAAAAGTTTAGCTAAAGCCTAACCGGGGGCGCACAATAGGGCTCTATTTTTAAGGGGGGGCATAGTAAGGGGGGACCGACTGGTGAATTGCAACAATAATGTCCAACCGGCGGAATCTGGCTGCTATGTCCGAGCTCTGTTAACCGGTGAACTTTTCTTTTCGTGCCCGGTAGGAAGTCCTCCGGGTCTCACCAGCAGAACCTTATACCTCTCAGGAATTCACCTGATTCTTTAACCATAACTATGGAAACAGCAAAGTCCTTGTCTTTTGACATCAGGTGGTTTCGTCGGTGTTTTCCTCTCTTTGTTTCTTTTTCTGCTTGCTACGGGGAGATTTCGCGTTGGCGACTACGTGCCATCTGTCTTGCGAAGGCAATGTGGGCAGGGTCGGGAGCCTTGGCAGCTCCGGGAGAGGGAGCCAATTGGGGAGGTTTATGGGTTCAAGGCCCAAAAAGTGCCAGCTTTCTTGTAAGTCCTCTGGGGATCTAATATTAATCCTCCTTCCTTTGTGTGTGATCCCAATTCCGAAAGGGAATAACCACGCATACTTGATATTTTTAGCTTTTAGTTCCTCCAGAAGGGGTCGCAATAGCCTGCGCTTAGCTAAAGTGGAGGGGGAGAGGTCTTGGAAGATTTGGATCGTCGCCCCATCATACTGCAGGATTTTCATGCTGCGTGCCGCATTCAAAATGGCCACTGCATCCGGGAAGGACAGTACCTTGCACACTATGTCCCTGGGGGGGTCAGATGGGGCTGGTAGTGGTCTAAGGGCTCTGTGCACTCTCTCAATGATGATCTCTGCAGCTCTGTCCTCTCCCAGTAAATTCACAAAAATCTCCATTACAACTTTTTGTAGGGCTTCAGATGCCCAGGACTCTGGAAGTCCTTTTATGCGGACATTATTCCGGCGACTCCTATTCTCTAGATCCTCCTGCATGAGGATCATTTTGTTTAGCTGGGAGTGCTGCTCCTTCACTACTGCTGCTAGCTCCCCTGTATGTGTGGTGATGGTTGCTGTGGAGCTCTCAAGCTCCTCCACTCACCTCCCCACGCTCCTTACCTCCTCCTTGATAGCTGTTAATTCTGCCAGCAGTGGGCTCATCATTGTTGCAAGAAGGTCCCTCATAAAGCCCTTTGAGAGAGGTTCATCTTCTTCTCCCTCCGAGGAGATATCGTCCTCCCGCGCTGCTGACGGAACTGCAGCCGCCGCCGGCGCCATCTTCCCCGCCGCATGTGGAGAGCGGGAGCTTCTGTCCTTTAGGAACCGCTGAAGATCTGTTTGTCCCCGGGCTGTGCGAGGGGTCACCGCGTGGTCTGCTGTCTTCTCCCTTCCTAACTTCCCCATTTTCAGGTGAGATCGCTGCTGATAGAAGCCCTTTCTTGCGCTATGGAGACGGACCGCAGGCTCAGGCGTATATCTCTCTCCGCGGCTAGGCTCCGCCCCTCTTAGGCGAATTTGATTGACAAGAAATTGCTGTTGGCACCAGCTCATTTGCATAGATTACTGAGCGAGTGCTGTGATTGGCCGACACTGTAGCTTAACGGTTAGTGCAGCACTTCCCATGAGGAGCCTTGTTATAGACATCTCAGCATAGTCATAGAGTCCTTCCCTTCTTCCCCTCTGCTCTCTAGCCAGATTTTACCATTTCAACAAGGGAAGGGACACTACTATCAAAAATTACTTTATAACATCTCAACAAGCCTTGTCTAACAAGTAGTCAAAATAAATATATAATTCCTATGACATTGCCTGTTCTGTACAAGATTATACCCAGACCCAGAACAGACCGACATGACTGCTCATCTTCACCCCTTCGAGAGCTGAGCTCAGGGAGAT
This sequence comes from Eleutherodactylus coqui, assembly GCF_035609145.1. Taxonomy (NCBI): domain Eukaryota; kingdom Metazoa; phylum Chordata; class Amphibia; order Anura; family Eleutherodactylidae; genus Eleutherodactylus; species Eleutherodactylus coqui. Next base: position 208,135,817 of record NC_089839.1, on the reverse strand, counting down.
GAAGCCTACATTTATTACTAGTTTCCCCTTTGTGGGCTCCAAGTCATATAATGGCCAGATCTACTGTAATTACTCGTGCACACAGGATGGCATAGTGTATGACGGCTTTGGCAACATAATAACTAGTTTCTTCGTATGCCATCAGAAAATCTGCCAGCATGTATTGGAAATATCTATCTCTGTAAACCATCTCATAGACAATCATATGGGCTTTTATTTGGAGGAAGAGAGAAAATCATTACACTCCTCAAGCAGTTTGCAGATGTTGCAAAGTTGCGATTCATGGCCGATCTTAGACAGAGTGCGGCGATGGGCAAAATTATAAATGGGGCCCCAAATGCTCAATTATATTATCAACAACACTGTGATATACAGTTAATATAGAAGGTGGTACGATCAGATCTGTAGCACTAATTTCCAGAGCTTCCAGAAGTACTGAGGTTTAGTGGTACTGAATAAAGACCGCTGTGCAATGACAAATATTACCCTCATAAAGTGACCATGTAGCAGTAGATACCAGCTCTGACAGGTGCTCTGTAGACAGTCTAAGTGATTACAGTACCGCTATGTATTCAGAGATCGCAGGTGACGTCTGCAAACCCCAGATAGAGAACTGTGGATGAGTCGGGCTGCTTGGTTCATTCTAAGTTATCCTCCTATGACGTTGGACGCCTTTGAATTGTACAATCGTCACCACGTTGTGGGCTTTGACAGTGAACTGCGAAAAGCCAACAGATCAGGGTTGCATCTAGAATGGAGTTGCTCTTGCAGCGCCAACATATAAAATACAATCCCATAACGAAAAATACAGTCCCTTGTAAAAACCTCAATTCCCCTCCCTTTAGCTCTTTTATTATATCATCCCATGAAAAACTTTAGAGTCCTCTCTTGTTTCCCTCCAGGAGTCCCATTCCAGACACAAGGCAGTACTCCAGCAGTAGGTCACCCTGCCTATACTCTTCCATTGTAATATGGTGTTCATCAGCTGACTGCTCACTAGCTTCAATGAACAGGCAGCGGAATACCTGAAGTAGGAGCTTGGGGCAACTGCCCAGTTTACCCCCCCAACGCCCGGCCCTGGGTGGGATTCAGACCCACAACTCCAATGCTGTGCCAACTGCTGAGTTCCCACTCCCGGCTGCAAGATTTTTCCAGAGCTGCACCAGTTCTGTGCAATGTGCTAACCCAGAGAATCAGGTTTATTCCCAGCACCCAGCATACCCTAAAAACACATCTTTTTAGGGAGGCCTTCCGTCTTCCCCAATTTAACTCTTCTCCATTTACGTTACTTATTCACGCTCCTTTGGAAAGCTGACCCCCTTCTTCCCACTCTATCCCCCACACACCCTATTGCACCTCTCACCTGTATATACAGAGATATGGCTGGTGACTGCTTCATACAGCTTTATGTAGACACTAGCTGATATAGCCGCCTTTGCCCAAGTTAACTTATTACAGGTGTTTACGTCTTGTTCGCCCAGAAAATGTTATGAAGTCGTGATTACTTCAGAGGAACCAAGAATAAAATATGTATACGCACAGTGGAGCTTTAGATTCTCTTCAGGCTGCATGTACCAATGTCCCTCTGCAGAATGTGCCATCCCTCTCACTCTGCTCACTTTTTACCCTTAAATGTTAAGCCGCTTTTTATTCAGATTTAACCCCAGACTGGGGATTGCAGCCCTTTCTTAGCCTAAGAAGCCATGCTCCATCCATGCAGTCCGTGGCTGCTTCCCTAAATACTTTACAGCCTTTTAACATGCACACAGAGGTCAGTTAGATTGTCCTCAGTATATACAAATAGAGGAGAGATAGATTCTCCTCAGCATACAAATCATTTCCATAGGCTTTACGGTTTCTGAGAAAGCAACTATCCCATGTATAGCAGATTTTTGCAGTTTCTCACGCTTTGAATTGAATATTGAAGTTGTGACCCCTTTACTTTTCCTATTTAGGATGTAAAGAATGGTTGTGGCAAATTTCATGTTTGTGCGGTTCAGATGTGTGTTATTAGTTACATAACATAGGGGGTCACTTACTTCTGTACTAAGAATTGAACAAACAATTACAAACCTTTACTTTTCCTATGTGGCAACTAAAGAATGGTCATGCCAAATTTCAAGTTTGTACGACCCCAGGAAGTTAGAGATTTAGATTAGGTACATAAAATAGGGGGTCGCTCACTTTTGCTCTTAGAATCGAATTATCAAGTTGCGACCCCTTTACTTTTCCTAGTCAGTATTTAAAGAAAGGTCGTGCTAACTTTCACGTTTTTATGACACTGGGAAGTTACATAACACAGGGGGTCACTTAATTTTGCACATAGTATTGAATAGTCAAATTGTGACTGCTTTACTTTTCCTATTTACAACCTAAAGAATGCTCATACCAAATGTCACGTTTGTGCGGTACAGATGTGTGGTATTATTTACATTACATAGGGAGTCACATACGTTTGCAATTACAATTGAATAATCAAGTTGCAACCCTTTTACTTTTGCTCTGTGGGACCTAAAGATTGAGCGTGCCAAATTTCAAGTTTGTACGACACCAGGAAATTAGAGAATTAGATTAGGTACATAACATAGGGGTTCTCTTACTTTTGCACTTAGAATTGATAAATCATGTTGTGACCCCTTTACTTTTCCTATGTAGGACATAAAGAAAGCTTGTGCCGAATTCCACGTGTGTACGACACCGGTAAATTACATAACATAAGAGGTCACTTTTGCACTTAGAATTGAATATTGAAGTTGCGACCCCTTTACTCTTCCTATATAGGACCTTAAGAATGCTTGTGCCAAATTTCACATTTGCACAACACCGGTAAGTTAGACAATGAGTGGCAAGTCAGTCAATCAGTCAGTTAGTGAGGGCTTTCACCTTTATATATATAGATGTAGAGCCCCCTATCTTATTTCCAGGGTTGCACAGAACAAGCTCTTACACCATGTGCGTTACCGCTGTTTCCTTTTATTCCGTAAGCTCTTGCCAGCTGGCCCTCATTCCTATTGTTGATACTGTATGCTGTATCTTATTTTGTGTATGTTGTCTCTGACTTGTAAAGTGTTGTGGATTACAATGGCGCTATATAAATAAATCATATTACTCTTGGCCTCCCGGCCTGTGGGAAAAGGTTGGGGTGGCCTGGCCGTTTCACAGTCCTCAAGCCCGTTTCACCGTCCTCAAGCACCAGGCGAAGCGCTGCTAGTCAGACCTTATGTGCCCACCCAATGATAACATAGATCTCTGCTGTATTTATGCGCCACTAGATGCAGAGACTTTGACCTTAGGGAGACGCATGTTTTATACTTACCAGAGGAGAATGGAAAAATATCTAAAATATCTACACAGAATGACTCACTCGCTGCTGAAGAGCCGAATCCCATAGAAAGGGCGAACTAAAATGAATTGTTAGGTGAATTTGATTGACAAGAAATTGCTGTTGGCACCAGCTCATTTGCATAGATTACTGAGCGAGTGCTGTGATTGGCCGACACTGTAGCTTAACGGTTAGTGCAGCACTTCCCATAAGGAGCCTTGTTATAGACATCTCAACATAGTCATAGAGTCCTTCCCTTCTTCCCCTCTGCTCTCTAGCCAGATTTTACCATTTCAACAAGGGAAGGGACACTACTATCAAAAATTACTTTATAACATCTCAACAAACCTTGTCTAACAAGTAGTCAAAATAAATATATAATTCCTATGACATTGCCTGTTCTGTACAAGATTATACCCAGACCCAGAACAGACCGACATGACTGCTCATCTTCACCCCTTCGAGAGCTGAGCTCAGGGAGATGAAGCCTGCATTTATCACTAGTTTCCCCTCTGTGGGCTCCAAGTCATACAATGGCCAGATCTACTGTAATTACTCATGCACACAGGATGGCATAGTGTATGACCGCTTTGGCAACATAATAACTAGTTTCTTCGTATGCCATCAGAAAATCTGCCAGCATGTATTGGAAATATCTATCTCTGTAAACCATCTCATAGACAATCATATGGGCTTTTATTTGGAGGAAGAGAGAAAATCATTACACTCCTCAAGCAGTTTGCAGATGTTGCAAAGTTGCGATTCATGGCCGATCTTAGACAGAGTGCGGCGATGGGCAAAATTATAAATGGGGCCCCAAATGCTCAATTATATTATCAACAACACTGTGATATACAGTTAATATAGAAGGTGGTACGATCAGATCTGTAGCACTAATTTCCAGCGCTTCCAGAAGTACTGAGGTTTAGTGGTACTGAATAAAGACCGCTGTGCAATGACAAATATTACCCTCATAAAGTGACCATGTAGCAGTAGATACCAGCTCTGACAGGTGCTCTGTAGACAGTCTAAGTGATTACAGTACCGCTATGTATTCAGAGATCGCAGGTGACGTCTGCAAACCCCAGATAGAGAACTGTGGATGAGTCGGGCTGCTTGGTTCATTCTAAGTTATCCTCCTATGACGTTGGACGCCTTTGAATTGTACAATCGTCACCACGTTGTGGGCTTTGACAGTGAACTGCAAAAAGCCAACAGATCAGGGTTGCACCTAGAATGGAGTTGCTCTTGCAGCGCCAACATATAAAATACAATCCCATAACGAAAAATACAGTCCCTTGTAAAAACCTCAATTCCCCTCCCTTTAGCTCTTTTATCATATCATCCCATGAAAAACTTTAGAGTCCTCTCTTGTTTCCCTCCAGGAGTCCTATTCCAGACACGAGGCAGTACTCCAGCAGTAGGTCACCCTGCCTATACTCTTCCATTGTAATATGGTGTTCATCAGCTGACTGCCCACTAGCTTCAATGAACAGGCAGCGGAATACCTGAAGTAGGAGCTTGGGGCAACTGCCCAGTTTACCCCCCCCAACGCCCGGCCCTGGGTGGGATTCAGACCCACAACTCCAATGCTGTGCCAACTGCTGAGTTCCCACTCCCGGCTGCAAGATTTTTCCAGAGCTGCACCAGTTCTGTGCAATGTGCTAACCCAGAGAATCAGGTTTATTCCCAGCACCCAGCATACCCTAAAAACACATCTTTTTAGGGAGGCCTTCCGTCTTCCCCAATGTAACTCTTCTCCATTTACGTTACTTATTCACGCTCCTTTGGAAAGCTGACCCCCTTCTTCCCACTCTATCCCCCACACACCCTATTGCACCTCTCACCTGTATATACAGAGATATGGCTGGTGACTGCTTCATACAGCTTTATGTAGACACTAGCTGATATAGCCGGCTTTGCCCAAGTTAACTTATTACAGGTGTTTACGTCTTGTTCGCCCAGAAAATGTTATGAAGTCGTGATTACTTCAGAGGAACCAAGAATAAAATATGTATACGCACAGTGGAGCTTTAGATTCTGCTCAGGCTGCATGTACCGATGTCCCTCTGCAGAATGTGCCATCCCTCTCACTCTGCTCACTTTTTACCCTTAAATGTTAAGCCGCTTTTTATTCAGATTTAACCCCAGACTGGGGATTGCAGCCCTTTCTTAGCCTAAGAAGCCATGCTCCATCCATGCAGTCTGTGGCTGCTTCCCTAAATACTTTACAGCCTTTTAACATGCACACAGAGGTCAGTTAGATTGTCCTCAGTATATACAAATAGAGGAGAGATAGATTCTCCTCAGCATACAAATCATTTCCATAGGCTTTACGGTTTCTGAGAAAGCAACTATCCCATGTATAGCAGATTTTTGCAGTTTCTCACGCTTTGAATTGAATATTGAAGTTGTGACCCCTTTACTTTTCCTATTTAGGATGTAAAGAATGGTTGTGGCAAATTTCATGTTTGTGCGGTGCAGATGTGTGTTATTAGTTACATAACATAGGGGGTCACTTACTTCTGTACTAAGAATTGAACAAACAATTACAAACCTTTACTTTTCCTATGTGGCAACTAAAGAATGGTCATGCCAAATTTCAAGTTTGTACGACCCCAGGAAGTTAGAGATTTAGATTAGGTACATAAAATAGGGGGTCGCTCACTTTTGCTCTTAGAATCGAATGATCAAGTTGCGACCCCTTTACTTTTCCTAGTCAGTATTTAAAGAAAGGTCGTGCTAACTTTCACGTTTTTATGACACTGGGAAGTTACATAACACAGGGGGTCACTTAATTTTGCACATAGTATTGAATAGTCAAATTGTGACTGCTTTACTTTTCCTATTTACAACCTAAAGAATGCTCTTACCAAATGTCACGTTTGTGCGGTACAGATGTGTGGTATTATTTACATTACATAGGGAGTCACATACGTTTGCAATTACAATTGAATAATCAAGTTGCAACCCTTTTACTTTTGCTCTGTGGGACCTAAAGATTGAGCGTGCCAAATTTCAAGTTTGTACGACACCAGGAAATTAGAGAATTAGATTAGGTACATAACATAGGGGTTCTCTTACTTTTGCACTTAGAATTGATCAATCATGTTGTGACCCCTTTACTTTTCCTATGTAGGACATAAAGAAAGCTTGTGCCGAATTCCACGTTTGTACGACACCGGGAAATTACATAACATAAGAGGTCACTTTTGCACTTAGAATTGAATATTGAAGTTGCGACCCCTTTACTCTTCCTATATAGGACCTTAAGAATGCTTGTGCCAAATTTCACATTTGCACAACACCGGTAAGTTAGACAATGAGTGGCAAGTCAGTCAATCAGTCAGTCAGTGAGGGCTTTCACCTTTATATATATAGATGTAGAGCCCCCTATCTTATTTCCAGGGTTGCACAGAACAAGCTCTTACACCATGTGCGTTACCGCTATTTCCTTTTATTCCGTAAGCTCTTGCCAGCTGGCCCTCATTCCTATTGTTGATACTGTATGTTGTATCTTATTTTGTGTATGTTGTCTCTGACTTGTAAAGTGTTGTGGATTACAATGGCGCTATATAAATAAATCATATTACTCTTGGCCACCCAGCCTGTGGGAAAAGGTTGGGGTGGCCTGGCCGTTTCACAGTCCTCAAGCCCGTTTCACCGTCCTCAAGCACCAGGCGAAGCGCTGCTAGTCAGACCTTATGTGCCCACCCAATGATAACATAGATCTCTGCTGTATTTATGCGCCACTAGATGCAGAGACTTTGACCTTAGGGAGACGCATGTTTTATACTTACCAGAGGAGAATGGAAAAATATCTAAAATATCTACACAGAATGACTCACTCGCTGCTGAAGAGCCGAATCCCATAGAAAGGGCGAACTAAAATGAATTGTTAGGCGAATTTGATTGACAAGAAATTGCTGTTGGCACCAGCTCATTTGCATAGATTACTGAGCGAGTGCTGTGATTGGCCGACACTGTAGCTTACCGGTTAGTGCAGCACTTCCCATGAGGAGCCTTGTTATAGACATCTCAACATAGTCATTATGCGCCACTAGATGCAGAGACTTTGACCTTAGGGAGACGCATGTTTTATACTTACCAGAGGAGAATGGAAATATATCTAAAACTAGCGTACCCGTCGCACGTTGCTGCGAAGACAGACATACATACATACATTCGTTTTTATATATCTAGCCGTTGTATGGAACATCCAATTTATCCGGCTGCTGTGGCTTCTTGGGAAGATAGCCTAGTACATGTTTGTCCACTTCCAACTCCAATGGAGACTGACTGTAAATGGCTGGCGTGCTCTAGTATTTATGGTTTCAAGCTGTACGTGTCATTGCATACAGTCTATCTATATATCTATCTATCTATCTAGGTTATTGCATACAGTCTATCTATCTATCTATCTATGACATCAGGAGAGGAGAGAATTAGATTCCGTACATAAAATTTGAACGCTAATTCTTTGGCGTTTTGAATTGAATAATCGAGTTGGGACCCATTAACTTTTCCTATTTATGACATAATCAATGCTCGTGCCAAATTTCAAGTTTCTATGACATTGGGAAGTGAGAGAATTAAATTCCGTACATAAAATTTGGACGCTAATTCTTTTGCGCTTAGAATTGAATAATCGAGTTGGGATGAGACATAAGGCCTTGCCCATAAGCATTCCCCAACTTCCAAGAACTGAACCTACCTACCTGAATGAGATTTTGTAGGCTGCTGCTTCCCCCTTGCGGGCTGCAGCGATTGTCCTTGTGCTCTGTTGATGGTCATTGCATAAGCGAGTCGCACCAGAAACGGTAAACGTTTGAATTCAAATGGCATATCTGTTGAGATAATTGGAATCCGTGGCAACAGGACATCTTCCCCTTGAATTTCCCATTCAGAATTGTAGCTTCGATGACATTGTTCATCATCTTTTTCACTGAAAGTCTTGTACCGTTGCAAAGTCGTGGTGGATGGATGTTTCGGAGAAGAATGATAGGCACGCCTATTTTCAATGTTAAAATATGCGGTGTCATACCTGGAAAATCGAGTGAATTCAAGAATTCCGTTGGGTAATTGACAGCTTCATCTTGATTCATCACAGTATCGATGGACTTATACGTTGTCGCTTCGCCTGGTATTCCGTTTTGAATGCTGAAATTGATGGCATTGACATCGTTGTTGGTAGCTGCTAATATAGCTCGTGCGCTGAGCCACTGATGATTTTGGTAATTCCGCGCAATATTTGGGAACACCTTTTGGATCAATTCGTCTTTGGTTGATGTCATCTTTCCAAAGTTTGTTGGCAATGTGATACATTGTGTAGATCTGTCGATAGGCATTTTCCCATTTCCAATATCCAGCAATTGTTTTGCGAAGCGTTCGGCGGATGCATCATTTTGTAGTTGAACACGCATATTGGTTTTCAAAGTCAATTTCTTTACATGTCGCCATAGAACTGACAGCCTTAATGACATCACAATGCAGCTTTATAGAACATGTTGGGGCATGTTCAAGGGCGTCTGATGTTGATGACATCAGTGATGACATCACAATAGCAGGTGGCTTACTTATTCGATCTACGTGGGGGGGTGGTAACTTTCGACGACGCTCGCGCGCGCGCCATTTGTCGTAGGATAGTTTTACTATGCCTAAAATCTTCCCAGGAGTGTACTCAACAACTTCCCAAAGTTTCATGGCGATCGGATGAATGGTGTAGTAGCGCATAAAGGACAAACAGACAGACACGCAGACAGACAGACACGCACGCACGCACGCAGACAGACATACATTCAATTTTATATATATAGATATCTACACAGAATGACTCACTCGCTGCTGAAGAGCCGAATCCCATAGAAAGGGCGAACTAAAATGAATTGTTAGGCGAATTTGATTGACAAGAAATTGCTGTTGGCACCAGCTCATTTGCATAGATTACTGAGCGAGTGCTGTGATTGGCCGACACTGTAGCTTAACGGTTAGTGCAGCACTTCCCATGAGGAGCCTTGTTATAGACATCTCAACATAGTCATAGAGTCCTTCCCTTCTTCCCCTCTGCTCTCTAGCCAGATTTTACCATTTCAACAAGGGAAGGGACACTACTATCAAAAATTACTTTATAACATCTCAACAAGCCTTGTCTAACAAGTAGTCAAAATAAATATATAATTCCTATGACATTGCCTGTTCTGTACAAGATTATACCCAGACCCAGAACAGACCGACATGACTGCTCATCTTCACCCCTTCGAGAGCTGAGCTCAGGGAGATGAAGCCTGCATTTATCACTAGTTTCCCCTCTGTGGGCTCCAAGTCATATAATGGCCAGATCTACTGTAATTACTCGTGCACACAGGATGGCATAGTGTAAGACCGCTTTGGCAACATAATAACTAGTTTCTTCGTATGCCATCAGAAAATCTGCCAGCATGTATTGGAAATATCTATCTCTGTAAACCATCTCATAGACAATCATATGGGCTTTTATTTGGAGGAAGAGAGAAAATCATTACACTCCTCAAGCAGTTTGCAGATGTTGCAAAGTTGCGATTCATGGCCGATCTTAGACAGAGTGCGGCGATGGGCAAAATTATAAATGGGGCCCCAAATGCTCAATTATATTATCAACAACACTGTGATATTCAGTTAATATAGAAGGTGGTACGATCAGATCTGTAGCACTAATTTCCAGCGCTTCCAGAAGTACTGAGGTTTAGTGGTACTGAATAAAGACCGCTGTGCAATGACAAATATTACCCTCATAAAGTGACCATGTAGCAGTAGATACCAGCTCTGACAGGTGCTCTGTAGACAGTCTAAGTGATTACAGTACCGCTATGTATTCAGAGATCGCAGGTGACGTCTGCAAACCCCAGATAGAGAACTGTGGATGAGTCGGGCTGCTTGGTTCATTCTAAGTTATCCTCCTATGATGTTGGACGCCTTTGAATTGTACAATCGTCACCACGTTGTGGGCTTTGACAGTGAACTGCGAAAAGCCAACAGATCAGGGTTGCATCTAGAATGGAGTTGCTCTTGCAGCGCCAACATATAAAATACAATCCCATAACGAAAAATACAGTCCCTTGTAAAAACCTCAATTCCCCTCCCTTTAGCTCTTTTATCATATCATCCCATGAAAAACTTTAGAGTCCTCTCTTGTTTCCCTCCAGGAGTCCCATTCCAGACACAAGGCAGTACTCCAGCAGTAGGTCACCCTGCCTATACTCTTCCATTGTAATATGGTGTTCATCAGCTGACTGCTCACTAGCTTCAATGAACAGGCAGCGGAATACCTGAAGTAGGAGCTTGGGGCAACTGCCCAGTTTACCCCCCCAACGCCCGGCCCTGGGTGGGATTCAGACCCACAACTCCAATGCTGTGCCAACTGCTGAGTTCCCACTCCCGGATGCAAGATTTTTCCAGAGCTGCACCAGTTCTGTGCAATGTGCTAACCCAGAGAATCAGGTTTATTCCCAGCACCCAGCATACCCTAAAAACACATCTTTTTAGGGAGGCCTTCCGTCTTCCCCAATTTAACTCTTCTCCATTTACGTTACTTATTCACGCTCCTTTGGAAAGCTGACCCCCTTCTTCCCACTCTATCCCCCACACACCCTATTGCACCTCTCACCTGTATATACAGAGATATGACTGGTGACTGCTTCATACAGCTTTATGTAGACACTAGCTGATATAGCCGGCTTTGCCCAAGTTAACTTATTACAGGTGTTTACGTCTTGTTCGCCCATAAAATGTTATGAAGTCGTGATTACTTCAGAGGAACCAAGAATAAAATATGTATACGCACAGTGGAGCTTTAGATTCTCCTCAGGCTGCATGTACCGATGTCCCTCTGCAGAATGTGCCATCCCTCTCACTCTGCTCACTTTTTACCCTTAAATGTTCAGACGCTTTTTATTCAGATTTAACCCCAGACTGGGGATTGCAGCCCTTTCTTAGCCTAAGAAGCCATGCTCCATCCATGCAGTCCGTGGCTGCTTCCCTAAATACTTTACAGCCTTTTAACATGCACACAGAGGTCAGTTAGATTGTCCTCAGTATATACAAATAGAGGAGAGATAGATTCTCCTCAGCATACAAATCATTTCCATAGGCTTTACGGTTTCTGAGAAAGCAACTATCCCATGTATAGCAGATTTTTGCAGTTTCTCACGCTTTGAATTGAATATTGAAGTTGTGACCCCTTTACTTTTCCTATTTAGGATGTAAAGAATGGTTGTGGCAAATTTCATGTTTGTGCGGTTCAGATGTGTGTTATTAGTTACATAACATAGGGGGTCACTTACTTCTGTACTAAGAATTGAACAAACAATTACAAACCTTTACTTTTCCTATGTGGCAACTAAAGAATGGTCATGCCAAATTTCAAGTTTGTACGACCCCAGGAAGTTAGAGATTTAGATTAGGTACATAAAATAGGGGGTCGCTCACTTTTGCTCTTAGAATCGAATGATCAAGTTGCGACCCCTTTACTTTTCCTAGTCAGTATTTAAAGAAAGGTCGTGCTAACTTTCATGTTTTTATGACACTGGGAAGTTACATAACACAGGGGGTCACTTAATTTTGCACATAGTATTGAATAGTCAAATTGTGACTGCTTTACTTTTCCTATTTACAACCTAAAGAATGCTCATACCAAATGTCACGTTTGTGCGGTACAGATGTGTGGTATTATTTACATTACATAGGGAGTCACATACGTTTGCAATTACAATTGAATAATCAAGTTGCAACCCTTTTACTTTTGCTCTGTGGGACCTAAAGATTGAGCGTGCCAAATTTCAAGTTTGTACGACACCAGGAAATTAGAGAATTAGATTAGGTACATAACATAGGGGTTCTCTTACTTTTGCACTTAGAATTGATAACCCATGTTGTGACCCCTTTACTTTTCCTATGTAGGACATAAAGAAAGCTTGTGCCGAATTCCACGTTTGTACGACACCGGGAAATTACATAACATAAGAGGTCACTTTTGCACTTAGAATTGAATATTGAAGTTGCGACCCCTTTACTCTTCCTATATAGGACCTTAAGAATGCTTGTGCCAAATTTCACATTTGCACAGCATCGGTAAGTTAGACAATGAGTGGCAAGTCAGTCAATCAGTCAGTCAGTGAGGGCTTTCACCTTTATATATATAGATGTAGAGCCCCCTATCTTATTTCTAGGGTTGCACAGAGCAAGCTCTTACACCATGTGCGTTACCGCTATTTCCTTTTATTCCGTAAGCTCTTGCCAGCTGGCCCTCATTCCTATTGTTGATACTGTATGTTGTATCTTATTTTG